>NC_091469.1:458682138-459020352 GCF_036971445.1 Narcine bancroftii
ATTGTATTCGCCGATATAATCAGAGAGCCGGGTCCTTTAACCAAACTCCTCTGTGCTGATCAAATTTCTTATCTCATCTACTCCCATTTTCCCCATGTCGTCCAGTAGTTTTAACACTTACCCCCTAAACTCACATTCCACTTTCAATATTCCCTATGCCATAGGTTCTCTGTGATTAGCAAAGGATTGCTTAAGATGGTATGTGAGTGGAAAGAAAAAAAGTTTGAAAACCACTGTTTTAATCGTACCTAATTGACTCATTATGTGCATGGTTTCATAACTCCAAAGGAAATGGGCCAATGACAATTTTTCTCAAGCAAAATATTTCAGTAACAATTGGGTCTAGAGCAATGGTCTCAACCTTCCCTTTCCACTCATGTATCACCTTCAGCAATCCAAGTTTATTGTCATATAATTGTACAAGTCTAACCTGACGAAACAGCGTTCTCCACTCCTCACTGAAAAAAATACAGACATACAACCAGACATAACACACATACAGACAAATAATACACATGAATGTATATTTTTTAAAAAAGTATTGTTTTGTACAAATGAGCGTCTTGGATGTTTAATATGAGCAGTTTCTTTGGTCGTTCAGCATTCTCAATGCCCGTGGGAAGGAGCTGTTCCCCAGCCAGATGGTGCTGGCTCTGATCCACTTCTATCTCTTCCCTATCAAGAGCACCTATGGCATAGGGAATACTTAAAGTGGGATGTGAGTCTAGGGAAGCAGTTTGAAAACCACTCTTTTCAATCTTCTTCAGCATGATGCTGAACCAAGCCATGAAAGACCTCAACAATGAAGACGCCGTTTACATCCGGTACCGCACGGATGGCAGTCTCTTCATTCTGTGGCGCCTGCAAGCTCACACCAAGACACAAGAGAAACTTGTCCGTGAACTACTCTTTGCAGACGATGCCGCTTTAGTTGCCCATTCAGAGCCAGCTCTTCAGCGCTTGAGGTCCTGTTTTACGGAAACTGCCAAAATGTTTGGTCTGGAAGTCAGCCTGAAGAAAACTGAGGTCCTCCAACAGCCAGCTCACCACCATGACTACCAGCCCCCCCACATCTCCATCGGGCACACAAAACTCAAAACAGTCAACCAGTTTACCTATCTCGGCTGCACCATTTCATCAGATGCAAGGATCAACAACGAGATAGACAACAGACTCGCCAAGGCAAATAACGCCTTTGGAAGACTACACAAAAGAGTCTGGAAAAACAACAAATTGAAAAACCTCACAAAGATAAGCGTATACAGAGCCGTTGTCATACCCACACTCCTGTTCGGCTCCGAATCATGGGTCCTCTACCGGCATCACCTACGGCTCCTAGAACGCTTCCACCAGCGTTGTCTCCGCTCCATCCTCAACATTCATTGGAGCGCTTTCATCCCTAACGTCGAAGTACTCGAGATGGCAGAGGTCGACAACATCGAGTCCATGCTGCTGAAGATCCAGCTGCGCTGGGTGGGTCACGTCTCCAGAATGGAGGACCATCGCCTTCCCAAGATAGTGTTATATGGCGAGCTCTCCACTGGCCACCATGACAGAGGTGCACCAAAGAAAAGGTACAAGGACTGCCTAAAGAAATCTCTTGGTGCCTGCCACATTTACCACCGCCAGTGGGCTGATATCGCCTCAAACCGTGCATCTTGGCACCTCGCAGTTCGGCGGGCAGCAACCTCCTTTGAAGAAGACCGCAGAGCCCAGCTCACTGACAAAAGACAAAGGAGGAAGAACCCAACACCCAACCCCAACCAACCAATTTTCCCTTTCAACCGCTGCAACCGTGTCTGCCTGTCCCGCATCGGACTTGTCAGCCACAAATGAGCCTGCAGGTGACGTGGACATTTACCCCCTCCATAAATCTTCATCCGTGAAGCCAAGCCAAAGAAAGAAGAAGTAGAAATCTAAACTATTCTATGTCCTCATGCCTTTTAAAAATTTTAATTGTACTCACCTCAATCACTTTCTTTTGGCAATTTTTTTTTTCCATATGCCCACCACCCTTTGTGTGAAGAAGGTTTGCTCAGATCCCTTTTAAATTTTTATACTGTATTTAAATTTAAAGTTTAGACATACATCACAGAAACAGGCCATTTCGGCCCATGAGGCCATGCCGCCCAATTTACACCCCATTAACCAACACCCCTGGTATGCTTTTAATGGTGGGAGGAAACTGGAAACCCCGGAGACACAGCGAGAACATACAAACTCCTTACAGATAGTGCGGGACTCGAACCCCGATCTGGTCCTGATTGTTGGCCCTGTAAATGCTAACTGTGTCACCCTTTCACCTTAAATCTGTGCCCTCTAATTTTAGACTATCTTATCTTTGGGGAAAAAGGATACAAAATCTTACCTTTTCATCCTGTCTCTGCCCCCTGATGATTTTATAAACCTCGAAGAGTTCACCCCTGAGCCCCCTACACTCCAAATAAATAAAGTCCTGGCCTATCCAATCTTTCCTCCTCCCTTTAGCCCTCCAGACCCAGTAACATAATGTGAATCTGCGTGGCTTCCTTTCCACCTTAATGATATTCTTCCCAGACTGATGGCTGCACACAACACTCCAAATGTGAATTTCCAACATCTTATGCAGCTTTCCCAAATCCTGTACTCATTGCCCTGTCTGACGATGCTACATCAGGAGTCCCTTTATTGACTGCAGTTTGGCATGCAACACCTTCATTCCCTCAAAGCTAATCAGCAAACTCCAAGGCCTAAGTGCACCACTGTACAATTGGATCCTGCATTTCCTTACCTCCAGACCCCAGTCAGTGCCGATTGGCAAAAACATCTCCTCCACAATCTCCATTAGCACTGGAGCATCCCAGGGATGTGTACTTAACTCTCTGCTTTACTCTCCTTGCATCTATGACTGTGTGGCTAGATACTACAACCATACCAGATACAAGTTTACTGGCAATACCACTGTTAAAAAGAGGTCAATCAGTCAGCATTCAGGAGGGAGATTGAAAACATAACTGAATGGTATTTTACCCACAACCTGTCACTCAATATTCACAACACCAAGGAGCTTTAGGAAAGGAAAGCCAGAGGTCCATGAGCCAGTGATCACTAGGGGGATCAGATATGTAGAGGGTCAATAATTTTAAATTTCTGGAGGTCACAATCTCAGAGGACATGTTCTGGACCCATCAAATAAATATCTTGATGAAGAAAGCACCTCAGGGCTTCTACTTCCTCAGGACATCAGAAATCTCAGAAAATGACCATAGATGTGTACTGAAAAGTGTGTTGTCCAGCTGCGTCATGGCCTGGCATGTGGACACTAATGCTTTAGAGCCAAAAATCACACAAAATATAATGGACTCAGCACTGTACATCATGAACAAAATTCTCCTCACTATCGACAATATCTCCATGGAACGCAGCGGCGATCAGAAATCAAATCAAGTTTATTGTCATCTAATTGTACAAGTCTAACCTGACGAAACAGCGTTCTCCACTCCTCACTGAAAAAAATACAGACATACAACCAGACATAACACACATACAGACAAATAATACACATGAATGTATATTTTTTAAAAAAGTATTGTTTTGTACAAATGAGCGTCTTGGATGTTTAATATGAGCAGTTTCTTTGGTCGTTCAGCATTCTCAATGCCCGTGGGAAGAAGCTGTTCCCCAGCCAGATGGTGCTGGCTCTGATCCACTTCTATCTCTTCCCTATCAAGAGCAACTGATAGATGCAGTGTGCAGGGTGGAAGAGGTCCTCAATGATTTTGCACACCCCCTTCAGACAATGATCCCGGTAGATCATTTTGATGGGGGGGGGGAAGGGGAGACTCCAGTGATCCTCTCTGCCACTCATATGGTCCTGTGGATTGACGCCCAATCCATTTTTATGCAAGCAACTATACAACTTTGCGATGCAGCCGGCCAGGACTCTCTCGATAGAGCTCCTATAGAAGAGTGACATAATGGTGGCCGATAGCCTTGCCTGCTTCATTCTTCTCAGGAAGTGCAGTCACCGTTGCACCTTCCAGACAAATGAGGAGATGTTAAATGTCCATGATAGGTCACGAGTTAAGTGAACTTTGTTTTCCAAGCCAATTTGATGATATAATTGTTTCTGGGTACCAGGAATCCAATTGAAGTGACATTTGATGGTGACCAATTGGTGGGAGAAGACCACTCAGAGGATCATAGATGTTTGCAGGCATCACTTTAATTTATTGTTGTTGCTCCACTATTGACTTTTGCAGGGAAAGTGGTGGTTGTGGGGCAGGTGCTTGTTTAGTCCTTCTGGTTGCAATGATGTTCATCTCCAGTACAGAGAGATCCTAATTTACTTTGTTCCGACTTGCAATATTTCAAAGTTACAATAGTCACAATCCGGTTTCAAGTTACGATGTTTCCCCGCACTTGCGATCCACAGTGCAGTGACTCAATGACGCTGCTCTCTCTCTCTCGATACTGGGCAGTTGCAGCAATAGTGCGAGAGTAGCGTTCAGCTAGCAGTTAACTAGCACGGTGCAGCGAACCAGCATCATGTCAAATTTGCATTGTGTCAAATACGCGTCGTGTTAAGTCAGAGTTGCGGCACGTCGCTTTAAATTTGCGTCTTGTCAAATTTGCGTCATGTCGAATTGTGTTATAATAAAAGCTTTTGGTGTCTAAATAAAACTTAAAAACGGGTAGAGTGCAGTATTGTTTCAACTTACAATAATTTCAACTTATGATGCAAGTCCCGGAATGGAACCCTATTGTAAGTCGGGATCTACCTGATGTGATATGCAAAGTGCAATTTTGTAGATCCTGAAATGTATCTTTAGATTGAATGCGGCCTCGGTATTAGAATTAATAGGAATGAATGGATGTCTATTACTGACAAAAGACAAAGGAGGAAAAACCCAACATCCAACCCCAACCAACCAATTTTCCCTTGCAACCGCTGCAACCGTGTCTGCCTGTCCCGCATCGGACTTGTCAGCCACAAACGAGCCTGCAGCTGACGTGGACATTACCCCTCCATAAATCTTCGTCCGCGAAGCCAAGCCAAAGAAGGAGATGTTAGTATGCAACATTTGATAATGAATGGTCTGAGGAAAGCATGACAATCTGAATTTCTCAGTTTTGAGGTAGTGATCGTGTTGCTCACAAATGTTTGTACAAATATGCCTGACTTATACCAAAATGAAGACCACCTTTTTACCGTGATGGTGCAGAAGATGTCAGCATGTATACTAATCACACTGCTGCTTGAATCATTCCTGCCCTCTTTTAACTATCTGCAGTCAAAAAGACTGGAAGAAAAGTGCAAGCCTTCTATGAATAAAGGCTTTTTTTTACAAGCTAAACACAATCTGCTGGAATTCGGGGTGGGGTGGGGGATAAGCAGCGTCAGTGTGAGAAAGAGTGGTTGATCTTTCAAGCAGAAACTCTTTATTGTGTTTTTTTCTTTGTCTCAGAACAGTGGCCATTTCTTTACTCTTTACTCTTTCTGATGCTGTTTAACCGGCTGAACTTCTCCAGCAGAGAGTGTTTAGCTTCAGAATCCTGCCTCTTGCAGCCTCCTGTGTGTCCCCAGACTTTTTATTTCTGAATGTGTTTTCCAAATAGAAATGATCTGTTTAAAGAGCATGCAAGTACAAACAAGAAAGTAAACATTTCCTTGTGGCAATACTCCTGTAATCTTGTTAGCACCAAGTTTTGAAAGAATATCTCCTGAAATGCAAATGATGTGTGCCTTGTGGCAGGGCATCATGTCATCACAGGCGAAGCTAGACAGAACAGCAGGCGACAGTGAGTGCATCTCTCCTGGATGAGATAGATGCATAATGTGCTCACTTTGAACAGGAGGACAGCGAGCCAGTGAACACACCTTTCCATCTTGTGGTACGCACCCCTTCTGTTCCCAGGCTTTGAACAGGTGACCAAGCTAGTAGAACACACCCCTCTCTCCTCTAGCACATATCTCTCTGTCTTCCAGCATGAGCAGGAGACCACAAAGCCAGTGGACACACCCTTCCATCCAGTGACACACACCCCTCAGTCCTCAAGCGTACCTGCACCCATAGTCACCACTGCAGATATTCATGGAGAGTGAACCTTCAGAATGGATTCCCAGGATATTAGATCACAGATCTAATGGAGAAATTGCAAAGATCGTTTATACCGGTTTGGCATAAAAATAAACCAAAAAAGGTGACTCAACCGTGGATAACAAGGGAAATTAGAGACAGCATTAGGTCCAAAGAGAGAGCATATCAATTGGCCAAAAAAAGTATAGGAACAAGGATACCTTACTGCAGCTGTACAGGGCCTTGGTGAGACCCCACCTGGAGTATTGTGTGCAGTTTTGGTCACCTTATCTAAGGAAGGATGTTCTTGCAATGGAGGGAGTGCAGAGGTGATTCACCAGGCTGATACCTGGAATGGCAGGAATGACTTATGAGGAAAGATTGCGCAAATTGGGATTGTACTCGCTGGAGTTTAGAAGATTGAGAGGGGATCTCATAGAGACATAAAATTCTGGCAGGACTGGACAGAATGGATGCAGATGGGATGTTTCCAATGATGGGAAAATCCAGAACCCGGGGCCATGGTTTGAGGATAATAGGCAAACCATTTAGGACCGAGATGAGGAGGAATTTCTATACCCAGAGGGTGGTGAATCTGTGGAATTCATTGCCACAGAGGGCAGTAGAGGCAGGTTCATTAAATATATTTAAGAGGGAACTTGATATATTTCTTCAGTATAAGGGTATTAAAGGTTACGGAGAGAAGGCGGGGACGGGGTACTGAACTTTAAGATCAGCCATGATCTCGTTGAATGGCGGAGCAGGCTCGAAGGGTCAAATGACCTACTCCTGCTCCTATCTTCTATGTTTCTATGTTTCTATACAGGTCAGCATTGGAGTAGGTCCAAAGAAGTTAATGAGAATGATCCCAGGGAGGAGAGGGCTAGCCGATAGGGACTATTTTTATGTCTCACTGGAGTTTAGAAGGATGAGGGGGAATCTCATTGAAACCTACAGAATATTAAAAGGGCAGGATTCAGTGAATGTGGAGATGTGTCCAGTTGTGAGAAAATCTAGGACTGGACATTCACTACCATGAAGCTGGTCATGGCTCTCTTAACTCCGATTAACCAGCCAGATTTGACCTGTTTCAGTTCTCCAGCAACAAGTCCACAGCATCTCCTTCAACCCTGAAACATCTGGACAAAAAGGATATCTACATTGGCCTACATTGACTATAGCTCCATCTGAATTGTTTTCAAGATAGGGGCAGGTAGTCTTTCCCTCCTCAACCTTCCTGACTAGTGAGGAGGTGTTGTGGGTCCAGGATAGGTTGTCCATTATATGCAGACCAAGGAACTTTGCACCATCCACTCTTTCCATGACCTATCCATTGATGTGTAATAGAAAGTTGTCAACCATCGTCCTCTTGAAGTCCACAATCCTCTCCTTGTCTCATCCATGTTTAGACTCGGGCAATTTGGTCAGAAAGTCTCAGGCCCAAAGCATCAGTAATATATATTTTGCCTCTTATTGATGATGCGAGACTGGCTGAGTTCCTCCAGCATCTCAATGTGTTTTGACTTGGTCAAGGATGGATGAGCTGGGCCAAAGTGCTGCTTCCATATAGTAAAGCTCGATTATTCCACTCTATCACTGTCCATTCTGCTTTACATATATTACAATATTTCACATGTTAATTAGAATAATGTAATTTATTGTGCAATGTAACTTTTTGTTTTATGTTTCTTCTATTGTTTTTTTTTTCACCAGGAGCATTCTACACACTGAGCCGGAGGTTACCTTCAGGTATCTTTGTAGATGTCAAAACCCACAGCAACCGATTGAAGCGACAGCAGCCTCAATCAGTGGATACGAACAGAGCAAGCCCAGAGCAGGACTTTGCTGATCCGACTAAAATCTTTGATATTCAGCCAGCTGTGGACAACAATAATGATACAAAAATTGAGGTATGTTTGTTACATTGGATAGGAACTCTAATTTTTTGAAAGGAGCTCAGAAGAGCATGATTTTCCAATTGCATTTCCTTTACTAATCTGGCATGCATTTGACTTCCGATTTCAAATTTATGCCACCTTTTTGTAAGTAGTTCATTCAAATAACTTTTTATGGGTTGCAGCATTTTAAGATATTAATTACAGTTGTGGTTATTGATAGTTTTGATTTTTTTTTTAGCTTGGGGACAATAACTGAACATTGTTTAAAATTGTTGGCCTAACTCTAAAGATGAATGTGTCAAAACAGATTCTAAATTTGTAGACTAACAGAATGCAGCAGCAGGCCCTCTATCCCACGGAGTCTGCACTGAGCATCAAACATTCATTTACACTAGTCGCATTTTACTCTCTTGACATTCTCATTAATCCTTCCCAGATTCTACCCCCCACCCCCCTTACCAATTGACCTAACAACCCACATCTTTGGGACACCAGGAAGAAACCAGAGCACAAAGCCACGTAGCCTGAGGGAGAATGTGAGATCTCCATTCAGACGGCATCAGGGGCAGAACTGAACCCGAGCTGCTGGAGTACTGAGGTAGCAGCTCTGCAAGCTGTGCCACTCTACTGGCCCAATTACAAGTTTAGCTTTTCCAGGAATTAAAGAGCCAGATGCTGTGTCTCGTGAGCTGATTGCATTACTTCCTGCAAACTGATCTGTGACATTTTTTTCCAATGTGGTTAACTTTTAACTCCCCTTGGAAGTCGTTATTACCTTATCAGTCAATTCCATACTTTATTTTTTAAAAGTGGTTAGACTGAAATAAAATAGCTAAGATAATACAGAAGGGCACCAAATTTTGAACAGGTGCTCACAACTACCATACCATGTGATGACAATGGAAAACAATAGTTATGGAGCATATAAATCTACAGCACAGTTTAGGACCTGTGGCTCACAGCAATGTGCTGACCTAATAACCTACCCTAGCAGCTGCCTGGAATTTCTCTACTCCATCATTGTCCATTTGTCTTGGTTCCATGTACCTATCTCAAAGTCTCTCCAAAGATCCTATTGTACCTGCCTCCGCAACCGCTGCTGCCAGCACATTCCATGTGCCCACCACTCTCTGTGTGGAAAACCTTACCTCTTGCATCCCGCCTGTACATTGACATCACTGGGGTGGGGGGGTGGGGAGCTGGATGCAGAGACCGCACTGGGTAACCCCATGAGAGGGGTTGACACCAAAGTGACAGTCTATAATAAATTTTGCAAAGTGCTTCAGCAGAAATTTATTATTTATATAAAAATATCCCTGAGTTATAACAACAAAAACATTTTTCATAAGACCAACTTGCATGTATCAATATACCTAAAAAGCTAAGAGTCTATGCTAATTTACTTTTTGAACCTTCTAATGTCATTATTAACCAATTCCAATGAGTCACGTGGTTCCGTGTGCACACGCCACCAGCATACGCTGTTGTTTTTGTTGCTGCTGCTGTTTTTATAGTCGCTGCTTTTGGCAAATTTTCTGGTATTTTAGCTACAATATTGTGGTAATTAGTATTTGTGTAACTATATCAATAACTATTTTGAGACTGAAGTAGTAGTTAAAGGAAAAGGAGAAAATCCAAAATCAACATAGTTTTGATGCAGTTCTTAAACATTTTTATTTCGAATTCTATTGTTCCCACTTTAATCACATGAAACTATAAATGTAAATACACTTTTCACTCATAACCTATGTCATTTAGATCTTGTCTCACTCAATCTCAGTTAAAAAAGCCTGTTTGCACTTAACCCTTTCTATATCCTATCTCAGAATTTTGTATACCTCTGTCAAATCTCCCCTCATTCTCTTATGGTCCTAACCTATTTCAACCTTTTGCTATAACTCTAAGTTCTGGCAACATCCTTGTAAATTTTCACTGCACTCTTTCAATCCTATTGACAAGAGGGTAAAAAAAATCTCCAGTATCTGAGACTGTTTTCAAAAGAACCATTGCAAGTTAAACAGCCTTTTCTGTGATTCTAGAGTCCACTAGATCTTTTCTTTGTCCCAGAACATGGTATAGTTTGATTTGAGAAGCCAACTTTCAAAATTATGAAACAATGAGAATTGATACATATTATTGACACCATTTATTGCTCTCATTATTGTAAATCTCCAATGAGAACTTAATTGATGCAAACTAAACATCTGCTGAACTCAGTTGGCCATTCTGCTAAAATGATAAACTATGAAGGCTTCTCATTCAGATTTTGGGGAATGGTGGAAAATGATAAGGGCTTATTCCTGTGCGACCTGTTCTATTATTAAAGCAGAAAATTCCAACCACCAGTTTCAAACAATACATTTGAAAAGAAACATGGCTTGACATTTTGTCAGATGGTCACTTCTGGTTTTGCTTTTATGGTAAATAATCTTTGAATGAAATTAACTTGAACTTCATTGATTTTAATGTACCATTTTAGAACCCTTTCAATGTAGAACAGTCAACATAGGAACAGGCCTGTTGGCCAATATATGATCATGAAACATGATGTCCAAATTAAATTAAAACTCTGCTTGCACATGATCCATATCCCTCTATTCTCTGCATATTCATGTGCCTGTCTATAAGCTTCTTCAACACGACTAAAGGCAGTCCCCAGGTTGAAGACGCCCAATTTACAAACAACCTGTGGTTACGGCAAGCCAACTGGAAGGAGAATGGTGTGGTTGAATAGAATTTAAATTCAAAAGTGGTGCCTCCCCCCCCCACACCAACTTCGGGGTCCCCTCCAACTCACGCCGACATGAACATTCCCCCCCACTCCAACGTGGTGCTCCCCCCCCCCCCCCACTGGATTGGATAACTTCTGAATCAGATGGAAAAATTGGCTCCAGTTTTCCATGTTGTAAATCACCCATATAAAAGTCTTGCTAATTTTGGGAGCTAACATCTTTATGACAGCTGAGAACTTGTATTTCAAACTAGCATTGTTAAAACTTAAAGTGATTGCATTTGCTGATGGGTCTTTTTAAATGGTTTTCTTCTGCTATAAGTGTGCCATTCCGAAAATACATATACTAAATATGTTACATAGTAAGATAAACATTTGCGTCACTGACACTAAATAAGGACTGTATGTACTTGTTCCGATTTAAATATAAATTTGATAGGTGATATTTTTACCCATTGGGAAAAGGTCTCTGACTCTCTACCCTGTCAACATTTCCCGTGACTTCACATGTTTTATTTTACTTCCATTAAATGGAATCTCTTTGTGGAACAATTGTGGTACAATTACTCTCCATTAGCAACTGTTCAATGGAATTATCCTTTGCCTTGAAATTCAACAAAGAATCCAACCATTTGTTTCCACAATATAGAACTGAGTCACTTTTACACAGAGAGTTAATTGATTGCTGTTCTGTGCTTGTGCTGGACTACTTATGAAAAATATACAACCAGCTCAGGTACAGTCAAGTGTGGTGGTTACAAAATGAATCATCCCCGATTGAGAAAACGTGCTGAGAAGGCTTCTTAATTTTCAGTTGAAGATTGCATACTTGCCAAAAGGCAATTACTCCCAACCAGTGGTGAAAGCATTGAATCTGTCAGGCTCTCCTTTCAGCTCATCAACAGTAATTGTGCACAGTACACACTGAAAGCTTTACATTAAGTGGTGCAGAATTTGATGTATTTTTAAAAAATTATTTGTAACGCTGTTTCTTCTTTAGTCCACGGAACCGCTTTTAAGGTAGACTTAGTGCCTTCAGCACAAAAATGTGTTCGTCCTTCCCTCATTGTACTTCATGTCATAGTGATAAACCGAAAAAACCTGGTTCTTTATCATGAGAAATTGCTTTCTGCTTTTTCATCCATCATCCTACTTGCTGCTGTTTGGAGAATTCAATCCATTCGTAGCAAAAATGAAGCGCTTTTCCCAGAATGTACCAAAATAGAAGCTTTCTCCATTCACTCACTACCTTGTGTCATAAATAAATCATGATTCGACTTTTAATACCTAATTTAACTTAAACTTTGTAAAGATTTTCATAATTTGCAGAACCTTATAACGTCTACATTTACATTTTGGAATTTAGGCATTACTGACCATCATTGCCTAATTAACCCTTTGAGAAACAAATGTCGGTCATCTTGAAGTGTTGTGATCTTTGTTTAAGTTATAGCCAGAGATGCTGTAATGTCAGCGCTGGCGCTGGTCCGGGACCTCAGAGAGCAGGGAGTGAAGTCGCAGTGCTCCCACAGGGTCGAACCGCCCAATTTGACTACCATCCGCTCTGTACAGACCTTACACGGCCTGTAAATGGAGGTGATGGTAGTTTTATTTAAAAATTCTGTGACCGCGGGGTCTGCACCCAAGATGGTGGTGCTTATGATTGGCAGCAGCCACAAGGGGCTGCAGACTCAGAGGAAGCAGAGGACTGGTGCAGCACACCAGAAAATGGGGAGAACAACCTCCTTTTGAGGACGAGAAGAGCAGAGGAGACAACCACAGGACAGTGACCATGGCAGCGGACCAATGAGGGGTTATGCAGTTGAAGAAACATAAAGGTGGCAAGCTGTTGGTGACTCAAGGTGAGGAACCCACACAGGCTGTTGGCTGCTGGAGACTGCAGTCAAAGGAATGGCTCTGGGTTGGGGACAGCTGGAGACTGGCTCAAGATCTAGCTGAAGTGATACCAGGTATCAGAATGGGGATGCGAGAGGGTGTTCAGGGTGCTGAAGGGTTCCTGATCATGTTGGAGGTTCAGATATGGAGCTAGGAAAGCTGATGGTTTGGACTGGACTTCATGTGGCTGCAGAAGCACGGGAGGAGAATCCATGGACATGAGGTGTGTCTGAGAGGACTCTCTTTTGCTTTTCTTTCTCTTACTGTAAGAGATGCTCTTGGAAATTTCTGCCAGTGGTGAATCTGTCTGCCTTACAGCAGATGAAGTCAAATTCTGTGTAATTTAGGACTGTCGCTATTACATAACAATAAATTGAATCTTGAATTTTTTTTAAGGAAGATCTTCCCACAATGCTTTTGTAACATTGTGGTTTCAGAACTTGGCCCCATCAGTGATAAAGGACCAGTGACATATTTCTAAGTCAGGATGATGTGTGACAGAACAGAACCCACAGCCAGGAGGCCTGTCTGTGCTTGGCAGTTCTTCTCCTTCTGGTAAAGATTGGGACTTTGAGAGTGGCCTGCAGTGGATTTTGTAGATATTCCATGCAATATTCCAAACCCTCTCCACCATCCATATGGTACAAATGTCTACCATCAGGCACCTAATCCTCAATCTGTGTCAAAATATTAATTTTTATTCCACAAGTTTGTAGGGTTGGAGTACGTTACTGCACAGCCACAGGCCACTGATTCCATGAAGACCACCAATCACTGATTTATTCTGATTCCATTTTATTTTCTCATCAATTTCTCATCTATACACAATAATTTGGCAACGTGCATTGGCCAAATAGGCCACCAACCTGCAGGTATTTGGGATGTGAGAGGACATTGGAGCACCTCCAGTAAACCAATGCAGTCATAGGAAAGATGTGCTGACTCCACACAGACAATACCTGAAGTCAGTATTGAACCCAGTTCTCTAGCAGCTTCACCGCTATGTCCTCTTTTATACTCCCCAATAACCTTTTACGTGGTGCCTCGTTAAAATCTCTGGAAATCTAACTATAATATGCACTTTGGTATCCCTTAATTCACTTACATGTTATTTCTTCAATGAACTCCAAACCATTAGTCTATCACAATCTTCCTTGTTGGTTTTGTGCAAATGCCTGGTTATTTTTTTTAAAATCAGTGTTCTGTGCCAACATCTTTTATTCTCACAATTTTCCAATAACAGATGTGAAGCTAATAGACCTGCTGTTTTTCCACCTCCTGTCTTTTTTTATTCATTAAAATAAGGTTGAGTTAGAAGGATGACCTAGTATTGAATTGCCCAACCCTAATCGCCCTCGACGATGGTGATGGTGAATTGTCTTGTTCAACCATTTCAGTCCTTGAGGTGTGGGTATCTGCCGACACTCTTAGGCAGGGAATTCCAGATTTTCACCCAACAGCAAGGCAAGGACAGTTATGTTTATCCAAATCCTGATGGTATGGAGCTAATAAGGCAACTTTCAGATCACGGTATTTCCTTGCTTTTTACTGCTCTTGTCATGAATTTGGAAGGTGATGTTGAAGAAATCTTGGTGAGGTGATGCTGTGCATCCTGTAGATGGTACATCAGTGGGGAGGAAAAACTATTAGACATAGGAGCAGAAATAGGCTATTCAGCCCATTAGGTCTGCCCTGCCATTTCATCATGAGCTGATCCTTTTTCCCACTATGTCCCAATATCCAGACTTCTCCCTGCATCCTTTGCTGTGGATAATCAAAAAGCTATTAATCTCTCCCTTAAATACAAATAAACACCTGACCTCCACAACCACCTGTGACAATAAATTCCATAGATTCACCACCCTCTGGCCGAAGAAATTTCTCCACATCTCTGTTCTAAATAGATGCCCTTCATTCTTTTAATTTTTTTTTTTAAATTTTTTATTTTTCACACCATAAATCACATTAGCCATGATATACACTATTTCTTTTTCACACATATACAGTGACTTTTTCTCCCCCCCCCCGCCTCCTCCCAAGCCACCCCCCCACCCCCCCCCTCATCCATTTTAGGTATACAATCTAGGTTGCATTAAGCCAGTCAGACAATGTTGTCATTCAACAAAAATACACCAGAAATTCTACTGAGTCCATTCTTTTCTTTCCTTCTCCTTCCATCAACTTAGGTAATGTTTGTCCCCGGTAGGTTTTCGCTATTGTATTTAATGTAAGGCTCCTATACTTGTTCGAATATTTCAATATTATTTCTTAACCTATATGTTATTTTTTTTAATGGAATACATTTATTCATTTAAATTTAGTAGTTTCTTCCTTTTAATTTTGTTATGTATTCCATTAATATTTAAAGTCATATAGTTCAGCGTAGCCCTTTTATATTTTGTTTATCTTCTCTTTCCGTTTTTCCGTCATTACCTTTCCTCCTTTTCCATTTCTGTTTTCTTATTTTCAACTCTTTATAAGACAACATTCCTACAACATCCAACATTTTCCTTATTCTCCTATTTCTATCTTATTTATCCCCAATCTCCCCTTCCCCTCCTGAGTTGTCCTTTATCCCTTGTCGGACAGCCACATCTCCCCTCTCCATTTGGATTTGCGAATCCACTCGCAAGCGTCATCTGATTTTGCAGTGACCGCTATTTCCCCTCACCCCGCCCCCCCAGAAAAGATTTCACTTTTCATATGTCACAAAGGTCACTCTTTTAATTCCCTCCTTATTCTCTCTATTCCATTACCTTCCCTTATTAATTCTTGTCTATACTATCTATATTTTCCTCTAAGTACAGATACATTCACGTATGCACATTGTCTCTATTCACTCTTATACCTCTTTACCCGCATACATATCAATCGTGATCATTTTAACTCTCATTACCCGTCTTCCTCTCTCAGTCTATTTTTGTAATTGTTCTGCAAATTTTCGTGCTTCTTCTGGATCCGAGAATAGTCTGTTTTGTTGTCCTGGAATAAATATTTTCAATACCGCTGGATACTTTAGTATAAATTTATACCCTTTCTTCCATAAAATCGCCTTTGCTGTATTGAACTCTTTTCTCTTCTTTAGGAGTTCGAAACTTATATCTGGATAAATGAAGATTTTTTGCCCTTTATACTCCAGTGGTTTGTTGCCCTCTCTTACTTTTTCCATTGTCTTCTCCAGTACCTTTTCTCTTGTAGTATATCTTAGGAATTTTACTACAATAGATCTTGGTTTTTGTTGTGGTTGTGGTTTAGAGGCCAATACTCTATGTGCCCTTTCTATTTCCATTTCTTGCTGTAGTTCTGAACATCCTAGGGTCTTAGGGATCCACTCTTTTATAAACTCCCTCATATTCTTGCCTTCTTCATCTTCCTTAAGGCCCACTATCTTTATGTTATTTCTTCTGTTATAATTTTCCATTGTATCTATTTTTTGAGCTAGTAGTTCTTGTGTCTCTTTAGTTTTTTTATTAGATTCCTCCAATTTCTTTTTTAAGTCTTCTACCTCCATTTCTGCTGCTACTGCCCGCTCTTCCATCTTGTCCATTTTCTTTCCCATTTCTGTTAAGGTCATCTCTATTTTATTCATTTTCTCTTCTGTGTTGTTTATTCTTTTTCTTAAATACTTAAATTCCTGTGTTTGCCATTCTTTAAATGACTCCATGTATCCTTTAATAAGAGAAAGTATATCCTTTATCTTGCCTTTCTTTTCTTCTTCTATTTCACTGTACTCTTCCTCTTCCTCTTCTTCTTCCTCTGGGTTGGCCATCTGTTGTTTCTTTGGTGCCCTTTCCTTCTCTTCTTTCTTGTTTCTATTGTCTTCTGTGGTCTCTTCTTGCTGCAGGTGTTCTGCAGCTGTCGTTGCCGGCTGCGTTCCTCGCGCATGCGCGGTTGCGCACTTTTACTCGGCTCAGCGAGCCATTTTTGTAGTCCATTATTTACCGACCTGAGGGAGCGGGTTTCTCTCTCCGCAGCGGGCCTCTTCGGACAGGTAAGGCCTTCACCTTTTTCCTCCTTTGTCTTCTCTTCCTCTCTTCTTACCGTTGCTTTCGATTTTTCTTTTTTTGTCACCATCTTCTTTCCACCTTTATACTCACTTTTCTGTAACTTTTATTTCTGTGCCTTTGTGTTTTCCTTTATTTTTCCCGACTTTTCTGGAGAGGGCTGGAGTTCACCGTCCGGCCACTACTCCATCACGTGACTCCTCTGATGCCCTTCATTCTTGAAGTTGTGCCCTTTTGCTCTAGGCTCTCCCTCAATGGGAAACACTACCTTCTCTATGCTTTTCAAAATTTGGAAAGTTTCAATGAAATTCCCCCCCATTCTCCTAAATTACAATAGGCTGAACTCCTCATATGATAACCTTTTCATTCCGCAAATCACCTCTTCTGAACTCTCTCAAACATCAGCATATTCTTTCTTAAATGAAGAGTCCAAAACTGCTCACAATAGTCCATGTGACTTATAAAGCCTTAACATCACAACCGTGCTCCTGCATTCTATTCCTCTAGAAGTGAACCCCAGCATTGCATTTGCCTTCTTTACCACCGACTCAATAGGCAAGTTTACTGTCAGGTTGTCCTGCTTGAGGAATCCCAGATCCCTTTGCATCTGAGTCTAATAATTTTTCTCGCCATTTGGAAAAATAATCTACCCATTTTTTTTTCTACCAAAGTACATGACCATACACTTTCCAACATGGTATGTAATTTGCCACCTCTATGCCCATTTTCATAATCTGTCTAAAACCACCTTCCTTAATTCCTCAATATTACCTGCTCCTCCATTTACCTTTGCATCATCGGTAAACTTTGCCACAAATCATTCATTGCATAATCTAATTCATTAGTCTAAAACATAAAAAGAAGAGATCCAAACAACAATCCTTGTGGAGCATATTACGTGCTCAAGTTTCATTTAGTGTGATTGTCACTTTAAGGGTTAATATTAGCTGCAAATATTCACAGTTGTGGTGAGTCTGGATGGCACCAGTTGATGCTCTGAAGGAAGTGAAAGAACAATGGTTGTTTATCCAGGAGAACACGTAAAGAGAGTCATGTGAGTGGGACCCAAAGAAACAAAGATTTTCATTAGTGACCACTGAGATAGAGTGACTTTGTGTAAAATGGCAATTCAGCTGATTCTCACTGTCAGAGGAATTATTGAACCACCATGACCAAGGAAAGGCCACTTTGATTGACAGGAGAACTGCTGCATCAAATGATGACCATTGTGATGGTCAACTTTGACTGACCCGTACCTAGGTTTTGGAAGCATTGTGGAAGTCATTCATTTCATATCCCCTATGCAAGGAAAAGGGGAGTTGTGGCAACTGTTCATCTGAAAGGATATTTCAACAAGGAACTCAACAAGGATTCGTGAGTTTTCAGCAGTCCAGTCACTCAGACTCGCCCACCTCCTTCGTAACTACTTCTGGACATCAGTTAAAAAGTCTGCATTTCAACATTGGATTTCTAAGACTGAACTTTTGTAATTACTTCCCAGAATGGTGCCAAAGCTATAATGGTTTGGGTATCACACATGCACACATATACACACCCATATATTTGCACATAGTTGGGGTTATGTTGAGCTAAGTTGCTATTATTAGTAGTTATTAATAAATATATTAAAAGAAAAACAATAACCATCCCTTGATAAATTATTATTGCTGCTGGTCTGCAACGTAACAAATTGGGGACTCATCTGGGATATGACCAAAATTGGAGCTTATTGATCGATCAATTTTCGATTTGATTGGTTAAATTCCTTTTTGTAAGCCAATTAAAAGGCTTGTGTGTGTGAAAAAAACACCATCAATGGATATTGATGAGCTTATAAAATTGCCATCGCCTGTAGGTTTGCAGCGGGTAAAAAAGGATGAGTTGATGGATACTTTTGAACTTGTTGCGGTAAAACTGGATATGAAAAAGGCTGAGATACAGTGAATTATCTTTGGCTTGGCTTCGCGGACGAAGATTTATGGAGGGGGTAAAAAGTCCACGTCAGCTGCAGGCTCGTTTGTGGCTGACAAGTCCGATGCGGGACAGGCAGACACGATTGCAGCGGTTGCAAGGGAAAATTGATTGGTTGGGGTTGGGTGTTGGGTTTTTCCTCCTTTGCCTTTTGTCAGTGAGGTGGGCTCTGCGGTCTTCTTCAAAGGAGGTTGCTGCCCGCCAAACTGTGAGGCGCCAAGATGCACGGTTTGAGGCGTTATCAGCCCACTGGCGGTGGTCAATGTGGCAGGCACCAAGAGATTTCTTTAGGCAGTCCTTGTACCTTTTCTTTGGTGCACCTCTGTCACGGTGGCCAGTGGAGAGCTCGCCACACAATATGGCAGTGGGGAAGTTTGGAGAGAGGGAGTTAGAACAATTTCCTGAGACTAAATCCCTTGAGCAGCGGTTAACGTTAGAACAGATTGAGCGAGAAATATGTAGATTTGAGGAAGCAGAGAAGGAAAGGCAGTTTGAGGGAGAGAAGATGAGAAACGGAGTTTCACTTTCTGGTCCTAGTGAGAGGGTGGTTAGTTCAGAAAGTTGCTGAGAGTTTAAAGTGGCCAAAAGACCATCGGTCCCTCATGTTCCAAAGCATGATTAAAGGGAAATCCCCCAACAGGTTTTCACTGCCCTTACAACCGAACAAGTTGCTGGTTATGAAACTGTGAAGCAAGCCATGCTTAAGGCTCATGAATTGGTTCCAGAAGCTTCTACAGCTCCCTAATCTTTTATCTTGCATCATCAGGACTAGACACCTGCCGATGTTTGGTATCTTCCGGATTTTGGAATAATTTTAAAATGGCGGTCCCTTTAAGCAAATGCGCTGTTTCAAAATAGCACAAAATCACACAAGGCACGGGGTTTTAAATGAAATTGGATAAATACAGGGCATTAAAAAAAAATCATAATATCACCAGCATGTTTTTTTTTCATTTTGAAGTAAAACTTCAAAATAAATCTGGCTCAGACATCGTAGACATCTCAAACAGTGTAAATGCAGTAAATGCACATTACAGCTCAAACATTACATTAGAATTAACTTTTTTTTAAAAGTTCTTCCAGTGTCCTCTGTTTAATTAGAAGAGGTTTCTGTCTAAGCAGACTCTCTTTAGTTGAATAAACAGCCATAATCTCATGTTCGCTGATAAATGAACATTGTTCTATCCCACCAATTAACTGACCACACATTTAACAATATTTTTAATGGGCATTTTTTCACCTGTGCACATAAGGTCTTTATTCTCATCGCTACTCTCCTCAGGCTTATCGGAATATATACCATTTCAGCAATTTCCACGTCACTCAAGGAATGCATCATTATCAATGTTCAGCACTTCTTCGATGTCGGCTGCCTCTAACATGTTTACATTTTCTGCTACAACACTTTGGTGTAGGCAATGAGGTTAGTGATCATCCACCTCTCGTTACTGACTCAAAAACCTTTAAATTCATCTGTAATGTTCAGCTGCATCATAATCTGCAGAAGCTTTTTCACCACAGATTTTAAGACCTGTTATACCGTGACGCTTAAATTTTTGTAGCCAACCATGTCATTATTCACACTTACCCTCAAGGTTCAGTTCTTCATGGAATTTTGAGCTTGTTTCATTACAAGTCAGTGGCATGCATTGGCTTCTTCATTGTCACATCCATTCAATAAGTGCTCGGTCAATATCTATGCTCTTTGCCCTATGCAAAGTTTTCCTTTTATTGATCAATCTGTGGTCATCACTCTCACTATAAAACTTCAACTATTGTTCTTTCTGTTTCCTCAAATGATCCCACACCATAATCTTTCCTTAGATGCACAGATAAGCCACTATCATGCTTCTGCAATAACTCCACCTTCTACGCAATTGATAATGAAAGACACTTCCTTTTCTGCATCTCACTGCTACCCATAGGGGACAACACTGCAGCTCTCTTTGCCACATTCATAGGCTTCTCAGAGGCTTCTGACAGGTAATGTCAACTGGGAGGGTGGGTGGTGATGACACTCAACAGGGAAGGGCTCTTATAAATTAATGATTGCACTAATCAGTGATGGCTCCCGACACGGAGTCGCTCTTATAAAGTGATAGTCACACTAATTAGTGCCAAATTCCATTTTGGATGAATGGATGTCATCTCTTGAAAAAAGTGTCCGTTTTTGGAGGTTGCAGGTTTTTGGAATTCCAGATAAAAGGTTAGGCAGCTGTAGGCAAAAATTCAGGAATTTGACAAAATCGACGAACCAGTCTCGAATGGATCTTGAACATGAAATAACTGTGTGCTTTTGGTGGTGCACATCAAAATAAATAAATGATGATTATAACAAACTGAGAGGGCCGGTGTTAATTAAAGAAATTAAAAGGTGCATTCCTAATGTCATAAAAGCATACTTGGATGAATTGGGAGTGAAAACTTGCCATGAAACTGTTAAATTAGCAGATGAGTATGCTTTATCCCACAAGGTTAAAATTACACTAAGAAGAACCTTACAAAAGGGTGTTATGACTATCCAAGAAAAAAAATTTATGAATTAGTGCTATGGTTGAAGATAAAGGGAAGCAAGAAAAGGAAATAAAAACATTCAGGTCCACTTTGCTACTATTGTAAGAAATCTGGTCGCATGATAGCAAATTGTTCTGTGCTAAGGAAAAGAAAGAAAAGGATGAAACACATAGAATTTTTTAAAAATGTTCCAGAGCTGCTGATACATTAGAGGTGAATTCAAATATTTTGTGTCAGAGGATTTGGTTTTGGTAAAAGAGTCACCACAAATGACACAGAACATCCTTTGATATTCTGGAGGATGCCCAGTCACTCGTATTGGATAGTGTTTTGGAGCTTGGTAATGAGACTGCCACAGGTGAAATAAATTTGATTCAAGGTCTGGAGAGTGATCTGGAGTCGATACCTCTGCACGGAATAATGTCGAAATCAGAATTAGTTGATGGACTTGTAACAATGGAGATCCAATCAAGATTACCAGTGGAGGGGGTTTAGTTGTTATTAGGGAATGAGCTTGCAGAAGGTAAAGCTGTTCCTCTGAAGTGATTGAAAGATTTGCCAGTCATTGATGATTCAAAGATAGATTCTGATATGTATCCAGCCTGTGCAGTGACTCGAACTATAGCTGAAAAGCTTGCCAGTGCAGATGGTGTTGTGCAGACTGATTTCACAGGGACCAGAATCTGCGATAGTACAAAACAACACTCAAGTTGTAATGACCTGCCAAAGACTTTACCACCTTCTTTATTGGACCATAGTTCTGGTGTTAAATCCAAGTATAAAGGTTTGTCTTTATCCAAAAAGAATTTATACCGGGGTAGGACAGAGATTCCGATCTTACAGAAGTGAAAGGTAAGGCTCTCTCCGATAATGAAATTAAGAAAGTGCCAGTTGGCTATTATTTTAAGGAAGGTGTGTTGATGAGGAAGTGGAGACCACCTGATATCTCTGCCAGTGAAGAATGGGCAATTGTTCACCAGGTTGTAGTTCCTAAAGTCTATAGGGATGAAATTTTAACTATGGCCATTGCATGTTCTTGGATAGTCATCTTGGTATAAGGGAAACTATGTCTAACATTATTAAACAATTATATTGGACTAGTTTAGGAAAAGATGTTGTGACATTTAGCCAGACCTGTCACTTTTGTCAAGTTGTGGGTAAACCTAATCAGGGTCCAACTGCAACTCCATTACAACCCATTCTGGTTTTTGATGAGCACTTATTATGGATTGCATTGTGGATTGTGGATTGTATTGTGGATTGTGGATTGTATTGGCCCATTGCTCAGACAAAAGCTGGGAATCAGTATTTGTTAACTGTCGTGTGTACAGCCTCCAGGTTTCTAGAAACAATACCCCTTAGAATATTAACGCTAAAACTGTGTCAAAAGATCTTGTAACATTTTTCGCTTTAGTCAGTTTGCATATAGAGATTCAATCAGACAAGGGAAGTAATTTTATGTCAGGGCAGTTTCAGTAGATAGTTTATAAACTGGGAGGTAACCAAAGCATGTCATCTACATATTATCCAGAATCTCAAGGGGCCTTGGAGAGGTTCCATTTGACCCTCAAAACCATGGTGAGGATTTATTATTTTGAGAATGAAAAGGACTGGAATGAGAGTGTCCATTTGCTTTTGCTTGCAGAGGGAGAGTCTGTACATTTGAGCTGGTGTTTGGATACCAAGTTAGAGGACCTTCAGTGTTATTGAAGGAACAATGGGTTAATTAGTAAGTGTATTTGAATTTATTAGATTATGTTTGAAAGTTTAAGATCATTTGTAAAGAGCCTATAAATTAGCTCAAGAAAATTTGAAATTGGTTCAAAATAAAATGGAGGTCTGGTATGATAAAAGTATTTTTAAACTGGGGGATCAAGGGTTAATCCTGTTCCCAACAAATTCAAATCCCCATAGGGCAAAATGTTCAGGCCCATATGATATACAGTAAAAGGTGAATGAAGTCAGCTACGTGGTTAGAACCCGTGACCTGAGACGTAAAACACAGAGTTATCATGTCAACATGTTAAAACCTTATTTTGAGAGCTTGACTCTTAGCAAGGAAAAGTTTTCACCAGCGGTATTAGTTGTTGATAGAATTAAAGAGTCTAGGGACCATAAGATGGTGCAAGCTGACTCTTGTGAGGGTCACTTCAAATAAAACATTGTCCCAGTTCATCTATCTAATTCAATTGTTTTGCAGAATTTGGATTCTAAGTTGGCTCATCTTCACCCCCCCCCCATCCCCCCAGGAAAAGGAGCAAATGAAACAGCTACTTTTAAAATTTAGGAACCTTTTTCCAGATGTGCCTAAGAGAATCCCAATAACTTGTCATGATATTAATGTTGGAGATGCCAATCCTATCAAACGACAGTGAATGCTGAAAAGTACAGACTGGTAAATCAAGAGAGTGAAAATATGTTGAAGAATTATATTACTAGATATTATAGCTCAGATGAGAGTTCACATTGTAGCTTGGTGCCTCGATCAGATGAGATTGTAAGATTTTGCATTGATTATAGAAAATTTAATATGGTAACAAAGACAGATGTGTATCCTATCCCTAGGGTGGATGATTGAATGGACAAGGTTGGAAAGGCTAAGTTTCTTTCGAAGATGGACTTATTAAAAGGTTACTGGTGTGTTCCCTTCACAGCTAGAGTTAGGGAAATTTCTGCATTTGTAACCTCCTCAGGGTTATATGAACACAATGTTTTACCATTTGGAATTAAAAATGCTCCAGGGACATTCCAAAGAAATGATTAATTTTGTGACTCAAGGCTTAGAGCATATGAATGCTATATTGATGATTTGGTTATGGGGAAGAACATTTCTCTGAGTTAGATAAATTGTTTGATGAACTTTCAAAAGTCAACCTTACTTTAATTTAACTAAAGTGAATTTGGCCATGCTACTATGACTTATCTTGGTTGTATGGTTGGTCAAGGCAAGTTGTCGCCTGTTCAGGTGAAGGTTCAGATGATTTCTGAGTTTCTCATTCCCACAAGTAAGAAAGCTGTTGGAAGGTTTTTGGGAATGATAGGGTATTATAGAAAGTTCTGTAAAAACTTTGCTATGTCTTCTTCCTTTGACTGAAGAAGGGTACAAATATGGACAAAACTTTGCCAGGAAGCATTTGAAAAACTGAAAGCCATTTTATGTCACCAGCCTGTCCTTAAGTAACCTGACTTTGAGAAGCCATTTTCTTTAGCAGCCGATGCTCGTGATGAAGCTGCGGGAGAGGTGTTATTACAAAATAATGGTTATGATAATATTGACCATCCAGTGGCTTAATTATCCAAGAAATTAAATGAACAGCAAAAGAATTATTCTACCGTAAAGAAAGAATTATTATCGCTTGTACTGGCTTTGCAGCATTTTGATGTTTACATCTGCACAGTTCAGGGGCCACTTGTTATGTATACTGACCCTAATCCCTTAGTGTTTTGCGTAAAATGAAAAACAAAAATGGACAATTACTAAACTGGAGTTTAATACTGCATGAATATGATTTAATGATCACTCATATTTAAGGCAAGAATAATGCAATTGCTGATTTCCTTTGAAGATGTTAAGTTTGCAGAGGAGTCACGTGATGGAGTAGTGGCCGGACGGTGAACTCCAGCCCTCTCCAGAAAAGTCGGGAAAAACAAAGGAAAACACAAAGGCACAGAAATAAAAGTTACAGAAAAGTGAGTATAAAGGTGGAAAGAAGATGGCGACAAAAAAAGAAAAATCGAAAGCAACGGTAAGAAGAGAGGAAGAGAAGACAAAGGAGGAAAAAGGTGAAGGCCTTACCTGTCCGAAGAGGCCCGCTGCGGAGAGAGAAACCCGCTCCCTCAGGTCGGTAAATAATGGACTACAAAAATGGCTCGCTGAGCCGAGTAAAAGTGCGCAACCGCGCATGCGCGAGGAATCGCGCATGCGCGATGCGAATGAAAAAAAACACACCGACGGGAGGGGGGACCAGCTGGGGAGTCGATCTCCACAGCCAGCAACGACAGCTGCAGAACACCTGCAGCAAGAAGAGACCACAGAAGACAATAGAAACAAGAAAGAAGAGAAGGAAAGGGCAACAAAGAAACAACAGATGGCCAACCTAGAGGAAGAAGAAGAGGAAGAGGAAGAGTACAATGAAATAGAAGAAGAAAAGAAAGGCAAGATAAAGGAGGTACTTTCTCTTATTAAGGGATACATGGAGTCATTTAAAGAATGGCAAACACAGGAATTTAATGATTTAAGAAAAAGAATAAACAACACAGAAGAGAAAATGAATAAAATAGAGATGACCTTAACAGAAATGGGAAAGAAAATGGACAAGATGGAAGAGCGGGTAGTAGCAGCAGAAATGATGGTAGAAGACTTAAAAAAGAAATTGGAGGAATCTAATAAAAAAACTAAAGAGACACAAGAACTACTAGCTCAAAAAATAGATACAATGGAAAATTATAACAGAAGAAATAACATAAAGATAGTGGGCCTTAAGGAAGATGAAGAAGGCAAGAATATGAGGGAGTTTATAAAAGAGTGGATCCCTAAGACCCTAGGATGTCCAGAACTACAGCAAGAAATGGAAATAGAAAGGGCACATAGAGTATTGGCCTCTAAACCACAACCACAACAAAAACCAAGATCTATTGTAGTAAAATTCCTAAGATATACTACAAGAGAAAAGGTACTGGAGAAGACAATGGAAAAAGTAAGAGAGGGCAACAAACCACTGGAGTATAAAGGGCAAAAAATCTTCATTTATCCAGATATAAGTTTTGAACTCCTAAAGAAGAGAAAAGAGTTCAATACAGCAAAGGCGATTTTATGGAAGAAAGGGTATAAATTTATACTAAAGCATCCAGCGGTATTGAAAATATTTATTCCAGGACAACAAAACAGACTATTCTCGGATCCAGAAGAAGCACGAAAATTTGCAGAACAATTACAAAAATAGACTGAGGGAGGAAGACGGGTAATGAGAGTAAAAATGATCACGATTGATATGTATGTGGGTAAAGACAAAAATAGACTGAGGGATGAAGACGGGTAATGAGAGTAAAAATGATCACGATTGATATGTATGCGGGTAAAGAGGTATAAGAGTGAATAGAGACAATGTGCATACGTGAATGTATCTGTACTTAGAGGAAAATATAGATAGTATAGACAAGAATTAATAAGGGAAGGTAATGGAATAGAGAGAATAAGGAGGGAATTAAAAGAGTGACCTTTGTGACATATGAAAAGTGAAATCTTTTCTGGGGGGGGCGGGGTGGGGGGAAATAGCGGTCACTGCAAAATCAGATGACGCTTGCGAGTGGATTCGCAAATCCAAATGGAGAGGGGAGATGTGGTTGTCCGACAAGGGATAAAGGACAACTCAGGAGGGGAAGGGGAGATTGGGGATAAATAAGATAGAAATAGGTGAATAAGGAAAATGTTGGATATTGTAGGAATGTTGTCTTATAAAGAGTTGAAAATAAGAAAACAGAAATGGAAAAGGAGGAAAGGTAATGATGGAAAAACGGAAAGAGAAGATAAACAAAATATAAAAGGGCTACGCTGAACTATATGACTTTAAATATTAATGGAATACATAACCAAATTAAAAGGAAGAAACTACTAAATTTAAATGAATAAATGTATTCCATTAGAAAAAATAACATATAGGTTAAGAAATAATATTGAAATATTCGAACAAGTATAGGAGCCTTACATTAAATACAATAGCGAAAACCTACCGGGGACAAACATTACCTAAGTTGATGGAAGGAGAAGGAAAGAAAAGAATGGACTCAGTAGAATTTCTGGTGTATTTTTGTTGAATGACAACATTGTCTGACTGGCTTAATGCAACCTAGATTGTATACCTAAAATGGATGAGAGGGGGGGGTGGGGGGGTGGCTTGGGAGGAGGGAGGGGGGGGAGAAAAAGTCACTGTATATGTGTGAAAAAGAAATAGTGTATATCATGGCTAATGTGATTTATGGTGTGAAAAATAAAAAATTTAAAAAAAATATATTAAAAAAAAGATGTTAAGTTTGCAATGTTTTGCAGAAAATTGAAACTTGTTTTTTCTATCCATTGCTAAAAATGTTATATTTGTTGTTACGAACCATTCACAATGAGTAGCAATAGACAGTGTTTAATTTTAAAATACTAAGTTTATTTTATACTTTTAAGCTATAGTCTTATCTCTTAAACCATCCTTAACATTAAATCTATCCCCAGCTACGGTGTGTGTGTGTGTGTGTGTGTGTGTGTGTGTGTGTGTGTGTGTGTGTGTGTGTGTGTGTGTGTGTGTGTGTGTGTGTGTGTGTGTGTGTGTGAAATACCCAAACCATTACAGTCCAGGCCAAAATCTAGAAAGTCACTTCAAAGTTCAGTCTTTCAAATTCAGTGTTGAAGCATAGGTCTTTGAAATTTGATGTCCAAAATTAATGTTGAACTGACTGGAGTTGCGGCTGTTATTGATTCACAAATTCTTCTTGCATTGCCTTTGAAGAAATGTCCATTCACATGAGCTGTGGTCATAACCCTCCTGGTCCTTTTGTACGTAAGACTTGAACTGGCAGCCTCCACGAAGCTTCCAAGACCCTGGCACTGGTCTCTCCAAGTAACTTCACTGCTAGTCACACTTAAAATGAAGCAGTCTCTCCAAGTTACCTCCACTGTTGGTTACAATCAAAATGTAGCACTTTGCTACCCAAAAGACCCTCCTGGCACAGGTCAATCCACGGAAAAGGTCCAGTCATTCACAGAGTATGCTTTACTCTGAATTCCACAAAAAAAGCTTGCCACAAGATATGTTTCAAAAAGCTGCTTTCTCTTCAGCAGTCAGAATGCTTTTCCCTTTGGAAAATCTTTGCAAATGTATTGAATTCTGGAACAGACTATGACAAACCTTCTCTCAGTTCCTCCAATGTATCAAATTATTGCTAGGCCGTGATGTGGTTGTGTGAAATTTTAAATGTTAACTCTGACCATTCAGTCCCTCCTGTCTTTACTGCCCCTCCAGTGATAATCTCATTTTACTAAAGTGGTAGCTTGTAATATTGTCTTTATTATATCATGTAACAATAGTGAATGTATTATTTCAAATATTGTAAGTTTCAGTTAATTTTTTCTTACAGCTCAAAATTTTCTTTGTTGTGGGGAGGTACTATGTGCTCATGTTTCATTTAGTGTTATTGTCACTTTAGGGGTTAATACAGGCTGCAAGCATTCACAGTTGTGGTGAAAGTGGGTTATACCATCAAGTATAAACTATAAACAAAGTTGGAGCTCTGAGGGAAATGAAAGAACAACGGTTGTTTATCCAGAAGAACATTTGCAAAGATTCATGTGAGTGGGGCACCTACAGAGAGTCATGTGAGGGGAACACTTAAAGAAACAGAGGTTTTCATTAGTGACCAGCAGCCAGACTTTGTGTGAAATGGCAATTCGACTGATTCTCACTGTCAGGGGAATTATTGAACCACCATGTCCAAGAAAAGGTTACTTTGTTTGGCCTGGATCTGAAAAAGAAACAGGAAAAATGCTGTATCACATTATGACCATTGTGATGGTTATTTCAACTGACCCAGGCCTTGGTTTTGGAAGCATTGTGGAAGTCATTTTCCCGACACAAGGAAAAGGGGAGTGGTGACAACCGTTCATCTAAAAGGACATTTCAACAAGAAACTCAACAAGGATTCGTGAGTTTTCAGCAGTCCAGTCACTCAGACTCTCCCACCTCCTTTATAATTACTTCTGGACATCAGTTTAAAAGTCTGGATTTCAACACAAGGTTTGTAATATTGAACTTTGGGAATAACCTCCAAGAATTGTGCCTAGCTGTATTTGCACATAATTGGGGTTAAAATTGAGCTAAGTTGTTATATTATTAGTAGTTATTAATAAATACATTATTTTAAGAGAAAAACAATAACAATTTCTATTGCTGCTGGTCTGTGACATAGCTTGTACCATTAGCAACTGGCAGTCACCCCGAATATGATCCCTAGTAAATGTTATAGATGGGGTCCTTCTCAAATGGGCTTTCGTTTCTATAGGGTGTTGAGCTTGTTGAGGCTACATCATTTGGGCAAGTGGAGAGTATTCCACCACACTCTGACTTGACCCTTCTGGATAATGGGCCTGCTGCAGAATTTCTCCTTTTTTTTTTGGAGAAAGGGTTTACATCGGAGACTTGGGTTTTCTTTTAGGGTGCCTAAACCAAATTGACAATGTCATTTTGCAAATGAAGTTCAGAGAACAGAACTGAGAGTTCCCTGTATTTACTGGAACCAAAATAACATATATTCTGAGGTTTTATCTTGTATTCGATATTCTGAGATTTTGTCTTGAAATGGATCAGAGGTCAATGCACAAGACAATAAGAGTGGCAGAGAGGATTACTGGAGTCTCTCTACCCTCCCCCACCCCCACGCCATTGATGTGATCTACCAGAATTATTGTCTGAAGAGGATACACAAAATCATTGAGGACCCCTTCCACCCTGCATACAGTATCTTTTGCTGCTCTAATTGGGAAAGAGATACAGGAGTATCCGAGCTAGCACCACCAGGAACAGCTTCTTCCCACGGTCAGTGAGAATGGTGAATGACAATGGAACTGCTAACACTAGGCATCTGAGAATCTCATAATTACGAAAAAAAAATATTTATTTTAATAGATCCAATACTTGCCCTGTATATGTATTATTTGACTGTATGTGTGTTACACCTGGTTGTATGTCTGCATGTTTTGCATCGAGGACAGGAGAATGCTGTTTCTTCGGGTTGCACTTGTACAATCAGATGACAATAAACTTGACTTGTACTGTGAATCAGGGTAAATCACTGTTTTAATAAGTACTTTCTTAGAAATTACAATAATAATATTAAAGACATTAGCAATGACTGTAATAGAGATGTTATTAAGACCAAAAGCTGGCTTTAGATTTAAATAAAGTCATTTATGAGGGGCATGTTGATTTAGGTGAATTTGAAAATTAGATAAAAAGTTATGAATGATAGTAAGCATTTTTAACTCATTAAGAAAATGTTAATTGGGTTAATTAACATAAATCTTAGAACATACATAGTACAGGCCCTTCAGCCCACATGCTGTGGCGACCAACATAAACCTACTCCACATTAATATAATTTGCCGCTACTTGGCACCCATAAACCTCTATTTTTCTCACAATCATGTGCTGATCTAAGAGACTTTTAAATGTCTTTATTGTACTAGTCTTTCATCACCAGTCCCAGCAATGAATCCCAGACACCCACCACTCTGTGTAAAAAGAAACAAAGAACAAAATCTACTTATTTCTCCCCTAAGTATTTCTTCTACTCACCTTAAACAAACGTCCTCTGGTATTTGCCATTGTTGCTCTGGGAAAAAAATTGCTTCCGTCTACCATATCAAAGCCCGTCCATAATCTTTTATGCCTCTCATCTATTGTCACTGTAATCGGGCTTCGTCGCACATGTTCTCCAACCCAGGCAACATTCAGTTAAAAGTGTAATGATAAAGGATTTTCAGAAAACTATATGATATCAGAGCAGAAGTAGGCCATTTGGCCCATTGAGTTTTCTCCAACATTCTCCAATTTAGTCCCACTGCCTTGCCTCCTCCATTTAATACCCTGACTAAGCAGATACCCTTCAATCTCTGCCTTTAATACACCCATCAACTTGGCCTCTGAAGCCACTTGTGGTAGCAAATTCCAGAGGTTCATCGCACTCCGACTAAATAAAATGGGTGCCCTTCAATCCTAAAGTTGGGCTTTCTTGTTGTAGATTCCCCTAGCATGCAAAACAACTTTGCCACATTAACTCTGTCCTTGCCTTTCAACATGCAAAATGCTTCTATGAGGTCTTACCCCCCCACCCCCCCCCCACTCCATTCTTCTGAAATCCAAGGAATACAGTCAATAAGATGTCAAATGTTCCTCATGTGCTAATCCCTTCATTCAAGGAATTATTCTGGTGAATCTTCTCTGAACCTTCTCCAATGCCAGTACATCCTTTCTTAAAAATGAAGCCCAAAACTTTACCCCATACTCTGTGCCTTATGAAGCCTCTAAATCACATCCCTGCTCTTATCTCCTGTACCTTTAGATATGAATGCCAATATCGCATTTGCCTTCTTCACCCCTGACACATTCTGGAGGTTATCCTTTATGGTATCCTGCACCAGTACTCCCAAGTCCTTTTGCACCTCTGCATTTTTAATTTTCTCTCTATCCAAATAATCGTCTTCCCTTTTATTCCTTCTACCAAAGTGCATGACCATACACTTTCCAACATTATATTTCATTTTCCACTTTCTTTACTCATTCTCCTAATCGATCTAAGTCACTACGCATCCTCTCTGTGTCCTCATCGCCACCGTCCCCTTGACCAATCTTTAATCATTCACAAACTTAGCCACAAAACCATTTATTCTGCAATTCAAATTATTAAAATACAAAGTAAAAAGAAGTGGCCGCAACAATGACACCTGTGGAACACCACTGGTAACCAGTTGCCAACCAGAATAGGATCCCTTTATTCCCGCTCTCTGTCGCCTGCTGAACAGCCAATGACCTCTCCATGACCTACTGACTGCACCAAGATCAGCACAAATGCACAAAATGAATTTTCAATGCAACTTCAAGGTTTTGTATGCTCGAAGCATGTTGTCGATCACCTGGATGTAGTTTGGTGCTCTGTAGCTGCCAAGAAAATTCGCAGCTATTTCTTGAAATGAGTTCCAAGCATCCTCGGCCCTAAGAAAGCATTTGCAGAGCACCTACACAGAGTGCCTGGACAGACCAATACACCATGCTTTGTAGACAATATACTAGTGGAATTAAAATGTAACAGGAAGACATTTTAAAAATAGGTCATATCTGAGGATCATGATAGAAACATTTTCAGAAGATTTTAGTCGTCAGCAGGCCAAAATCCATAAAATAATCTCAATGGTGTTCAGGTCTATGTTGCCAGTGTAATTTTTCTGTTATATATGAAGTAGACCCTTGGGGTGAATGCTGCTTTCGACCCACACATCCAATGGGATCTTAGGTGGCTGATGAGGCTGAAAGACACTGTGAAGGAAACCCCACGCTACTGGGGCATCCAGCCAAGGGAACTAGAAGCTGCAGCTGCAGACGGATCCCCTGGTGAGCCCCTGGGCTATGAAACCTACACCACCTTCGAAGACGGGCGCTGCCAAAAACCAATAGGAAACTGAACGGCGCCACAAAGCACGAGTCACAGTTATGACAAAAATGGACTTCCTGTGCCCCCCATTGTGCTAGGCTTTGCGCTTCCAGACTGGACAACAACGTGTCTTCTTTGAACTGAAGGACAACCAATAATAATAATAATAATGAGGCCAGTGCGGACTTTCATAGACAGTCAGGTTGTGGCCTACGTAGTGTGCGCATCTTTTGTTACCATTTAAGTCTTTTTTGAGCTCCCAGTGCATGGCTTTGAATACTACCCCAAATGCTTTTGCACCATTTTGAACAGCCATTGGCCAAAGATTCACAGATTCAAGGATGTTGCATCTCTTTGAGGAGGCTTTGAAGATATCTTTGATTTTTTTTCCTCTCTCTATCAATTTATCATTCTCAGGCCCCATAGTATGTGATTTTTTTTTGAGCTTTATCAGAGGTCTAATGCCTAAAATGCAGATTAGTTGGGTATTTAAATGTTTCGTGATATCTAAATGTGAGTGCCTTTGTGGACGTTTTCTTGATCTATCACTTTGACTGAGATGGTAATGTGTTTAAAATAGATAGGTTAAAACTGCCGTTGAAGCCATGGAACTTCAATATGAATCTGTTTAAGGTTTGCCTGTTTGTAATTTGACTATTTTTGGATGTTAATTTTTTTTGGCGAGCAACAAAATTTAATTTGAAAAATTTGCATGTTGTCCTAGGTCTTTTACTGTGGAATAAAGAATCATAAAAAAGATCAGTCACAGCATTTGTAGATAAACCAATTAAATCTGCTCTGAATATAGGCAATGAAATTGATTTTCACCCAAAGAAGTGCAATATTATTTAATAAATATTAATGCAGGATACATTAATATGGTATAAACTTAAGATGGGCATTGACTATAAACAAATGTCAACATTTTAATGAGATACTCAAATGCAATACCAATAATGAATTTTCTGGTCCTCAATTTTTTTCCATTTATTAATTTCATTGATGTATTTTTAATGAATTAAGGTGCACAAGACTCCTGGGACTGATGGGATATACCCAAGGTTATTGAAAGAGATAAGTCAAGAGGGGCATTAACACTGATCTTTGTGTCCTCACTAGTGACAGAAGGGATCTCAGAGGACTACAGGGTAGCTAATGGTGCACTTTTGTTCAAGAAGGGGTAAAAGGGATAATCCTGGAAATGATAAGTCAGTAAGTCTCACATCAGCAGTAGGAAACAATTGGATAGGATACTTAGGGATATGACTTGTGCACATGTGGAGATACATGGTCAGATTAGGAACACTCCACGTGGCTTTGGGAGGTAAAGCTCATGTCTAACCAATTTTATTGAGTTTTTTTTTAAGAGGAGGTGACAATAATGGTGGATGAGGGTAGGCCAGTGGATGTTGACAGGGTCCCTCATGGCAGGCTGATTCAGAAGGAGGAGATGCATGGGATCCATGGTGAGTTGATGGTTCAGATACGGAATTGGTTGGCATATAAAAGTAGTGGTGGAAGGATTTTCCTCTGGCTGAAGGACTGTGAACAGTGATGTTCTGCATGGATTGGTATTGGAACCCCTCTTATTTGTTTCATGAACAAATGACATGGATGAAAATATAGGCGGATGGGGTAGTAAGTTGGCAGATGACAGACTGCTGGTGTTTGATGGACTATCAAAAAATACAACAGGATATGAATCCATGACAAGTACAATACGGAAGTCTGCAGGCACTGTGGTTGAAATAAAAACACAATGATGGAGAAACTCAGCATGTCAAACAGTGTGGTTTATATAGCAAAGATTAAGGTGCATAACCAATGTTTCGGGCTTGATCCCTTCTTCAAGGTCATGTATGGATCAGTTACAAATATGGACAGAGAAATGCAAATGGAGTTTAATTTGGAGGTGTGAGGTGTTGCAATTTGAGATCAAATATAAGGGGGATGTATACAATAACTTAATGCCAGGCATTTTAGAAGCATTGATATGCTGAAGGACCTTGAGGTCCAGGTCCATAGCTCAGTGAAAGTGGCCATGCAAGTAGATAGGGTGGCAAGTGAAGAAGATGTGTGATATGCTTGGTTTCATTGGGTGGGTATTGAGTATAAAAGCAGTGAAGTAGTGGAATTAAGCATTGGTCAGGCTGGACTTGGAGTTCTTTGTGCAATTTTAGTCACCCCCATTACAGGAAGGGCATGGAGACTTTGGAAAGATACAAAAGAGGTTTACCACGATGTTGCCTGGTTTGGTCGAGAGAGATTGGACAAACATGGGTTGTTTTCTCGGGACTATAAGAGTATGTAGGGAGACCTGATAGAGGTTTATTTAATCATAAGAAGAATTGGTAAGGTGGACAGTCAGAATCTTTTTTAAATCATGAAAATATGTAGGCACCATGGTTGAAGTAAAAACACAAATCCCCACGGTAGAAGTGTCACACATTTGAGCACGTATTCTTGAAGTGAGGAAGAGGAAGTTCAAGGGCAATGTACAGGTGCCTGGGATGAGGTGCCAACTGAACAGGTCGGGAATTGGATACAATACTATCATTTGAGAAACACCCTGACATGAAGGAGATGGAGAAATATCTATTAAGTTCAATAAGCAAGATTTTAGTTTGATTTCAACATCATGATCAGCACAGATATATGGGCCAAAGGGCCTGTTTCTGTACTGCTCTATGCAAGGAATTGTTTCCATAGAGCCAAATTTCCTCCTCCAATCAAACAGAGCCAACATTTATTTACTTTCTTCTTCAATGCCCCTGTCCCAAATAGGATGACTGAGGTAGATTAAGTGGGAAGGGTGTTGTGGATTGGGGGGTGTTGACTTTTATTCTGAGCTGAAACCCCAAGAAAGATTAAGCATTGCAGCCATTTTAATTGTGATTCTGGACATATACTGTAGTTAGTCCAGGTCGATGTTCTTCTCTGCCAGGCAGAAATGCCCTGATTGTTTTTTGAAGAAATATCACCCTTATTACAAAAGTGATGAAAAGGTGTAATTTGAACAAGAGCGCTCTTCAATCATTTGTCATTAGATCCTGCTGCTCAAGTCATTTTGTAAAATGCGAGTTCAAATCACAGATGTTTTAGCAAGAAATTTATCCCTAATATTTTTTGAAAGATATTGGGGGAGGTTTTTTACTTTAGACTCATAGCTCCTTGCCTATTTCTGCAAGCTAACACTCAATTCTTTAGTAAAGTTCTCTGTTATGTTGTAAATATTCTGGAGACATTATTACTGATTTTTGTTAAGTGGATAACACACACACACACACACACACACACACACACAGATCAATGACATCACATAATCTGAATGGCATTGCTTGTGAGTTAATATCAACTTTTGAATTCTACACCCTCATCCCCATTTCTCACCTCAGCTCCCTCTCACTCTGTTAGATCATAAGACAAAGGAGCAGAAAAAGGCTATTCAGCCCATTGAGTCTGCCCCACATTTAATTATGAGCTGATCTATTCTCCCACTTAACCCCACTTCCCAGCCTTCTCGCCATAACGTTTGATGCCGTGGCTAATCACGAACCTATATTAATCTCTTAACCTATTAATGACTTGGCCTCCACAACTGCCTGTGACAACAAATTCCACAAGTTTACAATTTACTGTCACTACTTCTTCACATTTTCTTCGACCCTCCATATCCTTAATCCTCCTTCCCCTCTTCATTACTATTCCAGCCTTTCTCCCACTTTCATTCTACCTCTACTAATACAATCTTCCATTGGTTTTCATGCTCTTGACATTGGTTTCTTCATTGCAATCCCTTCCTCTGGAGTTTATGCTCATCCCAGCATTGTGAACAATTTTCATTTCTCTCTCCTTTCCTGTTCTCACTGCTAACAACTAACTCTTCAAGGCCACATTTATTTTTTTCCCTTGCTACAATGGCATTTTAATCCCTTTTGTTTCAACTCCCACTTTAGTCCCAGATGATACATCTTTGCAGATCTGCTTATCTATTGTTATACTTCCAAACACCAATGTTTAATAAAGGTTTGAATGAAGAACATTCTGGGATTTTTTTTTAAAGTGTACCCATCATAAAATGAAAATACTGTAAAACCCATGGTATCCGAAATTTATGCAACTGGCAGCTTCAAGCATGCAGCAAAAAAAAATGGAGGAAATAAATTTATTAAAATAAATAAGAATAAAATAACAGGTAAAAAAATATAAGTTCAAAATTACAAAAGAAAATGTTCTCTGAAGTAACACATTAACCTTTGGTGAAGATGGGAGCAAATATTCAGCCAGCGGAGTGCCTTGGTCATGCTTTGCTTGTACTAGCTGTTTGAATAAAGTTGTATTCGAATAAAATGACTTCATCCAAGACAACGAGCTTGGTTGATGCTGTTCCCTGTTGAGGTGACTCTCTTAAAGTATCTCCATATCCCTGCTTAGTAAGAGTCAGGGAGGGGGAGTTAATTATCAATAATGTTATTGTTCGTCTTGGGTGGAGGGGAAGCAACCTGCAGAATCAGCAATGGTCAAATGTTTTCATAGAATGCGACTGAAAATCAAGTAAAATGCTTTATATATTCACGTAAGTGAAGTTGTTCAGATCAAATATTTTTGGCTTTACTTAATGCAGCTGTATTAGTTAGGCATTGTAAGATTTAGTCTCATGCAACTGGAAAACACACTTACCTGGCTTCTACCAATCCCCGTATGTATTGGATACCAGAAGTTATACTGTAATTTTATTTTTGAACAGATTAGGAAAATAATATTGATGGAACTCATTGTTAAAATGCTTGTCTTGATCTAGAGTATATAGTTTAAAAGAACTGCTGTTGGCATTCAGTAAGTAATTTTGTTTCATTTCTAATCTGTTCTTGATGGAGTGACAATGAACACTAATTCATGATAAACCTCCCAAATTCCATGACAGATGCTGGAGATGTGTTCAATGAACAATTTCTTCAACTGCTGGCAAAGATGTTCACTGTTGCTGAGGAAGGTGGGAAAACTCTGTCATTGCAATAAAAACAGAAACAGTTGGAAACATTCAGCAAGTCAGGCAGCGATGTTAAAAATTTCAGTCTGAAAACGTTTTGTTATTGAAGGAGTATTGATTTTAATTTAAAAATGGCCGTGCTGCTGGAGCTACGGTAACGGCAGCACTGTCGCTGATGTCGATCGTGGAGACTGCTGCTACAAAGGATTCATTCACCCACTCCTAATGCCAACAGGCTTTTCGTAGAGGTTTGAAGTGGCCTGTTAGAGGAGCTGACGGTGTTTTTAAAATAAGATGCTGCAACCTAGGGTCTGTGCACAAGATGGTGGCGCCTGTCACCGTTGTGGGAAAAAAAAACTTCAAATACAATCTGGGGCAAAGAGGACTTGGTGGAATGATTTACAACGTAGGTAACATCCATTTCTCCGTTTTCATCAATCATCTCTACACCCCACTCCTTACTATACAAGAGGAGAAGCAAAATAGAGTCACTCAGGATCTTTGGAAGCACCTCTTGCACTCCCGCAGCCGCAAAGATAGGGTAGATTGTAGGAAATGTTCCCTAATAAAGATTCAAAGGTTTATTTTATGGTCACGAAATAACATCTTAAAAATGCAAGATGCATTTAAACTTTTGTCTTCCATAAGTCAAACAGTTACCATGAGCAATGCCTGGGACCTCCAACTATAGGAGAAAGAAAAGCCAAAAAGAGACCACGCTCCCTGTGTGACTACTTGGTCAACTTATCCTTCCCTACCAATTACCCCCTTGGTATTTGCCCCTGCGACAGCAAGAAAAGCTACACTTGCACACTTCCAGCCCACCACTATTTGGTGCCCCAAATAGTCCATTCAAGTGAAGCACACTTCACCTGTAAATCTGTAGGGATTATCTACTGCATCCACTCCTGTTGTGGCCTTCTCTACAATGGAGAGACTAGATCTAGACTGGAAGGTTGTTTTGTTGAGCACCTTTAGCTCAGCAACAGCAAGGTCCTCGCAGTAGCCCAACCAGTTCAATTGTACACACCAAATAGAGACCACCAGCAAATTGGAGGAACAACTCCATCCTGGAATAGATAGCATTAATAGGAACTTCCCCATTTTCTGTGAACCCTCCTCTGCTGGTCTCTCTCTTTCTCGATCCCTCTGACTGGAGCGATGACAGAGCGTCATTCCCTTTCCTTCTTAACCCATGTCCTCTGGTTTGTATCTCACCTACCCCCTAGTGGAAAAAGCCTCTCTACGTTTACTCCGTCTATCCTGCTCATAATTTTAAATAACTCTATCAAATCTCCCCTCATTCTTCTACAGTCCAGGGAATAAAACCCAATCTGTTTAACCTTTCCCTGTAATTGAGTTCCTGAAGTCCCGGCAACATCCGAGTAAATTCTCTCTGCACTCTCTCTATATTGTTGAAATTTCTCCTGTAATTAGGTGACCAAACTGCACGCAATTCTCCAAATTTGGCCTCAACAATGTCTTAGACATCTTTATCATAACATCCCAACTCTTATACTCAATACTTTGATTTATGAGGGCTAATGTGCCAAAAGCTCTCTTTCCAACCCTATCCACCTGTGATGCCACTTTATGTGTCTGTATTCCTAGGTCCCTCTGTTCTACTGTGTTGCTCAGTGCCCTACCATTCACTGTGTATTTCCTTCCAAAATGTAAAGCCTAATACTTGTCTGCATCATCTCCAAACTTGCTGATCCAATTTATTACATTATCAACCAGGTCATTGATATAGATGACAAACAACAATGGTTCCAGCACTGATTCTTATGACACACCACTAGTAATAGGTCTCTAATCTGAGAAGCAATACTCTCTGGCTTCTCCCGTCCAGTTCACTAATTCTCCATGAATACTTAGCATCTGAATCTTCCGGACTATCCTCCCATGTGCGATGATGTCAAAGACCTTACTAAATACCATGTAGACAACATCCACTGTCTGACGTTCGTCTACTTTCCTGGTAACCTACTAAAAAAAAAACTCTATAGTTTAGGGGGAACATTAAGGGGAACTACTTACAGAAAGAAGTGGTGAATGTGGGGTAAATTTTAACATTTAAGTGTAATTTGGACAGGTATGTAGATGGGAGAGGTATGGAGGGCTATAGACGGTGCAGGTTAGTGGGACTTGGCCAAAAAAATGGTTCAGAACAGACTAGAAGGTCTAAAGAGGCCTATTTCTGTGCTGTAATGTTTTATGTTTCTATGAGATTGGTTAAACAAGACCTACCTATGTTGACTCTCCCTAATCAGTTTCTGACTATCCAAATAATTGTACATCCGATCTCTCAGAACACCTTCCAATAATTTACCTATTACTGTTGAAAGATTAAAGAAATGAGGGCTATGTGGAACTGGTACAGAAGAGATGTTGTTGCCTGAGTTCAGTCGTGATAACATCGATCGGTGGACAGGCTTGAGGGGCTGTGATGACTGATTCCTTCTCCAATTTTATTTTGTTCTTGTATTTTAGGTAGCTGAGGTTCATTTCAGTATTTGCAATCAGTGTATAATCCACACTACAAGGTCCACACACACTGGAAAAATACATTTTTTCTACAGATTCTATCCAAGAGTCATCTTTTATCTTTGATGTTGATGTGCCATTGTTTAGAAAAATATATATACACACATTCTAAAATCAAAGTCATATCATATCGAGAAGAATGACCAAATTAAAATTTAAAGAAGTTTGGTTTTACCATCGGAGTGGAAGTATTTCTTGAAATTGCATTATGATTTCTTTGATAGTATAATTACTGAATATTAATGTTTTTAAAATATTTCATTAGATATCTTATTTGAGTTTATTTCACGTAAATTTCTATTTATGAATGCTATTTCAGTGGGTTGTGCACAGGCGCAGCGAAAATACTGAGACAACAGGCTGTGTGCTCGTTAAGCACAACTGATTTACTTTGAAGATCGCACAGCAGCTTTTAAGGCAATCCAGATCCCACCCTTCGCATTCATGAACTTGTGTCACGCTGATGTAAGTGCTCACGCGCTCTTCCGGTCCGGATTGGAAGACAAGATCCCGCGATGCCTCCTTTGCCAAGGCTGCCCCGCTGACCGCGCATAGCCAGCAGGGCCGGTTCGCTTCTACAACTATGTGCGTCGCCACACTATTTTAATTAGTATAGCTGCATGTGATATAACCTCTTTGTATTCTCCAATAAATTAACTTACAATAAACAGATAGAGCAAGTTGATATTAGTGTTGAATGATTTTCAAAGGTAGATTTCAATGTTCACTTGTAAATTTACAGCAAAATAAATGTCAGGTAGGCCATTGGTATAACCTCATTGTAAGTCTAGATTTATTGTTGTCTCCCAAAGTTACTGTTTTCCAAAGGGCTAAGGTATCTTTATACTTAAAGCTCTTGTATACAGCACACTGGATATTACTTTACAAGTACAGTATTGCAAATATGTATTTGATATCTGTAAAAATGTATTTTACCTTGAGGCAATCATGTGTTGCAACATTTCAGTACATTTTCTGCACCATATTGCTGTTAAATTAGGACTCCCATCCACCTCTAAACCTGTACTTGACTGCATTTGAGAAATAAAATAGAAAAACTTTCTTTGTTATGAGTACATAAAATATTTAGTTGTGTGAATGCTCTGAGGATTCCCTGTCTGATGTCCAAGAGTCGCGATTCAATTCATGTCTACTTACTATAAGAAAGTTAACCTTGTTTAGTGGGAGGGGTAGGATTAGTGGGATGTGGGGGGGGGGGGGGAGTTCTTTTTTTCTTTTTTCCTTTATATTTTAGTGAAAACCAGGATAATAATGATTACATTATAGAATAGGATGAAAATTTATAATCCCTATATGGGATTCTTATATCTATCTTATTATTTTTAGTTTAACATTAGAATCTAAGGTTTTGAGCAAGATATGTTGCCTGATAATTATGATTTATGTTATGTATATATTGTGAATTGGATTGAATTATGTGATCAGATAGAAATCATGTATTAAAATTAATACAAATATTTTTTTAAATCTTCATTATTTTTCTACACCTCTGGAATAACTCATGGCATGTATTTCATCATAAACCTTGAGGTGCATGACCTGATAGGACATTAGTAAAGAGGAATATATGTGCAGGCCACCTGTTTAAAATGGTTGTTAAATGTTATGTTCATGAGGATTACATTTTATTTTCCTGAAGAGATGTAATAAATGTTTAGCTTCTCTGGTGATATACGCTCTTACCATTACAGGTACATGATCCTTTATCCGGAACCCTTGGGGGACAGTATGTTCCGGATTTCGGAAAGCCCACCTGAATTGTGCTGTCGTGTCCACTCCCACACCCTTCCAGTTGCCTGGCCACCTCCCCCAAGCGCCGGTCCCTTGGCCGCCTCCCCCAAGCGCCGGTCCCTCAGCTGCCTCCCCCAAGCGCCGGTCCCTTGGCTGCCTCCCCCAAGCGCCGGCCACCCGGCTGCCTCTCCCAAGCACCGGTCCCTCAGCCGCCCGGCCGCCTCCCCCAAGCGCCGGCCGCCCAGCTGCCTCTCTTCCCGCTTACCAGATTTTGGAGCTTTCTGGATTTTAGATGAATGGATAAAGGATTGTGTACTGTATATCAAATATCTCCTAACTGGGTTCTTTACAAAAAGAAAGAACCTTCAAGTCATTCACTTTTCTTTATTTTTTTTAAATGGAATGGGAAATCATAATCCAGTACTAAATTCAAATTTTCCACTGTAGTCCAACTGCTCCAGTAAATAATTTTACTGGTTCTTTAAGGTTTGTTTCCTTAGAAAAAGCTCATTATTGAAAACTACTCTGAAACATTTCAAATAAATGAGTTCATGTTAATGCTATTGAATTGATTCTGACCTTGAAATGTGCTTCAGATGTGATTCTTTCTTGCCATCAATCTTAAAAAATAAAATGCCACTGCAGAACTATAGCTTCGGTTTCAATTGTTTGCAGATTCTTTTATTTGTGCAAGTATTTTGTATGCTAATTTATAATAAATGGGAAATAATGGAGATGCTTATCTCTCTCTATTTAGTGTGCTTTGGAATATCCCAATTAAATAGACTGCAATGCTACTCTTAATCAAAGTAGCAAAGAGTGGCACAGAATGAAGGATTACACCAAGGTCAAATCAGAAGTCCTTAGTTCCATGAAATAGAAAATAAAATTAATGGATTGGACAGAACATTTGTGGAATTGAGGCAGAGTACACTGGGTGTATGTTGCTCAAATCTTTCTGTATCATAACGATGGAGTGGTGAAATGTTGGAGACTTTTGGCTATATCTTCCTTTTTAGGAATGTAAAAGATTATATGACATTTTATAGAGGGCATGTTAACCAGTTATAACAGTTAGCATAGCTGTGAGCTTGATGCTATTGCAGAGCTATCAAACTAGGTTTGAATTTGGCACTGTCTGCAAGGAGTTTATACGCTCTTCCCATGACCTGTGTGGGTTTTCACCAGGTGCTCAGAGTTCTTCCTTCCCTCCAACAACAGTATGGGGTTTGGGGTTTAATTGGGCAGAATAGCTTTCTAAATATGCTGTGTAATATTAATGTGGAAATCACTATGGAGTGAAGAAGTTGGAAATCAGTCACACGAGGCAGAAACAGGCCATTTGGCCCATCATGTCGTACTGACTATGAAGGTCCTATCAGTACTAATCCCATTTTTCATCACAGTCTCTAGTCTTCTTTATCCTTGAGCACTCTCATTGAATATGATATTTTGTGACAACTTAAACTTAACATTAGCTACATCAAAAACAATGCGAGACTCTCTGTCTTACCATCCTCACAGATAGTGTTCCCAGATTCTAACCACTTTCACAGTTAAAAACTACTTCCTCTGAGCCCCTCTGATTATCCCTAAAACCATTGGCTTCCTACATCTCCACTGTGGGCAAAACAAAATACTTCCTACCATCTCTGTGTCAATATGTGTTTATTTTTTGTTCATTTGATTTGGTATTAGGGGATATTTTATTATGTTAATTGCCTTTCCCTTCAATGTTTTGAAATGCTACGAAGATATCTATGGATTTTTTGTAATGAAGGGTATCAAGTCATGAATGACGATCAGAAAAATTATGCTAAAGTGAAAGATGATCTGTGAATGTATTGAATGATAGACGAGCCACAAGAAGCTCAGTAGCCAATTTCTGTTTCTGTTTCCTATATTCTGTCATAGGTTGCAATACATGCACTTATATCTGCATTAAGTTTTTGACATAGAAGAAAGTCTATTTTCTGATATAGCATAATTCAACGTCAGAGACATGGCTTTTACGGTAGAAAAATAAGCACTTTGGCTTAACTTGTCCATGCTGATCCAAGTTCCCTACATAAACTAGTCTCATTTTGCCTGCATTTGGCTGAGATCCTGCATAAACTTTCCCATTCACATTCATGTCAAAATATCTTTAAAGCTGAATTGTGCCCTCCCCGCTCACTTCTTCTGGCAGTTATTTCCATTGGTGCATTACCCTCAAAGTGAAAGAATTTGCCCTTCAGGTCCCCTTCGGCTCCACCCACCCTCACACCTCAAACATAAAACCAGAGGGCATGGGTGTCCAGATTTGGGGTTCTAGAGCATCTAACCTTGGACGGGGGTGGGGAGGGCAAAATTCACCTCTGGGCTCTGGGCAGCACTGGCTAACTTCCTGGGGACACAGCTCCACCATATTACAATGCATCAACCTCAGGCCAACACTTTCAGAAACACCTCAAGGCAGCTTTTTTAAAAAAAAAACTTTATTTAGAATTTAAAAATACATAAAGAAAATAACAAAATAAACTAAAATGAACAAAACCACCCACCCTCAGCAAACCCCGCAAGGGGAGCAAAAAAAACATATACCAGTTAATTACATACATAGGATGTGTGATATCTCAAAATTATAATAAAAAATATATTGAAGGGGGGAGAGAGGAAGTGGGGGAAAAGGGAAAAATGTCACTGTATATTGTTGATCATTTGTGGATGTTGTTATTGATATGACTCGTAGTGCAAAAACAATAAAAAAAAACAAGGTATTTCTAAACCCATACATTCCAAATAAGGTGACCACATTTCAACTAAAAAGGAATAATTATCATGCAAATTATATGTTATTTTCTCCATATAAATACAGGATCTTAACTCATTATGCCAAAAGCTATATTTAATTCTACATTATCTTTCCATGTAATCACAATATATTTCCTCGCTACCACCAATGCTAAACGAACAAAAGCCATCTGAAACTTGTCTAACCTCAAACCAGTTAAAGATGCATATAACCCAGCAAAAAATGAATGGGTCCAATGGTAATTTAATCTTAAACAATTTTTCCAAAAATACTCTAATGTTTTCCTCAAGGCAGCCTTGATGGCCCGGTTCAAGGGTCCCAACTGGGTGGACAAACTTCCTTGGGTCCTGTTGGGTATTTGTACCACTTCAATGCCTCAGCGGCAGAGATGGTCTATGGTGCTCCCTTGATCATTCTTGGCATACACCTGGAAGATCCCACAGCATCGCTCGAGAAATTGCAGCGAAAACTGGGGTCCCTGGTCCCACAGCAAGTCCCACCACATGGCTAGCTCAAACATAACGTTCTCAGTGGCTTAAAGACTTCTCAGTACGTATTTGTGAGAAGGCGCACACACACTAGCTGGCCCTTCAACAACCCCACCAGGGGCCCTACAGGGTTGTCAGGAATAACAGCTCCACCTTCATCCTCGACATTAGCGGTAAGGAGGAGACTTTTAACTTTGACCACCTGAAACTGGCATATCTGGACTGTAACAAGGCAGTCTCCACTCCTCCGCCATGATGCGGGGACAGAACACCCAAGGCTACGGACAATGGCATAATCGCCGTTTCGGGGGGGGGTGTCATGTTGTGTGCACAGACCTGTGGGTGACACCGGCTTTCATCCCACATGGCAGCAAGATGGGAAACTCTGGTGGGAACACCGGCCAATCCCAGGACTGTGCTCCGATGATGCCAGCACCTTGGGATCATATAAGCGCGACAGCTAGAGCAATAAGCCAGTCTCCTTTTCCATGACTTTGGTCATTCTTCTCCATGCACACATAGTGCAAACACTACAATCTCTATACTAACCTCCCTTGGAGCATGTACAGAAGCAGCACAAATGGTTCAATCGAATTAACAACACATTGTTTGAAAATATTTTAAATCTTATTGTTCTAAAAATTTTCTCTCACTCCAAAACTGTCATCTTCATTTCTCATCCAAAGAACCCACCCATGACCACTGTCACCACTTATTACCATCCAAATCTAACTTCCCATTCCTCCCAAAGCCTTGCCATATGCCCTATTGCCCACAACTTTAATTTCCTTCAATCAAATTGGCACAATAGGCTGGGCGTCTCTTGATTTAAAGACATAAAATGCAGGAAGCAGAGCAGCATCTGTGGGAAGCGAAATGGGGTATAACATTTCAGCTTGTCACAATTGATTCTTGAGCAGTTCAGATCAAATCTTTGTGTATTTCTCAAGTGTATAGTACATGCAGCAACCTTTAAACATGTAATTATACAACAATTCACTTCAAGCAAGCAATTCCTTGTTGATTATTCGATGTACAAGCACACAGCAATTGATGCACATTCAACATTTCTGAGTTCAGTATTTAAAATGATTGAACCTTCTGAATCACAGCTTCCATTAAATTCAATAGTTTTTTTTAATGTATTTTGCTTACTTGTATTACATAGTAATCAAAGCCTCTTAAACATTAAATAGATGAAAGAAAAATATTGAACCTGTATATTTGTTATTTCTTCATTAGTATAATCACTTTTCATTATGAGTTTTAATAATTACAAATTAGTAAAGTAAATATGCTTTTCACATTCCAGAGCAATATATAACTAAGGCAATTTTAAAGCACCTGTTTGTTGACATGTGATCGGCACATCGTACTTCTCGCTTGTGTATATTCTTTATCTCTTTCACACTTGAATGGAGACTAAGCCATTCCACCTCCAAGTGAACGGAGCCTGGTGCAGTAAAACAGCGAAGAGCTAATTAATTCAGTTATGGTTCCTTTGATCGCCCCAGCTGTTAGTTGGATAACTATGTTAATTATAGAACTAATGCATCAAAACCTTTGGGGATCAGTGACAATCCAGAGTTGCCAAATAACTAGATAATCTTAGGCAGATGTATTCTGTGCAGAAGCTTGTAATCAACATTTTGCCTCTTTCATACCCATGTTGTTTCACATAATCTATCAATGTGCACCTGTCAGGCAAAGTTAAATTTTAAGAATGCATTCATGATGCCTTCAGCTTACAGCGGCTCCATAACATCGGGAAGTGAAGGGCTGAAAAATATGGGTTCGGGGATATCTACTACTGTCCTGGTTAGTATTAAATATCAAGGGCATGTTTCCATCAGAGTTTTGTCAAAGCACAGTTGCAGGGAAGTGCAATAGTATTAGCTGAGAAAGTTCCGTGATTGCTGTGAAGTGCGTCTTCCCTCATTGTTCAGCCAATCAAAGGGTATATGCAAAGAGACAGCCAAAGTGAAAGAAATTGAGGAAACGGTCATTTGAGAACTCTGACAAATCTTGGTTCAGTACATTAATTAAGATTTAATGTAACCATGCACACCATTTTGTCATTTGAGAACTCTGGACCTTTGTCAAATCTTGGTTCAGTGCATTAATTAAGATTTAATTTAACCATGCACACCATTTTGTCACGTACACAAAATACACAGAAAATGGTAGGGCACTGAGGAGTCCGGTAGAACAGAGGGATCTGGGATTACAGGTACTAATTCCCTTAATGTGGCGTCATGGGGTCACAAAGAAAGCTTTGGCACATTGGCTTTCATAAATCAAAGTAATGATCACAAGAGTTGGGATGTTATTGTAATGTTGTAAGAGACATTGGTGAAATTTGAAGTATTGTGTGCAGTTTTGGCAACAAAGCAACAGGAAAGATATCAATAATAAGATTAAAAGAGTGCTTTTACTGTAAAAAAAAATCCACAAAAATGCTGGATGAACTGAGCACGTCTCACAGCATCAATAGGAGGTAAAGATATGTAACCAACATTTTGGGCCTTAGCCCTTCTTCAAGAGATTGATTACACTGTGGCTGGGACTTGAGGAACTGAGTTACAGGGTGTGACAGAATTGTGTTATTATTAATCTTTAGTTATAAAATATATATTTATTTGTAAAGTTATTTTTCTGGTTGGATTCAGGGGCACACAGACACACATTAAATACTCAGAGAATCCTTTGAAATAGCAGCTGGTAGATCTTGGGAGACTTTTGTCTGCTTATTCATTGTTGTGCTGGAAACCTGTTGGCTTAAAGAGATGGTATGATTGCTAATTCAAAACTATAAATGGTCATAAAAGTCTTATGATTTTTCTCCATTGAAAACTAAGAAAAATAGGTGTTTGCTCAGAATCATCTGTGTACACACACACCCCCATTTTGTTGGCTGGTCCTAGCAGACTGCAGAGAAAAGGAAATTATCGGCCTATTAGTCTGACATTGGTGGTTGGAAAGTTATTGGAGTCGATCCTCAAGGACGAGGTTATAAAATACCTTGAGGTGCATGACCTGATAGGTCCAAGCCAGCATAGCTTCATGATCCTGCTTGACCAACCTATTGGAATTTTTTGAGGAAATCTCAAGTAGGATGGACAAGGGAGAGGCTGTGGATATTGTGCCTTTGGATTTTCAAAAGGCCTTCGATAAGGTGCCTCAGAGCCCATAGAATTGCAGGAAATATATTAGATTGAGTGAAGCATTGGCTGATAGGCAGAAAGCAAAGGGTAGAATAAAAGGATCCTGTTCTGGTTGGTTGTTGGTTATTAGTAGGGTTCCACAGGGGCCGCTCCTTTTTACAATGAATATCGATGATTTAGATTTTGGATTAAAAGGTTTTGTAGCTAAATTTGCAGATGACACCAAGATGGGTCGAGGAATAGGAAGTGTTAAAGAATCTGAAAGGTTGCAGAGAGACTTGGACAGTTTAGCAGAGTGGGCAAAGAAATGGCAGGTGAGATCCAATGTTGAGAAATGTACTTTTTTGGAAGAGGAAATAAACAGGCAGATTATTACTTGGATGGGCAGAAAATTCAAAATTCAAAAGTGCAAAGGGATTTGGGGTCCTAAAGGTTAACCACCAGGTTGGATCATTAGTAAAGGAAGAGAATGCTATGCTGGCATTCATTCAAGAGGAATAGTGTATAAGTGTAAGAAGATGTTGATGAGGCTCAATGATCCTCATTTGGAGCAATGTGTGCAGTTTTGGGCCCTTACCTTAGGAAGGATGCAATGATGTTGGAGAGAGTACAGAGAAGATTAACCAGGATGATTCCTGGGATGCAAGGGCTAACATATGATGAAAATTTATTGGCTCTTGGACTGTGTTCATTTGAGTATAGAAGAATGAGAGGGAATCTCACAGACTCATTTTGAATGTTGAAAGGATTGGACAGAGTAGATGTGAATAAGATGTTTCCCTTGGTGAATGAATTCAGGTAAAATAAAAAGGCAGAGTCTTCGAATTAGAAGGTACCCATTTAAAACAGATGAGGAGAAATTTCTTTAGCCAGAGGGTTGTGGATTTGTGGAATTCGTTGCCAGATACATCTGTTTTAAATGTGCTATATAAATAAAACAAACAAAACTAAATGCTGTGGAGGTCTGATCTTTGGGGGAGTTTAAAGGAGGAGAGTGATAGGTATAAATTAGTCAGGTGTCAAGGGTTATGGGGAAATGGCCAGAAATTGGAGCTAGATGTGAGAATGGTTTAGCTGAGGGTGGAGTTGCGGGGTGCAGGGTGGGGGTCACATGGCCTACTCCTTTTCCTTTATCTTGTGATCTTTCAACAATTCAGAGTCATATACACTCATACTTTGGGAAGAGATGATATCATGTCACGTCAGTAAAGGCATTTGCAGAGAACATATTACTGAAACTGAGACATTTTGAAACCAGAAGAAAGTGCTTGACCATCCTGTAAGTCACATAGGATTGAAATGAAGTAACAATCCTTTGGAGAAGGAAGGCTGCTTGTGTTCTCATGAATAGGAGGAACACCAAAAAAAAAAGTGGTTTTGAATAATTTAGCCATTTCAGCTGTCTCTTTGAAAAGACAGCAGATTCATCGTGTCTATTTCTACGTGTTCACTTCATGAAACCCTTGCCTCGGTATGTTCAGGCAAGATTTTGATAACAGTGAATCTGGTGCTGAATGATCTCATACTCATGAATAATCTTCTCAAACAAAAAAAAAATTGTGCGTGCTTCCAAATGTGAAGCCACTAGCCCTTCAGTGAAAGCAGAGTAACATTTGCAGTTTAAACAGAGAGAGGCACGCACAATTTTTTTTGTTTGGGAAGATTAGTCATGAGTATGAGATCATTCAGCACCAGATTCGCTGTTTTCAAAATCTTGCCTGAACATTATATGAGCAAAATTATGTTATCTTTTCTCTGTACTATTTCATACCTCCTTGTCATGCACTTCTGTCCTGTGTCTTACATACCTGCTGCACTATGCATTGGATATCTTGCTGGACTGCTCACAGAACAAACATTCCCATTGCACCTTGGAACATGTGACAACAAACTTGAACCAGTGTCCCAGGCGAGACATTCAGTTCTTTTCCTAAAATTATACAATTAACTCAAGATACAATGTGCTGATCTTGGGAGAAGCAGATTCTTTGATTCCTCAAATGCTTTCCAGGATCTTTTACTTCATGTCGTCTTTTATTGCTTCCCCATATATTTCTGTAATTTTATTTTTCACAGAGTATTGTCTCTCATTTCTTGCTTAAATGTGTTAATTTAATGTAACCACATTAGCTTGCATTATCTCAACCATCAACGTTTCCTGAAGTCATGTGCAATCTTCCTTACTAAAATAAGCACTCTTTTACCTTCACAAAAACTTCATGATTCTGTTCATTGTAGCCAAGTCTAAGTTATGTTAGAACCAAGAGCATAGAAATCTGCACCACAGCAGAGGTTCTTCAGCCCATAATGCTGTGCCGACTGAATCGTCTGCCCCTATATAAACTGAGCACTTGATGCTTTGCTGCATTGTAAATTCATTAGCCTTGGAATGGTTTGGGAGCAGAAGGAAATGTACAGAGATATCTGGCATTGATTCCAACAGTCAATAGGGAAAGAAAGCTGGAAAATTCTTCTCCAGTGTCAGAAATCTACCCACGAGGCCACATTTGAAGAATTTTGTATGTTCAAGGACAAAATGGACTCTGCGCATTGGTGCATGGCAGAACAGTAGGCCAAGCAGCATTAGCCAACATCATTTTATTTTCGATCAATCAACACTCCATCTCTGCTGATACATTTTCTCATTGCGTACTTAAATTCTTCTTACAAGCCTGTCAGAGTTATCTTGAACATGGTCTATTACAATTGTCACATTTCTGATATTAAATTTGTCACTTCATGATTTCAATATGAGGTACAATTGGCTGGTGTTTACACTGAGTTTTCAATTCCCAGCTGGGTGATTTATGTTGAAACTGCTTCCTTGCAATTTCACAGCAGCAAACTCAGCGACAAAAAAATTCACAGCCAACAATGCAAGATCTTCAAATTTAATGACTCGCTCAAGTGCTCAAAAAGAACTGTTGATGCTAGAAATCTAAAATTAAAAGAGAATAAAATACCTGAACATTCAAGTTCTCTGGTGCTTTTGATTCTGAGAGGAAGTTTCATGTGCATGTAATGTCAAAGAATAGAGATGGTGTTTCCAAATTTAGAGGATGATGTAGTGAGGATGTGCACAGCTTAAGTATTAAATTGTACAACCCTGCGAATCTTCAGTGTTGAAGGGCAGTTTGATCAGGAATTTAAAAATACATTTCACTGTACTTGGAATGTGAGGGCTATTTTCAGGTTACAATTCATCGTTTATTCCACCGAGTGTGTCGCAAATATTCATGGAGCTGCTGTGGCATTAATAACATTCTTTGATTTTTGCTCAATAACATTGTTGAAGAATATCCGCAACACCACACAAGGATAAGGATCATGTAGTTATTCCAAGTGCACATTGCTCTGGTTGATAAATTTTGGATGGTAATTGCAGCATTTGTTGCTTCTATCACTTTTAATGTAGACCCAGTTGCCTTTTAATATTCACTTAAAGAGCAATCAATCCAGCTTAATGGAGCTGAAGCAGAGCCTCAGTGTGGTCTTGTGCTCCGCATAGAACAGTACAAATTGACTCTTTTTTATTAAGAAAACCAAGATTTTTTATTTTTGTATTATTATCCTGTGATTATCCTGGCCACTTTTGCATAATTTAATTGTGTTTAATCGCTATATTAACAATAAAAGTGTCGCCTAGGATCCATTAAAGGTTAACATGGCTGTCTTTGTGTGGAGCCACAGAAAATAGGTGAGATTTTAAATTAATATTGTTTATCGGTCATGACTGCGGAAAAGATTGTGGAAGTCATGAAACTGAAGGAAATGAGGTGTGAGCTTCTGGACAGTAAAGGGCGTACTAGGGAGCAGGTATTGTCTGTCTTGGAGGGTACCAGAGTGGACAAACCTCCAGGATCTGATGAATTTCATAAATTCAGATTTTGACATACCGCGAGGGAAGAAATTGCAGGGATATTTACAACTATCTTTGGACTCAGGTGAAGTGCCGGCAGGCCGGGAGATAATTAATATGGTGTTGTGGCAGCCCGCGGTCATCACTGCTGGCCGAATCAGAAGATGCCATTCGAACACGGCAATTGAGCAGGCTGCACGAGGCATCAGCGGCCTTGTTCCGATAGGCTGCTGCAAAATGGACTCTGCCAGTCCATCGCCGGCGACGGATCATGAAAGGGCGCCCACGGCGGCACAAATCACTTCAGCAAAACAGGCCAATCCTGCCAGTCGCCGATCAGAGCCTGAAGGAACATGGGCCGTGCCTATCAGTCACATGGCAGCCAGGCTCAACCTGACTATATAAGTGAGAGCAGCCAGTTCATTATATCAGTGTGGACTGCACTCCTTGTTGTATGTGTCTTATTTCCAAGCTATAACCTCAAGACTCACCACAGTGTCATTATTTAAAAAATGAAGCAAGGACAATTCAGGGAACCACAAGCCCTGAGGTGTGTTATGGACCTTGGGTACAGCTGAATAATTCTTTGAAAGAAGAACCATACCTTGTGTGGACAAAGTGGGAGAAGTACAGAGTACAAAAGTTGTGATCTCATGATTCAACTGCATAAGGCATTGCTGAGACTATACTATGTACAGTTCGGGTTGCTCAGCGTGTGGATAAATTGTAAGCAGTGCAGAGGAGAGTCAACAGGATGTTGATAGTATTAGAGGGTTTGGATTATAAAATGAAGCTGGTTAGGCTGGGTCTTTATTCCTAAGAGGGTATGTTACAGAGTTTTGTGTTGTGTATTGGCTTATGTGTTGTGTGGTTTTGTGTTGAAAAGTGACAGTTTGCCTTAGAGAGCCAAGGTGAAGGTGGACTGCTAAGAGAGTGGGAGACGGAATGAGCATGTGCAGAAAATGATCTAGAAATTTCTGGACTTGGATGATAAACCACCTCTGGGTGGTGTTGTGGAGGCGAAGAAGGCCCAAAACATGAGTCATTGTCTGGAAGACAGTTTAGAATGTTGGGATTTCAGAAAGGGATGAACATTCTGAAGGCAGCCAGAAGGATCCGGACCAAGCCATTGTTCCTCTCTCTGCAAGCAACACAAGAAGACAACTTTGAATTTTGTGCTCTCTCTCTCAAAGATCTTTTGGCTTCAGTTTACCAAACAAACTGAATTTTGTTTATGATCTTTGCTTCAGTTGAGATCGAAGTTTTGTGAGTCTTGTGTGTTTTGTGTTTATTTTGTGTCTAAGTTTTTTTCTGTGGGCTGGTTGGAAATATAACTTAGATTTTAATTACATATGTTATATTTAGGCTGGGGTATTTATTAGTTTTACACTGTTATAGAAATTTGCATAGTAACCAGTGGCCATTGTTATAAAAGGGAGGATTTTGAATTAAAGTTTGAAGGTGAATTTTTTTTGTTAATAAAGTAATTGTTCATCTTTACCCTGTGTGATATGCCTTCTTTGTGGTTGCTGGTTTGATCTTGTAACAGTAGGATGATGAGGGATAATCTATAGATAGGCCAAATTTAGAGTATTGTGCACAATTTTGCTCACCTAACTAAAGGAATGACGTTAATATGATTGAAATAGTGCAGCAGAGATTTACTAGGATGTTGCCATGACTTGAACTGAGTTACAGGAAAGGTTAAAGAGATTAGAACTTTATTTCCTGAAGGGAGATTTGGTAGAGGTATGCAAAATGATGATGGGTGTAGATGGAGTAAATGCAAGCAGTCTTTTTCCACTGAGGTTAAGTGAGGTAAAAAATTAAACTAGAAGACATGGGCTAATTATGAAAGGAGAAAAGATTAAAGGGAAAATTAGAGGCAATTTACTTCCCACAAAGAGTGTGGAATGAGATGCCAGCTGAATTTGGTAATTGTAGGCCAAATTTTAAATTTAAGAAAAATGTGGTACATGGATAGGAGGGGTATAGAGGGATATTGTCTGGATGGAGGTTAGAGGGCCACAGATCAGAAGGGCCAAAAGGCCTGTTTCTGTGCTGTAGTGTTTGATAGTTCTATGCTCTTAGAATCAAGATGGCTGTCGATACGTTGAATGTTCACAATCTTTTTTTCTCAGGATAGATGATTCTATAACTTGAGAGCAGATTTTTGAACATGAGAGGGGAGAGATTTAAGAAGGTCTGCAAAGTAACTTTTCCACTCAGAGGCTGGCATGTTCCTGGAATGAGCTGCCAGAGGAAGTGGTAGAACCTGGCACATTTCTGATATTCAGAAGAAGCTTGGACAAATTTATGGATGGAAAGGGTTTAGAAGGATGTGGACCAAATGCATGCAAATTAAACTAGCCCAGAATGGCACTTTGGCTAGCATGGATGCATTGAACTAAAGGGCCTGTGCTATGCTGTTTCAGACGTTGGCATGTAACTATAACTTTAATTTCTGCTATTTTTACTCTCATTTACATTGTACATAATGTTTTGTTCCTGCTTTGTACATACATCTATAAAAAGACTGCAGTGAAAACTGGATAACAATACTCACCTACTTATTTTTTAATCATTTTTAATGAAAATGTGCACTTTTATGTTGATTAATATTTCAAAATTTCAACCATCAGTTATCCCCTCAAGTAAGCCTATTATCAAATCCAATCACTCCTTACATTTTACAGCTCCGTGTCTAACCTGCTTTTCCCTATTAAAGTACTAAAATGCTAAAATGTGCGGTGAAATAGAAAATGTTGGAAATACTCAGCAGTTAAGAATGTGCTTGAGAAGAGAGGAACAATTAACATTTCAGGATGATGCCCTTTCAGACTTGATGAACAGTCATGATGAACATATTATCACTTCTTAAATGTACAGTATACTCCTTTTCCTGGCAAACAAGTTTAATCTCTTCAATCAGATTCAAACTCACAAACACAAACCTTCGTGATTCACACAGTCCTAATTTTCTCTGTTCTCTTATGTGCTTACAAAATTTTCCATTGAGATGGGACTGCCAACAGCATTTATAATATTTCCAGCTGTGATAAACCATTCCAATAATAATTTCATATTTAGCTATGTTTCATTAAGGACTTGGGTTTGTTTGAAATTTTGACCCAAGATCACTAAATTGTGGGTTCAAGCCTCATTCCAGGAAATTGGAGGTCAGCACTAAGTTAATGTTGAGTGAGCGCTGTATGGTTGGGGAGATTTTGTTTGTGAGAAATTGAAAAGATTTAATTGATATCAAAGATCCCATGGCTCAATTTGAAGGAAAGTGAGAATCGTCCCAACATTACCAAATGTCTAGATTATCCAAAATCCTTCATTATTTAAATCTTACAGCTTTCATCATAATAGCCTTATGTAGATGGACAATTAACACCAGTTTTAATAGAAATGCCCATTTTCTGTAAAGAATTTTAAAAAGCCCACATTTGCCAATGTCAGAACCAATTCACTGATTGTGGGGCATATTCAGAAAATGATGAGGTTCAACTTAAAATGCATATCTTTCCTCCACTAATCAACTTTGGTTCAAATTATTCTGAATATTTTCTCTGCCTTGACAGTGAAGAGATGCAGCATATCTGGAAGATGGATAATGCTTGGTTTTAATGTTATTAAAATGTACATCATTCTTTTTCATATATTTGTAGGAAAACACAGACCATAATTACTACACATCGAGAACCTATGGGCCAGGAGATGCTGTAACTCGGGAATTATGGGTAAACATGGAACAAATGGAAAAAGATAAAGTGAAGATTCATGGGATCTTATCAAATACCCACCGCCAAGCAGCAGTAAGTGCACTCTATAAAATAAACAAACTTAGCTGATTAACAAATTGGACTGATCCTTGTTGACTGCATTGTTTCCCTCTTGAAAAGTACTCCGAAAAACAAATTGATTAGCAAATGAACAGAATGACAGATTTTAGATAGCTAAATATATAAAGCAATGTGCAGAAAAAGGTGTGGAATTGGTTCACAGATCAAATGTTATATCTCTCCCCATCCTCACTTGCTTTATTTTTCACTGAATCGTCAGTCAGCAGCTCTAACATTGACTTCATTTCTCTTGAACATAGTCCATTGGCCCACTATACTTGTTCTCCTTGAATAACAGAGCAAGTATATTGGGTGAACAGACCATTAATGGGCTATGTTCAAAAGGAATAGAGTCAAAGTTAGAGGTGCTGACTTAAAACTTGGTGAAAAATAAAGGGTTTGGGGATGGGAAACGATGTGACAAGTTGGCAAGCTTGAGATTTGGATTCATATTTTGATAACTTGGAAATGATGGAGAAGAGGAAAGGGTTCAATTTTTGCAGTCATATATTTGGCACAAACCAGACTTCAGAGTAACCAGGAGTTGTATATTTTAAAGCAAATTCGGCACACAGTGGCAGAGCTCGTAGAGATACTCTCTTTCAGTGCCAGAGACCCAGATTCACTCCTGTCCTCAGGTTCTGTCTGTGTGGAGTTTGTATGTTCTCCGCGTGACTGTATGGGTTTCCTCTGAGTGCTCTGCTTTCCTTCCACACCCAAAAGTTGCATGGATTAGTTAGTTAATTACTAGTGTAAATTGCTCAGTGTTTTGATGAGTGGGCAAATCTGAGCAGGTTGATGGGAAAATGGGGAGAATAAAATAGCATGTTTAATATTATATGAGTGTAATGGTTTTCAAACTGTTTCCCCTAAACTCACTTTCCACCTTAAGCAAACCCTTTGCCATAAGTGCTCTGTGATTAGTAAGGATTTGCTTAAGGTGGTATGTGGGAAGGGAAGGTTGAAAATCACTGCTCTTGACCCAGTAATTACTGAAATAGTTTGCTTGAGAAAAATTGTCATTGGCCCATTTCCTTTGGCGTTATGAAACCGTGCACATAAGTCAATGAGGTACAATTAAAACATTGGTTCTCAACCTTCCCTTCCCACTCACATACCACCTTAAGCAATCCCTTACTAATTACAGAGCACTTATGGCATAGGGAATACTTAAGATGGAATGTGAGTTTAGTGGTGGGGGGGGGGGGGAAAGAGTTTGAAAACCACTGTTTAGTGTACATGGAAGTTTGATGATTGCCATAGACCTAATGTGCTTAAGGCCCTGTGTCTGCATTGTGTGACTCAGTCTCAATATCATTATTAAAATTCTCCTCTTAATCAGCCAAATATATTGTCACCCTGCTCCAGCTATAGCATCTTTTGTACATAGCCTAGTAAAATTATCTAATTGAGACTTAGTAAAGCTAGTTATTTTGAAAAAATGTATGTTATTTATTGCATTGACATAATGTTTTCGATTGCCTTATATAGAGGGTGAATTTGTCTTTCGATTTCCCATTCTATGGCCATTTTCTTAGAGAGATTACAGTAGCCACTGGTGGTAAGTCACTTATATGTTCAAATGAATTTTTCAGCAGATAAGATAACGTGGATTTCAGATAGATCTGAGTTTGATTTTATGGACATTTGTTTTATGTGACCATCCTTCATTCAATGTATTGCTCTGGAGAATTTGCTCTGCTTTTATGATAAGAAATTGTTTACGTTTTAGTGATAAACTGCATTTTTGACATTTAATAAATTCTAAATGAATTTATTTTGTTTGCTGCGCATGGACAGCTGTGAAATCAACCATACACTGGCTCTGTTCCAATTCTTTGATACAATATTATCAAGTCATTATAAATAAAGTATGTACAGAAATTCACTGCTATTCAACCAGCCTCTATGAAGGGAATTGGAATTCATGGTCAATGATCAATACCCTACCCATTTTCCCCCTGCGGATCAGTAGTAGTAATTGTATAATATGACTTGTTATGGAATTTTGGAGACCATATGGAACATACTGCTGCTTTGATATAGCTCATTTACTGGACCTTTGGGCAAGTATAGCTAAATCGACTAATAGATTTTCATCAATTTTGACTTTAAATTTTTCTGACTAATTATTTTCTCTAGTGTTTCTGAGGATTCTTAGTGTAGTACAATTCGACAAGTGCGCAGCACTCCAGGGACCTTGCATAAAAAGGTTGTTTTGAAAGTGGAAAATTTATGCATCATCTGTCTGTGTGATGGCAGGGGAAAAATATGGATGGCTCAAAAAAATCATAAATAATAAATACAGAAAATTGCTGATTTGAGAGATTAATCCTGGGAGATGTTCTTAAGGCAAATTTTACACCAATTAGATTTCACTGAAAACATATGTATGTTTACTTTCTTATTACACTTTGCTGGTTGTACTTCCCTATGCTATCATAGTCCAAGTCATGAGTGAATGTACTATATTCTGCAATGAAACAGAAAAGATCATGGTTTAAAAAGACTTTCTAAAAAGTAATCTCATGTAGTTTAATTCATAACATTGGCCTGCTGGAATGAAATGGTTGTGATGGTAATAGAAAGCGGGCAAAATAAACTGCTGAAGAGGATAGGGTGGAGAACGGTTGAGATGTTGATGCTGAAGTTGAAGGTGGCTTTTCAAACCATTATGAATTTGTTCAGGGAACTGAACAGCACGATAAATCATCTTGGACAATCTTACTGATTTTGGCAAAGCTGGTGGCATAGGGACTTTCTGCTATAGACATTCCAGTTCTGTATGGAAGTGGCTGTATACCTTGGGCAAGTTTTTCTTTTTTTTAGTATATTTTTCATTGGTTTGGAAGAGAGAAATATTACATGCCATATACTGAACAAACAATAATCGTAGATCTTAATAAAATACATAACATGAAACATAAGCAATTTATACACTATATTTTATACAATATTTATATCACAAGATCACAAGATAGGCCGCTTGGCCCATCGAGTCAATTTTGCAACTCTACCCCAAGCTGAACTATACTCACACCTAGTTCCAATTGTCAGCCTTTTCCCAATATTCCGTGATGCCCCGAACAATTAGGTACTAATTAAGCTCCTCCTTAAACTCTTTCAGTGATCGGGCCTCCACTAATGTATGCGGCAATGAGTTCCACAAATCTATGACTCTCTGACTAAAGAAGTATTTTTCTCATCTGTTTTCAATGGATGATAATTTTAAGACTGTGCCCTCTTTTCCTTGATTCACTCACCAAGGGAAACATACTGAAAACCTTGCAAAATTCAAAATGTTTCAATGAGATCCCCTCGGTTTTGGTATTGATAAGAATTCTTTGTTTCTACATTATCAAATTCGATCTTTGGTAAGATGTATGTTTGGTAGAGATATGATTTTACCTGAAATGACTAAATTTGAGACTTTTCTTATGAAGGTACCAGAGAAGGGTTATATTTCATCTATGTATCAAATATTACAGGATGGTATGGATAAAAAGGGTTGGGATAGATCTAAAAGCAAATGGGAAGCGGATACTGGTTTTATTTTTTCCGTAGATGATTGGTTAGATATTTGTTATGACAGTGTAATTAGATTGATAAATGCACATTATGCAATGATTAACTGTAATTTTTTACATCAATTATATTTAACACCTGAAAAATTTAAAAAGTATGGTTTTCATGAATCAGACTTGTGTTTTAGATGTGGTGATGCAGTTGGAACATTTTTTCATGCCGTTTGGTCATGTATACATATACAATCTTTTTGGAAGAAATTTCAATCGTTTCTAGAATATCTGTATAAGATTAAAATAGTTTTAGATCCAACAGTATTTTTATTGGGTAGTTTGCAACCTTTGAAAGGCTTGGGATTAGATAAGTTTCAGCTTGCTTTTGTATATTTAGCTTTATGCATAGCAAAAAAATGTATTGCTAGTACACGGAAAGATACAAATATGATTGATATTAATAGATGGCATAATGAGATGAAATATTGTTTAATAATGGCAAAAATTACGTATGTTTCATGTGATAATTATAATTTTTTAATTAATAAATGGTTGTTATATTCAGAATATTTACATTTCAATTTACATTGATTAGATCTTAACATGTATATTTAATTTTTCTTTATTTTGTTTTCTTTTTTCTTTCTTTATGGCTCTCCTTAGGAGAGTTGGCTGAAGGCGGGGGGGGGGGGGGGGTTCTTTTCTTTTCTCTTTTTTACATATATATAAAAAATAGTGTTCATGTTTATGGTTAATTGTTGTATATGTCATATTATTTGTTTTTTGAACAAATAAATAAAGTTAAAAAAAGAAATGAGATCCCCTCTCATTCTTTTATACACCAATGAATACAATTCCTCATACATTAGCCCTTTTATTCCAGGAATCATCCTAGTAAATCTCTGCACTCTCTTCCACAACATCGCATCCTTTCTAAGATAGGGGCGCAAAACTGCACATAGTACTCCAAATGAGATCTCACCAGTGCCCCATACACCCTCATCAACACCTCTTTACTCTTATACAGTATTCCTGTTGAAATGAATGCCAACACTTTCTTTACTACTGATCTAACCTGGTCATTAACTTTTAGGTTTCCCTGCACATCCCTTTGCACTTCTGAGGTTTGAAATCTCCCACTCCCCCATCCAAATAGAACTCTGCCTGTTTATTTCCACTGCCAAAAGTGCTCAGAAGCCCACGCTGGGGGACCACGTGATGCCCGGGTGATGTCAGCGCCCTCCAGCATGGTTCTCAGACATGTCTGGGCAAGGAGTACAAGTACAACCCAGCAGCTGGCAATAAACTAGTCTGCTCACTGAGCTCAACCCTCTGGTTGTGTGTGTTATTGCAGGAGCAGAGTAGCTGCCGCTACAGGACCATACATTTCTCAACATTGTATCTCATCTGCCTTTTTTTTTACCCAGTCCCCCAATCTGTCTCTATCCTTCTGCAATTTTTTGGTTTCTTCAACACTTCCTGTCCACCACCTATCTTGGTGTCATCTGCAAATATGGCCACAAAACCATTCAATCCACTATCCAAATCATTAATATAAATTGTAAACAGTAGCTGCCCCAAGACCGACCCCTGTGGAACACCACTTGTTCCTGGCAGCCAACCTGAACAGGATCCCTTTATTTCGACCCTTTGTTTCCTGCTTATCAGCCAATTTGCTATCCAATCTAATATTGTCCCTGTAATTCCATAGGCTCTCATTTTATTAAGCAGCCTCACATGTGGCACCTTATCAAAAGCCTTCTAAAAATCCAAATGCACAACATCCACAGCCTCCCCATTGTCCGACCTACCTGAGATTCCTTCAGAAAATTCTAATAGGTTGGACAGGCAGACTTGGATCTATCCCGTCATGCAAATTTAGGTATTTCATAACCACGTCCTTGATAATCGTCACTAATACCTTCCTAACCACTGATGTCAGGTTAATAGGCCCATAATTTTCATTTTTTTCTGTCTCCTAGTATCTAGTAGAAATTCATTTGGAAAAACTTCAGTTCACATTCTATTACTGAAATAAATTCCTGGTAAAATATCTAAATAAAGTGATCTCTTCTAAATGTAAAGAAAGAAGGGAAAGAAAAAAATAAAATAGAAATCAAGGAAAGATAATAAAAAAAAAGAAAGCCCCCCCCCCCCCCCATACTAATCCTACCCTTCCCAATAAACATAGTCACCAGCAAAAAGTAAGTAAAGGATCGAGTTTTGGCCTCCACACAAAAGGCAAGTGACCCTTTTCAAAGACCCCACAGAGCATTCAAGCCATGATAATAGTTCAAAAATGGGCCCCATATCTTGTCAAATTCAATCACAATCTCTTTAATGTTATATCTAATTTTCTCCAAACTCAAGCAAGACATAATATCCTGTATCCATTGCATATGAGAAGATGGTGAAATATCTTTTCATTTAATCAAAATTTCTCATCTGTCTATCAATTAAGTAAAAGCTACAACACTTTTTTGAATTAAATTCAAATAAATATTTTCCTGTTGAGAATAACCAAACAATGCAATACAAGGACAGAGATCCAATTTGATCCTGAGAATCTCTGGTAGTGTTTGAAAAATTGTTCCCAAAAATATTTTGGTTATGGACAATCCCAAACCATATGGATCAGTGATGCCCCATAAATTCTATATCTGCCACATATTGGATTAATGTAAAAATAAAAATGGGATCATTTAACTTTAGACAAATGTATTCTATATACCCTTTGAATTGCAATAAACAATGTCGTGCACAAAATCAAGTCAAGGGTAGTATCCCAATCTTCATCTGAAATAGAGATATTCAAATATTTTTCCCATTCATTCCTGATTGCATTCCCTAAACCCACTTTAAAACCCATCAGGTTAACAAAAATGGTTATGTCTCATGAGTTACTTGGGAGGCTTCTTAAATAACGTAGAGATGCAAAATTTCATTAACAGAAAATGCATTACTTACTAATGCATTCCACCATCTTAGGAAACTGTTCACACCCACTCAAATACATATACATACACCACACAGTGGTGCATTACAGTTACTATAGTGAGAAAAGTGTATACCTACACAGTTACAAAATACTTCATATTATCATGACTATATAACATCCCTCCATCTCAGGATAAAGAAAAGTGTTCTTCATCACTTTCTTTCCAGTGAAACTTGAGTCTAGCTGGTGCCTTGTTCAGGTTCTTTCTCTGGATGTGTCCCAGTGGGCGATGATCATTTTCCACTATAAACTTTCTTCCGTACTGAAATCTGTGAAACTTCTCCCATCTGTATGCGACCGCCAACAGCTCTCTCTCAATATTGGCATATCTGGTCTCTGTTGTGGTTAGTGCTTTCGAGGCAAAACCTATTGGTTTTCCTTCTTGTACTAATGCTGCACCAAGGCCTCTGTTAGATACATCAACTTGCAGAGTGAGGGCTTTTTCTCTATCATAGTATCTCAACTCCACTTCTCTGCATATTATTTATTTTAGCTGGTCAAAATTTCTCTGATGTGAGGGTAACCACTGAAATTCCACATCTTCATTCAGCAACTGTGTAGTCTGACATGTGGTATGAAGGAACTCGTGTATTGGACCAACCCAAGGAAACTTCTGAGTTCCTTTCTGTTCTTTGGATGCTCCATCTCACCAATGGTTTTAACCTTCCCTGGGCTTGGCTTTACCCTATCATGAGTGTACACCATTCCAAAGAATTGGCATTCCTTCTCTTTTATAATGTGTGCATTAAGTTTAATTCCAGCTCCTCATGTTCTCTCCATGGCCTCATGTAAATGAAGAACATGAGCTTTTCCATCTCTGCCAAAATCTTGGATGTCGCCTGCAAAGCCAACAGCACCTTTACACCCTCTGTAGGTCTTAACGATCTTCATTTAGAACATATCCTGGCTCACCTTTAGGCTGAAACTTAGTTGCAGGAACTTGTAATAACCAAATGGAGTATTGAACATTATTGTTAGGGTTAATTTATTATGTAGTTTCACACTCCAGTATCCATTCTTAGCAACTAGCCTATTAAAGATTTTGGATCCTATTAGTTCCAATGTGATGTCTTCTAAGTGTTGGTATTGGGTAGTGACCTCTTTCTATTGGTTGATGTAAGTCTTTAGGGTCCAGACATATTCTCAAGCGGCAATTGGTTTTTCTTTGACCACAATGAATTTACCCAGTCAGTCGGCTCAGTCACTTAGGCTTCAACTTGCATCCTTTCCATGTCCTTTAGTTCTTGCTCCAGCTTCTTCTTAACCTCTGGAGGTACTTTCCTTGGAGCATGAGCTACTGGGTTGTAGGTTACATCAATGACAATGTGATATTCAAAGACTCCAAAGCATCTAAGTGAATCATCAAAGCCTTCTGGGTACATGCTCATGAGCTCAGCTTTGTTTGTCACTGGAGGTTGGTTTTCTAATGGTGTGTCTCTGTTGATCCTTTTAGATATCTTCTTCATCTGGATCTCATAATTGACAGAGATCAACTCAAACTCCTAGTAGATATCCAGACCTAGAATTGCTGGTCCATCTGCATCTACCATGTTGAATGTACAGAGGATGTTCTTTCCCTTATGGCAGCCATGGATCTTACCTCTCCTGAGCTACTTGATCATGGGTCCACCATAGGCCATTAATGTGACATTTACTATTTCCAATGCATCATATTTTAGATACCCTTTTATTATGTTCTCTGGGAACAACTGGCAGTAGAGTCTGAGTGGAAGGATGTTGCTTTGTGATCCAATATCCAGCTTCACCTTTAGCTTAAATATTTTAGGCTGTTCTGGATTTTCCTCTGTATTTGGATCCTTGTGTGTAACTCACTTCCTTCTTTCATCTCACCCGACATCTCAAGAAGGTGTATGGATTCTATGTGCAGTAAGTGGGTGTCCGAATCCTCATTGTTGTGTTACGAGCCCAGAGGACCCATAAACCCAGCAGAAATAGATATTCAGCAAGACAAAAATTCCTTTTAATTATATTTAAATATGAAAACAGAATCACACTTTAACTTATCACTATTGACTTAACTATCCTAACTTAACCCCCTTCTAATTCTATGCGCACGTGTATGTAATTTGTGTGTAAGTTCAGAAAAGTTCTTTGGTTCACAGTCCAATCTCACTTCTCATTCCTCCAAGTTCACTGGTTGCAGGCAATTCTTATACTGTGCACAGAATTTAACATTTATGAAGTTCACCAGGCGTTGATGCTTGAAAAGTAAATGATTACCGCTCAGGAAGGTTCTTGTCACTTTTCAGAGAGAGATATGTTGTTCCAGGATATCCACAGCTGATTTACTTCCATCAGCCACTTCAGTATCTTGCTAACGAAACTTGCCCCTTCAGGGTTCTCCAGATGATAACCTCTTTCTTTCAAGTCACCACAGAGTTCCTTTTTGTTTCCTCTTATTTCAAGTGAAACATTAGACAGCCAGTCCTCTCCTCTTGCATGAACCACAAGGGCTTTCACCAGGCCAAACCAAGAACTCACAACCCGTCTTCCAAATGGGCTTTCCACAAGCTAGCCAGCTTGTCCTGTTCCAGTCCCTTCTGCTGTTGCTGGCTGTAACATTGTAGAACTGATCTCTCTCTCTCTCTCTGAAAAGTCTGTTTGACTCTCTCTGCTTGCCAAACCACATGATCCTCTGAGAACAGCAAGTTCTCTTCCAGACAGAAGGCTCTTTCATCTGATGCCTTTTTGTAAACAACAAATATTAGTGAAGTCTCTTGGGCACTCTCCAAAGCTCTTGCAAAGGATGTGGGGCCAATATGTCTAGCATTATCAGAGCTGCAGTATTTCAAATAAGATATGTTTTAAAGTGTTTGTATGTGACCTACTCTAACAAACCTTTCCCCAATTTATCTCCCAAAAACATATCTATATACTCTGTCACAGCTGGATCATTTTATGTGGTGGATCTTCTGCTTGTCATTTTTCTTCACTGGTATTATTGTTTCTTTCATACCAGACTTGCACATCTTTGCCCAGTGGTTTGCTTTACCACAGGCTCTACATTCAAAACCGTATGCGGGAAATATGTTTCAGTCATCGAGGGGATGTTGTCTGTGACACCTTCTGCAGGTCTTGGGTGTTTCCACTTTTTTGATTGTGTTCTTTAGAGCATCAACCCTTCCTTCTCTTTGCTGTGAATGGGACTGGATAGAGAGGGATTACACTTGAGGCCTTGTGGCTTCAATGGCACTGACTGTGTCTATATCTTCAGCCAATTTCAAGCTATCCTTCCCTATAAGAGACTCTTGCACTTTAGGATGGGCACACCCCCGTATCAGTTGATCAACTAAACTTTCCTCTATATCCTTATCTGCATTTTGCAGCAACAATTTTTAGTCTCATGAGCAAATTATCAACAGTTTCATTAGTCTCTTGCATTAAGCCTTAAAATCCATAGCATTTAATTGTATGATTAGACATGGGTTCAAGGTGAGAAGCAATCTTGGCAAATATCTGCTCTGGATCATTTTTCTCCACCTCTATAAGCTCCTAGCTATTAAATAAGTCAAGGCCTCGCTCCCCTGACCAGAGAAGTAGATAACTGACCTTCTTCTCTGCTGTTGCATTTTTAAAATAGCTATTGACTGCTAAATTGCACTTCTGCTGAAACTTTTTAAATAATTCCACAAAGTCTTCAGTCTCCCACCTCTTAGTCCATCACTGGGTGTACTGCTGTAATGGTTTTCCCAGTAATGTTTTTTCTCTTCTTCCTTTCATATTTCAGTGACTTACAATCAATTGTCTGTCTTCATTCTTGTTCTCTTCTACCACTGCCACCATATTAAGTCTCTTGAGTTATTTGGGTGGTTTCTTAAATAACATGGGGATGCAAGATTTCATTAACCAAAAAGACATTTCTTACTCATGCCTTCCACCATCTCAGGAAACTGTTTTTTTCTCTCTCTCTCTCTCACACACACACACACACACACACACACACACATATCATAAAGTGGTGCACTACAGTTACTACAGTGAGAAGGGTGTATTGTTACGCAGTTACAAAATAGTTCATGTATCAATTCACCAAGATTAAACTTTATATCAAAAAATAAATAAAAAATTGGTTTTGGGAACTCAAGGAAAATTAGGAAGTTTGGACTGAGCAAAATGTCTGATTTGTAAATATCTAAAAAATTGCCCATCGGGAAGAAAAAATTAACTGTTAATTGTTCAAAATAAGCAAACTTGCCTTGAATAAACAAATCTCTAAAACTTTTGACACCCAATCTGATCCACTCACCAAAACCTACATCCAACTTAGAAAGTTGAAAAAGATGATTCTTAATAATAGGGCTGCCATATTAAGAAAACCAAAGAATTTTCTAAATTGTTCCCATATCCTTGATCTACATCTCATTATCATATTGTCTTTCATTTCATCTAAAGTATCAAAGAGTAATAACAGTATTACCTTTTGTATGTGAACTGCCCAATAATAATATCTAAAGTTTGGAAGAGACAAACCTCCATTCTTTTTGGTTCTTTGAAAATAAGCCTTATTTATATGGTCTGTTTGCCTTCCATATATATGAAGAAATAATCTAATATAATGAGTCAAATTAAGTTGTTGGAAAAAATGGGTAAAGATTTGAACAGATACAAAAAAAGGTAAAATGTTAATTCTCGTTGCATTAATATGTCCATTCATTGTCTTACACAAGGATGTCCATACTAGTCTGCTTGATTTACCCTATTTTTTTTCTTTTAATAAATTCTTAAAACTCTTTGTAATTCCCGATCTTTGAATTGGTCTTTTAACTATTTTGAAGGGGAAATTAGCATAAACTGCTCAAGATCCTTTAATGGGTTGTAATTATGAAAATTTACTCGTACCCTGATAACTGTCTAAGTTGACCAACAGCAATAGTGTGGTTGGTAAACAAATCTCAGGGCTGGAAATAAACAAGAGATCATATGCATATAAGGAAACTTTATGTTCAGTTCCCTTTCTAAAAATACCACTATATTCTTCTCTGTCCTGCAAAACAACCACTAGATATTCTAAACTAAGACTGAAAAGCAGAGAGCTTAACGGGTAACCTGTAAAGCCAAAAAAAAAAAGATTGTTGCACATTTGAATGTATTGAAGCACTTGTGCATAAATACATTAGTTTAATCCACTTTATAAAATTTGGACTGAAATTAAATTATTTAAAAATGCAAGCATATATTCAATCTGATCAAGTCTTTTTTCGGCATCCAACAATAAAACACATTCAGTCATTGAAAGTATAAATATTCAGTAACTGATGTATATTGTAATATGAGTGATGATTTTTAATAAATCTGTCTGGTCAGTATTGGTAATTAATGGTAAAACATAGATAAAATGTTCACATCGACATTAAGTGATGAAATAGATCTATAAGAAGCACATTTAGTCGGTTCCTTCCCTTTAATCCAAATAAGAGATATACTTGCTTCATTAAAAGAATAATGAAGTATTCCATCCCTAAATTAATCCAACACATAGCTTAGATAAGGTACAAGAAATTAAGAAAAAGATTTATAAAATTCAGCTGGGGCTTTACCAGATTTCCAAGAAGAAATAATACCACTTGAGAAATAGGAGCTTTGAGGCTTGCATGTTTATCCTGTGAAATAGTTGATAGATTCAAATGGTCTAACAAATCTGACATAGAGGTAATGTCATTATCAAATTCTAAAGTATAGCATTTAGAATATAATTCCTTAAAGATCTGTAGTCATTGTTCCATAATTTCTCTGAATCTTATTAATTTGCCTTTTAGCTGATAGTCCTTTTAACTGTCCAACCAATAGTTTACCTGTTTTTTCTCCATGAACATTAAAAGTAACACCTACTCCTCATCAGTTGCTGTTCAATAGGGTAAGTTGTGAGAAGGTCAAATTTAGTTTTAAATTCTACTCTTCTTTTATATAAATCTGGATTTTTACTTTGGGCCGTTAATAGATCAATTTGTTTGATCTGGTTAATTAACTCCAACCTTTCCTTATTAATCTTCTTCTTAATATTGGCAGTATAAGAAATGATTTGGCCTCTTAAATATGCCTTCATTATACTCCACACAATCAAATGAGATATCAGTGGAGAGAAATTGGTAGTGAAAAAGAATTGTCTTTGCCCCTCCATTAAACTTAAAAATTCTTTAGCTGCAACTAGTGAAGTATTTAATCCCCATGGTCATTTTATAAAAGATGAGTCAGAAAAATCTAAGATAAAGTAACAGGAGCATCATCTGATATGACTATCCCTTGATATTTGCATTTCTCAGTCATAGAAATCGATTGTTTGTCAATTAAAAATTACTCAATTCTTGAATTCGAAGGATGAACATTTGGGGAAAAAAAAGGAATTTTCTCTATCATTAGGATTTTAAACATGCTAAATATCTGAAACAGCAAAATTAAATAAAAAAGATTGAATCACAACTGTGGATTTAGAGAGTGTAGTCAGTCTCGGAGAAGACATCAATTGAAATTCCATCCTAACATCAATGAGTAATGATTTAAATCAGGCAAGAATGAAAAAAGCTTCTCAAAGAATGCCAGCATCAACATTCAGTACATAAATATTTTCCAAAACAACCATTTAATTATTTAATTTACCTGAAAGAATAACATAACTGCCTTGTTTATCTAGAACACAAACATGAAGTACGAATGGGACATTTTGATTAATTAAAATATAAACTCTTCTAATTTTAGCTTCTGAAGAGGATTGAAAACATTTCCCCTTCCACCTAAACATAAATCCATCTTTATCAGTATTTCTAATATGGGTTTCTTGAAAAAAAAGCATTATCTGGTTGTATTTGCCTAAGGTGGGCCATTTCTCTATTTGATCGTTCCATTCATGCCTTTTATGTTCCAAAAGATCATTTTAATTGAGGACATCATTGAGATGGTTAATTAATCTAAATTATTGTGGTTGAATGCTCTGGTGTTTCTGTTGATGACACGGAGAGTTCCAACCTCAATTTGGTACTAAGAATAGAAAAGAAAATATAGGTGACCATGATAACCTCAATAACCCTAGATGTGAAAAAAAAAACCCTTTTCACCTCTCCCCATAGTTGAAGATCTACAACAAAAGTTGTAATCTGCTCTAAGAGAAAAAAATCCCACATGCTTCTGGTATAGATGCTAATCACTCTTTGTGATAAGGAATAATACCATTTTAAATGGTAACATTATTTACTATTTTAAATGGCATTCTAACTTATTGATGTACCCCCAGTTTTTGACTCAATGTATTTTTCAACTAGTGGAGCCAATATTTTAGAGGGATTTTTAAAGTGCTCTATTAAATATCCTCTGAATGCGTCATGCATTTCCAGAAATTGTTCAGCAGTTTTGTGGACATTCCACCCTCCTTTATTACCTTTTCATTTGGCTGTCTTCCTCAATTTTGACGTTCCTGATGAAGAGCTCAGACACGGAACATCGACTGCCTTCTACTTCCTTTGGATGCTGCAAGACCTTCTCCAACAGGTGGTTTAACCATGTAAACCAAAGTGCAGATCTTTACAAAAAGTTGACTGACCCATGGATGCTGTCTGACATGCTGAATTCCTCCAGCAATTCTTTTATTTGCTTGAAATTTAGTCAAGTTGGTGGTGATAGAGGACGTATATTTGCACAACTGTAGTAAAAGAAACAGGCAGTCAGATAATTAATTGTCATTGTTTGTAATGAATGTAAATCTTCCTTAACATACTTTGATGAGCATTTGATTTAATTCAATAAAAATAAGTATTTGGTGCTATTTTGAAAGGATGTCAAAAAAAAATCAGGATGTATCTTGCAGTAACATCAGTTGCTTATTTTGCAATTATTATCATATGGATCTTATTGGGACGAAAATGTAAGCCAAGTATCTTCAGGACCAAAGTGTTATTATATTAACCAATACACATGTAAATTATCTCTGTGAGCTTTAAAACAATTGTTAAGTTGAGATGAAATTTTAAATCGGTTAACAAGAACAGGATAAATATATTTTCATTTAGTACAAGATCTAGACTGACATTCTGAAGTCTTGGCAAAATAGTGCCAAATGCCAGCTTTTTACTGAATTATATTTAACCTAAAGAAAGCATGCTAGAATAAATAAATGCATAATTTTCTTATTAATCATTTATTTGGTTGCCTGTGCCTTACTACATTTACGTAAACACTAAAACATTTCCTCTGTTAAATAAAATATTGTTGAAAATTTGATGCTATGAAGTTTTGCAGTGGTCAGAATTTGAAGGTCAGGGTTAATTGTGGATAGGGACCGTGGAAGCAATGCCTATGTGAAAAAAAAAAGTTTTTGGGCTTTAATAATAATACGAATATCATTAGTACCGATTTTGTGACACAAACCTATACCCATGAGGGAAATTCAGTAGCAGTCAGCTAACTGACTGATTATCTGCAGACACTTTGAGTAGTTCCTCAGGCCAGTTATTTTCATGCATATATGATTATTAAAAAAAATCCCTGAAGTGACCAGGTCTGCACAAGTTCTGTTTTGCACAGTTAAATAATGAGTAATATTCATCCAAAAATAATGGATTTTTAAAATTACTTATTTTCCCTTAATGTATTGAAATGGGAGGCAAGGAGTAGAATCCACCATTCCAAGCAAATGTGAAGCTTAAGTTAAATTAAGTATTGAGCCTCTTTCAATCGACATTTCAAACCATGGGCACAAAAAAATTGAGTGAAAAACATCAGGCAATCTGCATTAATTCATTTTCCAGAAGGTTTATGCTACTGAAGTGTGGAAAAGTGGGAAAAGGTTTAAACTCTCCTCTGGGCCTATTTGAGCATTGTTTTCTCTCCCTGATACTTCTGCTGTGTTACAAATAGTTCCAGAGGCTAGAAGCATAATTTTGCATCTGTTCCAGCCTGGGGAAAATTATGTGATCTTTCAGGTTTCACAATGCCTCACTTAGATGTTAAACCCCATGAATTCTCGATGCTGAAATGTGAGCAGTTCATGTTAAATGTTTTGCATTGATTTTATTTGCTTAGCTTTCTGCAGGGTATGAAACAGTTTCCTTTTTTTTCTGCATCAAAGTTAATAGCCTGAATAGAAGCCTAATAGCCTGATCGTTCCTGAGATTGTCTGATCTCAGAAGATAAGCAGGCTCAGGCCTGGTCAGTACTTGGAGGGGAGAGTGTCTAGGAACACCAGGTGCTGTAGGTTTCTGTGAGGGGTGCTGGACAAAGTGGCAACTCTCTATCTGCCTTACAGTTTATAAAAGACATAGTATTTAATGTACGTTACATTCTAAATGTAGTATTATGTGAGAATGATAGAACCTTTACTTTTTATGAATTATGGATCATCCAAAATCATTTTTGAAGGCATTATGTGATGTTAAAAAACTAAACAATTTCCAGAAATGTATTCAGCAAAACAAATTTTTCTACTTTCAATGTCTGAATAATAGGATTTGAGGCTCTTTGATTGATGACATATCGCAGAAGCTACCAACATAAACGACCAATACTTGTCTCTAAAAATCTTTCTCCCACTTTTTTTATTTATTCCTTTAAATGAACTGGACAGAAGTGAAACAAATTGAAGTTATTAGCTGAAATATAGAATACAAATAATAAATAATCAATTCAGGTGATGCAACAGATCACATGATATAAAGTGGAGAGAAAATATTTTACTGCCGAGGTCAGATGGCCATTTTTGATCAAGAAAGATTTGATTGGAATAACAAAGATTAATAGTTTCCTTGATAGGTTTTGGCATCCTGGAACATACCCTCCTGACAAATGTGTAAGATTAAGTCCATCAAAGAATAGATCGTGCAAAAGGGAAGCAATTTACATTGGCTAAAACATTCACTTATTCACTTTTTTTTAAATTTGTTTTAACAGTGGCTCATTAAATGCACTGTTTTTCAATATTCTAAAAGTGGCAATGTTTTGACATTTAGCAGATGTTTCATTAACTGAGTCAATATCTGCACCTGTATTTTGTAATTTCCATTGAATTGTTGCCAAGATCAATAACGTGTCCAGAGAATGCTTTTCCTGTGAAAATAGTTCATTTTAAAATTTATTTTGTTTAACCTAATACATTGAACTGAAGGGTGGAGGCAGTTGGAATCTCGCATTTGATATCAGTCTGAAGCTTGATTTACATTTGAAATGGATCCCTATTTGAATGAAAGTATCAAAATGTGAACACAAAAAGTGAGTGCAAAGCAATTGTCAACTTGAATCGATTAATCTTCCAGAAGGTAAGGAAGGTTTATGCCATAAACCTTCATAATTATTCATAATTGTTTATGAATGGATACATAAGGATACTTTAAGCCACAAAGGTTTATCATACTGATTTTTTATGCCAGGGGTAGGGGGTGGTCTAAACTTGTTCCATTAAAACAGTGGTCTCTCTCCTGATATTTGTTGCCATGTTCAAAATTGTTCCACAGGCTGGGACGCAATTTTACATATGAACCAGCCTTAAGGTACTAATGTGATCCTCACAGCCTCAAATAAATGTTAAACACCATAAACTCCAATTGCTGAAATGGGAATAACTAATTCAATAGCTTATGAGGCAGGAGCTGTTGTGCAGGTGATGATGCAACCATCATCACCTTTGCAGGCAACATGAAGGTTGGACGTGTTGTGGATAGTGTAGTAGATTTTCATAGGTTACAACATGATATTGACAGGATGCAGAGTTCGACGGAAAAGTGGCAGATGGAGTTCAATCCGAATAAATGTGAAGAGATGAATTTTGGAAGGTCAAACTTGCAGGCAGAGTGCAGTTAATTGCATGGTTCTTAACAGTGTGGAAGAACAGAGGGACCTTGGGATCCAAGTGCATAAATCTCTCAAGGTTGCCTTGCAAGCTGATAGAGAAACTCTCACCACCATTGAGAACATGGAACGTAGCCATCAGTGAGTAGCATCAATAATCAAGGATACATATCACCTAAGACATGCCCTGTCCTCACAGATGCCATCGGGAAAGAGATATAGGTGCCACAAGACTTATACCATCAGGTTCAGAAACAGTTGCTGCTCCTCCACCATCAGACTCCTGAACAACAGATTCAGTCATTTAAGGACTTTTATTGTGCTCATTATTTATTACTGAATTTTTTTTTTCTGTAGTTGCGGTCAGATTTTTTTCATCTTATACTTTTTGGGATTGTCTTATCTCAGAAGCTAATCAGACACAGGACTGGTCAGTACTTGGAGGGGAGACCACTGTAATGGATTAAAATATTGGGAGAATTTGGTAAGATTTAGAGTAGGTTACATTCATACACACATTTTTAAAACAGATCTTATTTGAAAGACTGAAGAATTCATATTCAATAACATTGTAGAAAGAATGGAGAATGTAAGCACATTTCCCAAGTAGGTATTAATTGAACTGGCCATAAATTGTTTGGAACTGGAGACAAGTACCTTTCTGCAGGGTGCTTACAGGAAGGTCTCCCCAGGGTTTCATTTATCTAACAACAGCTTGAGCAGAAGAAAAAACTCCTGTTGTTTGCTGAAGAAGGTGGGGGTTTTGCAAGTGAGGAAGTCACATTGGCTTGCTGGAAGTTTTCAGTAGGAGAGAAGAGAAGCCCTCTCAGCATGTGTGTGCATGTGAGACACTGAAAAGCAGCTGAACAGGGCAAGCCAGGAAGAGCTGGTTGAAACTGATGAAAAGTTCCAGAGCAGTGGATGGCTGGAAGTGCTATCTGTCTGATGTTTCTCTTGGAATAAGTGGAACAGAAGGAGCTCTGTCGTAACCTGAAAGAAAGAGGTTACCATCTGGAAAACCCTGATGGGGCAAGTTTCATCAGCGACACACTGAGGTGACTAATGGTGGTACCTCAGTTGTGGAAATCCTGGAACAACAAATCTCTCTCTGCAAACCCTACAAGAACCTTCCTGAGCGGTAAACATTTATCTTTCAAGCACTAAAGTCTGGTGAACTTTATACATATTAAATTCTGTGCACAGTGTAAGAATTGCCTGCAACCAGAGAACTTGGAAGAAAAAGTGAGATTGAACTGTGAACCAAAGAACTTTTCTTAAATTTACACACACATTACATTCACGTGCGCTTAGAATTAGAAGGGGGTTAATTTGGGTTAGTTAAGTATAGATTTAAGTTAACGTTTGATTCTATTTTCATGTTTAAAGTTGATTAATAATAACTTTTGTTTTCAAAACCACTTGTCTTGGTGAATGTCTATTGCTGCTGGGTTTTGTGGTCCTTTGGGCTCATAACACGACCTATGAACATCAGGTTCTGTAGATTTCTGTGAGGGCACGGGACAAAGTGGCAACTCCCTGTCTGCCTTATGGTAGAAAAAAGGTTAAAGCATTTCATGTATGCTACATTCTAAATTTTGCATTACATGATAATAATGGAACCTTTACCTTTTGTTTACATTTCTCTCTTTTGTACACATATCTTTACAGTTTGCACTACCGATAAGTAGAAATTCTGCCTGGCCTGCAGAAAGAAGGAATATCAGGGTTGTATATGATGTCATGAATGTCAACTTTGAACTTTGGTAGTTAAGAAGACTTATGGTATATTGACCTTCAGTAGTCGGGGATGATGTCCAGTTTTGCCAAAACTGCCTAAATATTTTGCCTGGAAGTCAGCCTGAAAAAAACTGAGGTCCTCCATCAGCCAGCTCCCCACCATGACCACCAGCCTCCCCACATCTCCATCAGGCACACAGAACTCAAAACGGTCAACCAGTTTACCTATCTCGGCTGCACCATTTCAACTGATGCAAGGATCGACAACGAGATAGACAACAGATTCGCCAAGGCAAATGGCACCTTTGGAAGACTACATAAAAGAGTCTGGCAAAACAACCACCTGAAGAAACACACAAAGATCAGCGTGTACAGAGCCGTTGTAATACCCACGCTCCTGTTCGGCTCCGAATCATGGGTTCTCTACCGGCATCACCTACGGCCCCTAGAATGCTTCCATCAGAGCTGTCTCCGCTCCATTCTCAACATTCATTGGAATGACTTCATCACCAACATTGAAGTACTCGAGATGGTAGAGTCCGCAAGCATCGAATCCATGCTGCTGAAGACCCAACTGCTCTGGGTGGGTCACGTCTCCAGAATGGAGGATCATCGCCTTCCCAAGATTGTATTCTATGGCGAGCTCTCCACTGGCCACCGAGACAGAGGTGCACCAAAGAAGAGGTACAAGGACTGCTTAAAGAAATCTCTTGGTCCCTGCCACATTGACCACTGCCAGTGGGCTGATATCGCCTCCAACCGTGCATCTTGGTGCCTCACAGTTCGGCGGGCAGCAACCTCCTTTGAAGAAGACCGCAGAGTCCACCTCACTGACAAAAGACAAAGGAGGAAAAACCCAACACCCAACCCCAACCAACCAATTTTCCCTTGCAACCGCTGCAACCATGCCTGCCTGTCCCGCATCGGACTTGTCAGTCACCAACGAGCCTGCAGCAGACGTGGACATACCCCTCCATAAATCTTCGTCCGCGAAGCCAAGCCATAGAAAGAAAGAAGTCGGGGATTGAGTTCAAGAGTTGAGGGGAAATGTTGCAGCTCTATAAAATTCTGGTTGAACTACACTTGAAATACATTTCTGATGGCCTCATTACAGAAATGATGTGGAAGCTATGAAGTGGGTGCAGAGAAAATTTAGGAGGATGTTTCCTGGACTGGAGAACATGTTTTATGAGGCAAGGTTAACAGACTGTTCTCTTTGGAGTGAAACATAGGAGGTAACTTCAGAAAGGTTTACAAGATTATGAGAGGCATAGCAGGGTAGATAGCCAGCACTTTTTTTTCCTGGGTTGACAATAGGAATTATCAAACGACATCTGTACATGATGAGGGGAGGAAAGTTTAGTGGAAAAGTTGGGTTTATGTTTATTAAACAGAGAGTAATGGGTGCCAGGAATCTATTGCTTGGGGTAGAAAATGCTGGCAAAATAGAATTTAAAAGACGCTTAGACAGGCACATCACTGCAAGAAAAAAATAGAGGATTATGGATGTGTGGAAGGAAAGGTTTGGTTTGTTGAGTAGGTTTATATAGGTCAGCACAATGTCATGGGCCAAAGGGTCTGTACTGTTCAGTCATATTTCTCAAAATATGACATATAGGTTTCAAATGTTCTTTCAGTTGCTGATGAGGCCACAATGGATTCTTCATCCAAGGCTTTGCCACCTGTGTTTTGGAGGTGATAAAACATCTGCAATAAATGGCCTTCCAGTAGGTTATTATGGGGGTTAATGCAACAAATTGCTGACCAAGATAAGTAGAAATTCCACCTGGTACCAGTTGATGGTCACAATTTCACCATGGTTAATAATTAATGCTGAGGATGAAAAATACATGCCACCCTTACCATTTCAATGTTTGGTGGAATTTACTAGATTGGGAGGTCATAGGTATTTCTGGTCGTCAGTCTTATTGGATACTTATTGAAAGTTATACAAAGAAAAGGGAAACTTGATCACTCTTGTTTAAAGTCCTCCTAACTTAGCAGAATGAGGAGAGAATATGAGGTCATATTGAAAACTGAGTTACGACAAAAGACAATAGGAGGTTGATAGATCGCTCCCCCCCTTTCTCTCCCACCAGCTATTTCTCTCCTCATCCCCTCCCTTTCTCTCCCCAACCCCTCTCTTTCTCCTCCACCTCATCTCTTCCCCCACCCCAATTCCCCATCAACCCCTCTCTCCCACCCTTCTCCCTTCCCCCACCCCTTCACTCTTCCACCACCCTTTCACTCCCTCCCCCTCTCTCTTCTCCTTTGTACCACATTCTCTCTCCTTTGTCCCGTCCCTCCCCTCTATCCTGTTACCCCCATCAAGTATCCCCCTGTCCTCTCTCCCCCTCTCTTCCCCTCCTCCCCTGATCTGCCCCTGTGCTCCACCATTATCCCTCTGCTCTCTCCCTACCCCTCTCTCTCTCTCCCACCTTCCCCTTTCTCTCCTCCTCCTCCCCTGCTCTCCTCCCTGTGCTCCTCCCATTATCCCCCCCAGTTTCTCCCTATCCCCTCTCTCTTCCCTCCCTCTCTTTCTATCATACAATTCTCATTACCTCATCTTGCCTTTTGCTTCCTAAACTTTCTATATGTTTCCTTCTTCCTCTTAACTAACTGGCTCACCTCTTTTGTCAACCACAGTTCCCTTATCCTACCATCTTTTCACTGTCTCAGTGGGACAAACCTACCCTGAACACCACACAAGTGGTCATGAAATATCTTCCACATTATTTTTGTGGTTTTCCCCAAGAATATCTGGTTCCAATTTTCTCTCCCCAGTTCCTCCCTAATCCCACCCTAATCCCATTGTAAATACCCTTTCCCCAATTCAACACTGTACCTTTTGGTCTCCTTCTGCCCTGTCCATAGCTATATTAAAAGTCAGAGAGTTGTGAGAACTTTCACCGAAGTGCTTCCCTGACCAGGTTTATTACCCAGTACTAGATCCAGTATGGCCTCTTCTCTAGCTGGCTTGTCCACATACTGTGTCAGGAATTCTTCTTGGACAGACCTGATAAATTCTGCCCCATCTATCCCTCTTGCAGTGAGGAGGTGATAGTCAATAGAAGTGCTCCTCAACTTACAATGGGATTACATTCCAGCAAACCCATCGTATGTCAAAAAAAAATCATGTCGATAAAGAATATCGCACCTACAGTTTTTTATACTTAAATTTTGATTACCTTTATTTCACACTATAAAAGAGCACATAGAGCATGAAGAATGTTTGAAGTAAGCTTAACGATACTCTCACAGAATGCTGCCATTGCCCAGCATTGCTAGAGAGTAGCGTTCTGCATATCGCAAGTGTGGGAACAGATCAGAATTTGAAATTGAATGTACGGCGGATTCAAACCATCATAACTTAGAAAAATCGTAAGTTGGACCATCGTAACTAGGGCGCCACCTAAAAAATTAAAGTCTCCCATAACAGTAACCCTGTTATTTCTTCACCATACCAAAATCTGCCTAGTTATGTGATCCTCGGTGTCCTGAGACCTATTTGGGGGCCCTATAGATGACTCCCAAAATAGTAATCACTCCCTTGCTGCTTTGATATCCATTCACACTTTCGAGAGGCTGTGATACTTTTCCTAACCAGTTATGCATCTTCTCCCACTCTATTGCTACCTATTCGATCCCTTTTAAAACATCTAAATCCAGGCACTTGCATCAGCTAACCTTGTCTTTACGTCAGGTGAGTCTCTGAAACAGCCACAACATCATAATTACACACACAGATTCACGGTCAAAGTTCATGTCCCATATTTCTAATACTTCTTGCATTAAAATATTTTTTTTTAAATGCTCCATCTGACAACATTCATGCTTCTTCCACTGCCTGTACTGCATCACAAACTCACTACACATTGCATCAACCTTTCTACCATCTGCTCTATTTTCTACCTTCTCCTTCTGCTTTACATCCCCCTGCCAAACTCATTAAAGCTCCCTGAAGCAGAACTAGCAAACCTTCCTGCAAGGATAATTGTCCCCCTCCAGTTCATATGCAAACTGTCCTGTCAGTACAAATCCCACTTTCCCTGGAAGAGAGCCCAATGATCCAAAATTCTGAAGAGAACCCTCATTAACCATTCCTTCAGCCACATGTTAAACTGTATTAACCTTCTATTTCTAACCTCACTTGTATGTGCTATGGGTAGCAATCCTGAGATCATAATCCTGGAGGTCCTGTCCTTCAACTTTGTAGCAAACACCCCGAGCTCTCTTTTCTGGAGCTCCTCACCCTTCCAACCCATGTCATTGCTCCCTACATAGATCACAATAACTGGCTGCTCATCCTCCCTCTTGAGAATGCCATGAATTTGATCCAAGATATGTCAGACCCTGGCACCTGGGAAGTAGTGTACCATTCAGAATTCTCAATCTCTTCCACAGAGCTTATATCTGTGCTCCACACCAGGGTCATGCCTAGCGCGGAATGCCACACTGACCACCGGCTGGTTCGCTGCAAGCTCAACCTTCACTTCAAGCCAAAGCCCAGGAACAGTAAAGCCCCCAGAAAGAGGTTCAATGTTGGAAACCTGCAGTCAGACGAAGCAAGAGGAAACTTCCAGGCAAACCTCAAAGCAAAGCTCGACGATGCAACCCGCCTCACGGACCCGTCCCCTGAAACCCTCTGGGATCAGTTGAAGACTACCATACTGCAATCCACTGAAGAGGTACTGGGCTTCTCCTCCAGGAAAAACAAGGACTGGTTTGACGAAAACAGCCAGGAAATCCAGGAGCTGCTGGCAAAGAAGCGAGCTGCCCACCAGGCTCACCTTACAAAGCCGTCCTGTCCAGAGAAGAAACAAGCCTTCCGTCGCGCATGCAGCCATCTTCAGCTCAAACTCCGGGAGATCCAAAATGAGTGGTGGACTAGCCTCGCCAAACGAACCCAGCTCAGCGCGGACATTGGCGACTTCAGGGGTTTCTATGAGGCTCTAAAGGCTGTGTACGGCCCCTCACCCCAAGTCCAAAGCCCGCTGCGCAGCTCAGACGGCAAAGTCCTCCTCAGCGACAAGATCTCCATCCTCAACCGATGGTCAGAACACTTCCAATCTCTTTTCAGTGCCAACCGCTCAGTCCAAGATTCCGCCCTGCTCCAGCTCCCTCAACAGCCCCTAAGGCTAGAGCTGGATGAGGTCCTCACCCTGGATGAGACATATAAGGCAATCGAACAACTGAAAAGTGGCAAAGCAGCAGGTATGGATGGAATCCCCCCCAGAGGTCTGGAAGGCTGGCGGCAAAACTCTGCATGCCAAACTGCATGAGTTTTTCAAGCTTTGTTGGGACCAAGGAAAACTGCCTCAGGATCTTCGTGATGCCACCATCATCACCCTGTACAAAAACAAAGGCAAGAAATCAGACTGCTCAAATTACAGGGGAATCACGCTGCTCTCCATTGCAGGCAAAATCTTCGCTAGGATTCTACTAAATAGAATAATACCTAGTGTCGCCGAGAATATTCTCCCAGAATCACAGTGCGGCTTTCGCGCAAACAGAGGAACTACTGACATGGTCTTTGCCCTCAGACAGCTCCAAGAAAAGTGCAGAGAACAAAACAAAGGACTCTACATCACCTTTGTTGACCTCACCAAAGCCTTCGACACCGTGAGCAGGAAAGGGCTTTGGCAAATACTAGAGTGCATCGGATGTCCCCCAAAGTTCCTCAACATGATTATCCAACTGCACGAAAACCAACAAGGTCGGGTCAGATACAGCAATGAGCTCTCTGAACCCTTCTCCGTTAACAATGGCGTGAAGCAAGGCTGTGTTCTCGCACCAACCCTCTTTTCAATCTTCTTCAGCATGATGCTGAACCAAGCCATGAAATACCCCAACAATGAAGACGCTGTTTACATCCGGTACCGCACGGATGGCAGTCTCTTCAATCTGAGGCGCCTGCAAGCTCACACCAAGACACAAGAGAAACTTGTCCGTGAACTACTCTTTGCAGACGATGCCGCTTTAGTTGCCCATTCAGAGCCAGCTCTTCAGCGCTTGACGTCCTGCTTTGCGGAAACTGCCAAAATGTTTGGCCTGGAAGTCAGCCTGAAGAAAACTGAGGTCCTCCATCAGCCAGCTCCCCACCATGACTACCAGCCACCCCACATCTCCATCGGGCACACAAAACTCAAAACAGTCAACCAGTTTACCTATCCCGGCTGCACCATTTCATCAGATGCAAGGATCAACAACGAGATAGACAACAGACTCGCCAAGGCAAATAGCACCTTTGGAAGACTACACAAAAGAGTCTGGAAAAACAACCAACTGAAAAACCTCACAAAGATAAGCGTATACAGAGCCGTTGTCATACCCACACTCCTGTTCGGCTCCGAATCATGGGTCCTCTACCGGCATCACCTACGGCTCCTAGAACGCTTCCACCAGCGTTGTCTCCGCTCCATCCTCAACATCCATTAGAGCGCTTTCATCCCTAACGTCGAAGTACTCGAGATGGCAGAGGTCGACAGCATCGAGTCCACGCTGCTGAAGATCCAGCTGCGCTGGGTGGGTCACGTCTCCAGAATGGAGGACCATCGCCTTCCCAAGATCGTGTTATATGGCGAGCTCTCCACTGGCCACCGTGACAGAGGTGCACCAAAGAAAAGGTACAAGGACTGCCTAAAGAAATCTCTTGGTGCCTGCCACATTGACCACCGCCAGTGGGCTGATATCGCCTCAAACCGTGCATCTTGGCGCCTCACAGTTTGGCGTGCAGCAACCTTCTTTGAAGAAGACCGCAGAGCCCACCTCACTGACAAAAGGCAAAGGAGGAAAAACCCAACACCCAACCCCAACCAACCAATTTTCCCCTGCAGCCGCTGCAACCGTGTCTGCCTGTCCCGCATCGGACTTGTCAGCCACAAACGAGCCTGCAGCTGACGTGGACTTTTACCCCCTCCATAAATCTTCGTCCGCGAAGCCAAGCCAAAGAAAAAATACTATTTAATCCCCTATCAATAAATCTTACCTCTTCTCCTTTCTTACCATTTTTGACACAATGCCAGAATCCGTGACAGAGACATGGCCTCCATGGCTTTTCCCTTGTAGGTCGTCCCCCTCAACAATATCAAAAATGGTAGAAATCCGCAGGTGTACCCTGCACTACCTGCTTGTTCCCTTTCCCTCCCATAACTGTCACCCATGCACCTTCTTCCTGCCTCCTATGTGTTATTGCATCCCTGTAACTCCTGCCTATTTCCCGCTCAGCCTCACAAATGATCCAGTGTTCATCCAACTCCAGCTCCAATTCCTTAACACAATTTGTAAAAAGCTGCAGCTGGATGCACCTCTCGCAGATGTAGTAGTCAGAGATACTGTTGGGTTTCTTGACTATCCACATTCTGCAAGAGGAGCATATCCCTGCCATATCATGTACCCAGAGATGCATAGAATTTGTTTTTCTTTGTTTGTCCTGTAAAGGCATTTAAAAAGGCAATAGAAGTATAGCACCCTTACTAAGAAGAGAAAGAGATGTGAAGGAGAGTCCCTTCAGATATATTAAGTGGTGACGGATTCCCCCGTCTCCTCTGATACTGCTGCATCCTGAGCTCCAATCCAGCTAGAGTCATTCAAGTCATCCTCCTTGGTCCCTGGTTTCGAATCCCTGTCATTGGCCAAAACACTAGAGGACCAGATTATCACCCGCATGAATCCGGTCCTGACACTTGGTTTCAACAAGCCACATCAGCTATTGTAACTTATTGTCATAACTCCTGTACCTAATTCACTTAGCAATTAAAAATAAACATGCCAAATGCCTGTTTCACCACTCTGCCTTCCTGCATAATCACCTTTTGGAACTATGCATCCTTAGGGTCACTTCATTAGCAAAACCAAGGAGATGATTGTGGACTTCATGTCAGGAAGCCAGGGGAACATCGAGGATTCAGTAGTGGAGAGGGTCAAGAATCTCAAATTCCTGGGTGTCAACATCTCTGAGGATCTGTCCTGGAGCCTCCATGTTGAAGCAATCAGGAAGAAGGCTCGCCAGCGGCTATACTTTGTGATGTATTTGATAATTTGAGGAGATTATGTATGTCACCGAAGACTCTTGTAAACTCCTACAGGGTTGTTAGCTCGGCCTGTGACATCACAGGCACCAGACTTCACTCCATCAAAGATATTTACATGAGGCGGTCCATTAAAAAAGTAGCCTCTATCCTCAAAGACCCCCACCACCCAGGCCATGTCCTCTTCACTCTGCTGCTATCGGGAAAAAGGTACAGGAGTCTAAAGGCGAGCACTCAGCGATACAAGGACAGCTTCTTCTCTGAATAATCAATGATCCAAAGACACTGCCTTACTTTTCGTGCACTACTATTTTAATTTTTTTATACTATTGCTGTAAGTTGGTTCATAACATGAATGTTTGCCTTTATGATACTGCTGCAAAACACTGAATTTCATGACTTCCTCATGACAATAAATTCTGATTCTGATTCTGCGTTCTGCAACTCTCTCCAAAGCCATAAAATTTATTGTTCAAATTTGGCTTTGGCATGATTTGAATACTTATTATCCTATGGAAATCAGAGATTTGATACAAATCTGTCTTGTTTCAAACTGGAAGGATGTAAATAGAGGATTACCCCCAAGGATCAATTATTGACCCTCAGTTATGTGCAATTGGAGGAGGGGACATATTGCAAGCTAATCAAGTTATTTGATGATGCAAAAAATGTTAGAAGGCCATATTGTTGTATGTAATGCAAGCAGATAAGAATAGTTAGAGAGTGAGTATATGAAAACTTAGTGAATGGAGTTAAATGTAGGAAAGTGAGAGGTCATGACCTCAGGAAGAAGAATACAAAGGCAGACTGTTATATACATGGAAACAATTGCAATGCGCAAAGACCTCAGGGATTTAGGTGTTCTTGTGCACAGATTGCAAAAGGTTAGCAAGTCAGTGGAGCAAATGGTTGTGAAATAAAATGGAATATTGGCCATTATTGCCAAAGAATATGGGGAAGCAGTTTTCCAATTGCTCAGGAGATCTCACAATGAGAACTATTCACAATGTCAGACACTTTGGGGAAGAAAGGATATATTGGTATTGGCAGCCGTGCAAAAGATATTTACTGGTCTTATGAGAGGTCCTATAATGAGTGACAAAAAAAAATTAGATCTGCATTATTCGAAGCTTAGAAAAATGAAGGATGATCTTATTGAACTATGGGTTATGGAAGAAGGATGTCTGGATATAGTTGTAAAATTAGGCAGTTGTCATTTAATACTCAGGTGCATAAAAAAACTTCTTGCCAAAGGTAGTGACTCTTGAATTCTGGGCCCCATAGGTTTGTAAAGGCTAGTTCATCAAAGCAATTTAAAGAGAAAGTAGATATATTGTTTTTGGAAGATCAAAGAATTGAGGGCTATGGGAAATGAAGTCTGGGGCATGTTGAATGGTGGGAAGGTCTGAGGGGCTGAATGACTAATTTGCTGCTATCTTCTTATAATTCTGCATTCTTCAGGGTGACGTTGTTTCAGATAATGTTGCTGAGGAGAAGTACATTATGAAGAGGAGGAAAGGTCCTGGAAAGACGGTAGAGAAATGCCAACCATAATGGTATAGAGGCAGTGATGGAAATTCTAATGGACAGCTCTCATAGATAGATAAAAATTGAACCTGGGAAGTATGGTCCCTTTTAACTCAACAGTGGTAAGGGGTTGAAGTAAGATGATATGGTCAACCGTGGTCAGGCTAAAGAAAGATCACAAACTAGATTATAGATGTATTACCTTTCTCATGGCCATGACTGCTGTGATTTACAACTCTGATAAGAGCAAGTTTATTGCCAGACCAAATATGAAAGCTTCACTGGAATCATTTAAGCAAAAAATTATCAGAAAATTATCAGAAGATTTGAGGACAGAGTAGTGGGAGTGTGGAACAAGCTCCCAGTTGAAGTGGTGAATCTGGACTCAATTTTAATAAAAATTTGGACAGGTACGTAGATGGGAGGGGTATGAAGGACTATGGACTGGGTGCAGGTCAGTGGGACTCTGAGGAGTAATAGTTTGGAACAGACTAGAAGGGCCAAAGGGCCTATTTTACGTGCAGTAATGTTCTATGCTTCCAAGGTTTTATGAAAGGTAGCGTATGATAACATTAATTGGAGTTAAAAGAAAAGTTGCTGATGAGACAATAGGTTGCAAGGTTGCAGGAAGGGAGGTCAAAGGTTGCTTGATTTTAGAGGAATTGATTGTGGTTTTGAAAGGCAACATAGCTTTTGGAACAAGTCGGCTAATATAAGATCCAGGAAAGGAAGTTTGAGTTGAAGTTCAATAGGATAAGGTTTGAGGGACCAAGAGATGGAACTTCTTCAAGATCAGAGGGAGGGCAAAGGAAGATGGCAGAGATTCTCGATTAGCAATGTGGACTGAAATTGTGTACTCAAACCAGACATTTCTAAAGGTGTATCTTATTGCCATTATGATAGTTTAATGCAGCAGTTCTCAACATTTTTATTTCCACTCACATACCATTTTAAGTAATCCCAATGTCATAAGTGCTCTGAATAATAAGGGATTGCTTAAAGTGGTATGTGAGTGGGAAGGGAAGGTTGAGAATTACTGCTCTAGACCCAATTATTACTGAAATCTTTTGCATGAGAAAAATTGTCATTGCCTTTGGAGTCATGAAACCGTACACATAACAATTCAATTAGGTAAAATTAAAACAGTGGTTTTCAAACTTTTTCTTTCCACCCACATACCACCTTAGTAATCCCTTACTAATCACAGAGCACCTATGGCACAGGGATTACTTCTGAATTGATAGGCGGCTGTCAGGGATGAATATCACTGGCTTAAAGACAGCAAAGAATAAATGTCCCAACAATAAACAATTCTACAAGGTATTGTAATGCATCAAACCTCAGAAAATATTACTTTACTTTAGACAACACAGCTCACATCTTGCAAGTACAATGAATAACACTCAAGATTTGCATTTTCTGCCTTCTCCCCGCAGGCATACTCCTACTTTCCACTTTGTCTTTCCTCCCTTTGGTTTCTATGCACTTCTAATTCCTGTACCCTCTAACCTCATCCAGAAATGTTCATTTTCTCTTTCGACAGTTTGGCTCAGTTGGCAGCACTGGACTGACGTTGATTCAAGCCCTGCATCTGAGCAGTCTCAGCTGAAATCTAGGTGCAGTATTGAAAGAATATTACCTTGTCTGAAGCACATTTGTTTCAAAATGTCTCCACTTTATCTCAGATCCCATAGTTAGATAATGATTGAATCTAGACTGCTGAATGGCTAGAAGCACATTGCTGATTACTGATTTGCTAAACCTTACTGTACTTCACTCTTCTGAGTCAACTCTATAATCGCTTAGAATATTTCTTTATGGAACTAATTGCCACTGAAGTTAGTTCATCCCGACAAAAGAACGTCAGTTCCTTATTGTCCTTGGGAATAATAAGTTGAATCTCCTACTGTGGGGTACTTTACTAACTAGTGGGAAGCAATTTATACAGAATTTACACATGTATGAGAGAGAGGAGATGAGCAAATCTACTATTCTAATATCAACTGGGATAGTTATAACTGATTCTTAAATGTTGCAGGAAAATGTCCAATATGGGCCACCAAAGGCAACATCACTGCACTTGATTCTGGGAAATCTTCTTGGCCAACAGGAGGCATATTCATTGACATCTATTATAAGATTTTTTTTGAAGTAGAAATCTGCAAATTCTGGAAACCGGAAATGAAAACAGATAGTTATTGCCTATTGTGAGTTGGAATTCAGTCGCCCAAGGCTACTTTAAATTGATTTGCATTTTTTATGCTTAAATTCACAAGTTTTAAATTGTATGAAGAGAGATAAATTTTACCATAGATTAAACAAATGTTTGGAGTATCTGATTAATCCTTTCCTTGCATTTGAGTAAAGATGCAATGAGTTTCCATGAACTTTTGGAAATCCCAGTTAAAACAAAAACAGTTGCTTCAGGGAACAATCTTCCATCTTTTATTCCTTGCACTTTTTAATTGTCATTTTCTCATGAATGGTATATCTTGCATTTTTGTTTTATTGCAACACTCTGTTTTTATTCTTGCAACACCTGCTGTGCACACAGAACAAAATTATTTACAATTTCTTGTTACACCTGACAAAAAAAAACAATTCAATTTAAACTTCAGAGCTCAGGAACATGAGTGATGAACAAATGTAAGATGTTCCCATTTCAGTACAAATGTCCTGTTTGTAACTTGTCTTCTGTTCCAGTTAGAACATGAATCTCAGATCAGGCAGTGTTTAATGCAGATCAGTTTCAGGTAGGGCACTAAAGAGTGCAATAGAACAGAGGGATCTAGGAATAATGGTACATAGTTCCCTGAAGGTGAAGTCAGATGTGAATAGGGTGGTGAAGAAAGCTTATGGAAATGTTTGTGTGTAATTTGATTAGTATGGTTCATAGTGTGAAAAATTTAAAAAAATTTAAAAAAAAGAAAGCTGATGGTATGTTGGCCTTTATAAATCAGAGCATTGAGTATAGGAGTGGGGATGTTATGTTAAAACTGTACAAGGCATTGGTGTTGCCAAATTTGGAGTATTATGTACAGTTTTGATCACCAAACTATAGGAAAGATATCAAACCAATTGGAGAGAGTGCAAAGAAGATTTACTAGAACGTTGCCAGGGTTATAGAGTCTAAGTTAGAGATATTCTTTGGCATGTAGAAGATTGAGAGGGGATTTGAGGTATTTAAAATGATTAAGGATATAGATAGAGTTGACGGGATGTGGGTTTTTTCCTTTAAGAAAGGGGGAGATACAAATGAGAGGACATGAGATGAGAGGGGCAAAAATTTAGAGGAAACACGGGGAGCAACTTTACTCAAAGAGTGGTGGGTGTGTGGAACAAACTTCCAGACGAAGTGGTGAAGGCACACTTAATATTAGCATCTAAGGAGAAGTTGGATATGTATGTGGACAAAAAATGAATGGAGGGTTACGAGTTGAGTGTAGGTCAGTGGGGTTATGTGGGAGGAAGTGTTTGGCAGGTACTAAAAGGGCCAAATTGGCCTGTTTCTGTGCTGTAATTGTTACATGGTTATATGTCTGTAGTATGTGATTTTAGTTTGTTTGGGTACAGCAAGAACTCGAGTCCAAGACACAGTAGTGTGCCGTAAAACACGCACTTTATTAGTCACAAAACAAGATTAACTCCAAGACAGTCCCATAGTACACAGTTATTAAAACAACAATTTAAAGAAGTTAATGAGATGCAGCAGTGAAAGAGACAGTCCACACACATACACACACGCATACAGAGTTAACTTTACACTACCACAACACTTGCAACTGGCTCTCACCCAACCTAGGAATCCCAACTGAGGGAAGGGGCTCAATGGCATTAGAGTGTGCATGGGTACTCACTACACTTTGGGAGTAACGACCTATGGGAAGGATTCTGTCTCCCTCTAGCTTCCAGTCAGTGGAGGTCTGCGGCTGCTCTATCTGATTGATGGTGACACCCTGGTCAGCGTGTGTATTCGTTACATAAGTTCTCCTCTGGATGGCATGACAGTGACCTGGACCAAGGGCAGGAGTTGACCATGAGGCAGAGGGAGTGGATAATGGGGGTTGTGGTTTAAATAACCTGCTTTGAGGAGTAGAGGCTCCCACTGAATACCTGGTTGGCCAGGTGGAGAGGCTGGGTGGTGCCTGACAGTTCTGTGGGGCTTCTGAACTTGGGAGGACTGCTGATGCCAGCATAAAAATGTCACTAGCTCTCAAAGATATTGTTGCAATCAACTCTCATATATCAGAATCCTTTTAGACAGAATTGGAGATGCTAACAGCAGCAGAGATGACTGACATTCTCCAATGAAAAGAAGCAGGCTATTTTCCAGTGTCAGAGCACCAGATAGGACTAGGTTTGTAGATATACTGCAGTGCAGGTTCTGTTGACTGCACATGTCAGATTATGGGCCCCGCATTTCAAATCACAGAGCACTACTGAAAGAAACTCCAGAGCCTTCAATCTACAGCCTCTCTGTCATGACACATATGCCATCTTTCACATTATTCATTACTTTTGTGTTGGAGGGGATCAGCTCCAATCCCTGTACAAGTTTTGTAAAAAATGGTGCTGTATTTTTCCATGTTCCTCAGGATGTGCAAATGCATCAAATATTTCATTGTGCCTACCCAGCAGCTTACTTCATAGGCTGCCCAATCTAAATGTTCATCAGTAGAACTTAGTGAGTGCTTCTGACACACATGTACATGTTTTCTTTACTTCAGAGGCTGCACTTTTGGGTGGTGAGCCACTGAAAGCAGACCCATCTCTGAACCAAAATCTCATTTATACAGTGTCTGGACTGATGATTGTGGGCGTTAAGTTGGAATATTTTACCGACCTGGGTTGCAATCCTTGGCTCTTTGAAATGAACCAAAGGCAAGAGGCTACATTGGCACTGATGGCAGAGGATTGTATCATCAGAACCTTTCAATCTAAACAATCGGTAGCATGAGCAGGAATGGCAATACAAGATGGAATGGTGATGAGGATACTACCATTATCTGGTAGTGTCATCACACCTACTGACCACCAATTGTGATTCAGTGGTTCGCAACCTTTTTCTTGCCACTCTCATACCACTTTAAGTTTTTGTTTTGCCATAGGCGGTCTGTGATTAGTTAGGGATTGCTTAAGGTGGTATGTGGGTGGAAAGCAAAAAGTTTGAAAACCACTGTTTTAATCGTACCTGATGGACTCGTTATGTGCACGGTTTCATAACTCCAAAGGAAATGGGCCAATGACAATTTTTCTCAAGCAAAATATTTCAGTAACAATTGGGTTTACAGCAATGATACTCAACCTTCCCTTCCCACTCACATACCACCTTAAGCAATCCCTTACTAATCACAGAGCACTTATGGCATAGGGATTACGTAACATGGTATGAGTGGAAAGAAAAAGGTTGAGAACCACTGCTGTAATTGCAAACAGGCCAGAAAAGGAAAAACATCATGTTAGTCCCTGCTGGTTTGCATTTATTGCCTTTGAATAGCCACCACCCCGCTCACCCAGAATTTACTCCTCCTCATCACAGTTGCCTCACCTTCCTGAGGTTGAGCACTGGGAAACTAAATTTTGTCCATTGATTGGTGATCACAATGTGCCTTCAGTCAAGTGAAGCCAGACATCATCTCATTTGGCTGCCCAGGACTCTTAGTGAAATTGGTTGCTTGTCAGTCCCTCCAAACAGTGACATACAGTTGCAGATGTTAGAATTGTCAGCTTTGGTAATAAATTGAAAGGTTCTCAACAAATCAGGTCAACAGGACCATCTGAGAAACTTAGCAAAGGATGAACTCCAATGTTATAAGGTGGACTTGGTGATTCTTGACGATTACATTTTTATTATTGCAAGAAGCCATTTCATCATGCAACATTTCACTCTTCTAGATAAATTTAGACACACAGCACAGTAACAGGCCCTTTCAGCCCATGCACTCAATTAAACCCTCGTACATTTTGAATGGTGGAAGGAAATCAGAGCACCCAGAAGAAACTTTCGCAGCCACTGGGAGAACATACAAACTCCTTCCAAGAAAGCGCCAGATTCGGACCCCGGTCGCTGACACAGTAACACCATGGTTCTAACATATCTGAATTAAACTCCATCTGTTGTTTCTCTGGCTATATCTGTAACTGACTCATATCCTGATACATTCTTTGATGACCCTCAACATTGTCCACCACACCACTGTTTTTTGTGTCACTTGCAATCTTACTAACCCACTTGCCTGCTTTTTCATCCAGGTTATTTGCATATATAATTAAGCAGCAGATTCTCAAAACTGATCACTGTAGAACATCACTAATCATGGCCCTCCAGCTACAATAAAATACTTCCACCTCAACCCTCTGTCTTCTATGAGCAAACCAATTCAGAACCATACTGCCTATTCACCAAGGGACCCATGCATCTTAGCATTCTGGATCAGTCTACCATGAAAGACTTTGTGAAATGCCTTACTAAAGTCCACGCAAACAAAATCCGTGCTCTTACCCTCAACAACCACCTTTGTCACCTCCTCAAAATGCTCAATCAAACTTTAAAACATGACCCGGTCATGTTGACCATCTCTAATCAGGCCATGCCCTTTCTAATGTGTGCAAATACTATTGCTAAGTATCATCTCTAATAGCTTCCCTGCCATAAATGGGAGGTTCTCTGGTCTATTATTTCTCAGATTGTGCCCATTTCTCTTCTTGAACAAAGGAATCATATTTGCTGCTCTTTAGGACATGTTGCTAGTGAGGTCACAAGGGTCTTCATCAAGGCCCAGCAACCTCCACTCAGCTTCTTTCAATAACCATGATATATTCCAGCGGGTCCTGGTGACTTACCCACCTTAATACTCTTCAAAACCCCAGCACCACCTCTTTCTGGATCTCAAAATGCCCTAACACATTAGCATTGCCAACACTACTCTCACTATTGTTAGGTCTGCTTTGTTCATGAATGAGTGAGTCAGACACCAGACTGAGTCGAAATCAAGGTTCTTTATTACCGGATTGTAACACTTGCAACTAACAGTGTTAGTTGGAGAAGGCGCATTCTGCCGTTATCAGCAAGTGGTGTTTTTTATACCTCAGGATACATACTTAGTAAATTATCATACCATTACATTGTCCAATGAATAAACTGTTGCTATCCTTCTCTGCTAGCTTGCTGCACATCAATTTGTCATTACCACTCTTATCTTGAGAGTACAAGGTCACAACTGCATCTTGTTACGGCCCAGCACTGGGTGACTCCTTCTTCATTCCCAGCTCATGATGTTTTTACCTAACACTATCCACATGTCCTTCCCCTTGGTGATTACCAGTGTAAAGTCCTCATTTAGTACCTTTCCTACTTACTCTGCCTTCAAGAACAAAGTTTTCTCCTTGGTCTTTTGAATGTTTTTAATCCTTTCAAGTTGAAGCTTATTATCTAATTGTGCATATATAGCCTGGCACAACTGTATCTATCCAGACCATCTTCTTTGGCTTGGCTTCGCGGACGAAGATTTATCGAGGGGGTAAAAGTCCACATCAGCTGCAGGCTCGTTTGTGGCTGACAAGTCCGATGCGGGACAGGCAGACACGGTTGCAGCGGCTGCAGGGGAAAATTGGTTTGTTGGGGTTGGGTGTTGGGTTTTTCCTCCTTTGCCTTTTGTCAGTGAGGTGGGCTCTGCGGTCTTCTTCAAAGGAGGTTGCTGCCCGCCAAACTGTGAGGCGCCAAGATGCATGGTTTGAGGCGATATCAGCCCACTGGCGGTGGTCAATGTGGCAGGAACCAAGAGATTTCTTTAAGCAGTCCTTGTACCTCTTCTTTGGTGCACCTCTATCTCGGTGACCAGTGGAGAGCTCGCCATATAACACGATCTTGGGAAGGCGATGGTCCTCCATTCTGGAGACGTGACCCACCCAGCGCAGCTGGATCTTCAGCAGCATGGACTCGATGCTGTTGACCTCTGCCATCTCGAGTACTTCGATGTTAGGGATGAAAGCGCTCCAATGGATGTTGAGGATGGAGCGGAGACAATGCTGGTGGAAGCGTTGTAGGAGCCGTAGGTGATGCCGGTAGAGGACCCATGATTCGGAGCCGAACAGGAGTGTGGGTATGACAACGGCTCTGTATACGCTTATCTTTGTGAGGTTTTTCAGTTGGTTGTTTTTCCAGACTCTTTTGTGTAGTCATCCAAAGGCGCTATTTGCCTTGGCGAGTCTGTTGTCTATCTCATTGTCGATCCTTGCATCTGATGAAATGGTGCAGCCGAGATAGGTAAACTGGTTGACTGTTTTGAGTTTTGTGTGCCCGATGGAGATGTGGGGGGGCTGGTAGTCATGGTGGGGAGCTGGCTGATGGAGGACCTCAGTTTTCTTCAGGCTGACTTCCAGGCCAAACATTTTGGCAGTTTCCGCAAAGCAGGACGTCAAGCGCTGAAGAGCTGGCTCTGAATGGGCAACTAAAGCGGCATCGTCTGCAAAGAGTAGTTCACAATCAAAACACACAATACCCCTAGTTTTCCTCTTTTTTAAATTCACATTTAATGTGTATGAGATATGTTGGAAATCTCTTTAATACGACTCAACAAGGACATTTTATGACACCTTTTCACCTTTCTAATGTCCTGCTTGAACTTTGCTGCAACCCTTGTATTCCTCTAGAGCTTCATCTAATTTTAGCTTCCTTTCTCTTTTTGACTTTTACCATGCCATCCCTGTACTCAAACATGCTGGCTCTGGACTAATTAATTTCTCCTCAAATAATTCCCACAGGTCAGTTGTGGTCTTGCCTGACAACAGCTGCTCCCAGTCCACTCACACTAACAACGTCATAATTTGCACTCCCCCAACTTAATATTTTCCACACAAGGTCCAGACTTAACCTTATTCATAACTATCATGAAACTTAAAAAATTGCAATCATTATTCCCAAAAAAATGCCCATCCACTGAGACTTCTATCACCTTGCCAGGCTCATTTCCCAGTGCAGGGTTCAGTATATCCTGATTTCTGCTCTTACTTTGACAAAGGGCTCAGGCCTGAAATGTAAGTTACTCATCTTTGCTTCCTGTGTGATCTGCGGAGTCTCACCAGCATTTGTGTGCATTAAAATTGTACATCCTCTTCTCTGGTTAATCTATCTGCCTACTGCTCCAAGAAATACTCCTGGATACACCAAATAAAGGCGGACCCACCCAAGCTTCTGGGATTAAGGAAGTCCCAGTCAATAAGAGTTGAAGTTAAAGTTCACACCATGTTGATATCACATCTTCCCTAACAGAATAATGCTTCAGTCAGCTTGTTCATTCCTCTTTGGTTTCCAGTACCAGCTGATGGTCATCAGCATCAATCAGTGCAGGGGATTTGGTTAATCAGCAAAAGTAATGAAGGTTCCGCTATATTAAATGAAAACAAATGGCAGACTGGAAACAGGAAGCCACAAATACATCATGGATTATTTTCCAGTTTATGATAGAAAAATAGATAAAGTTTTTTTTTGCCAAAGTTCATTCCAAGCAAAATCATACATTATACTTAACATAAAGGTCATTGATTTTATCTGACTTGATGGAAATTATATCAAACTGCACGGTGAAGCAATATATTTTCCAAGTACTAAATATTGTTATTTGCTGAATCTCTGGGCATTTGAGAAGTATGTAATGTCCAGAACAAGGATACTTGTTTCCTTTATTTGCCCCTGTGCTCCACAATTTTAAATTTGTAATTCACATGTGGTTTTAGAGTGTACATTCCAGATTTTATTTAAGGTTATTTGAATACATTTTGGTTTGACCATCTAGAACAGGGGTGTCAAACTCAAATTCACGGAGGGCCAAAATTAAAAACTTGGACTAAGTCGAGGGCCGAACTAAATATTTATTGATAATTTTCAACAACATCTGCATGTTTTCTCTTCTTTCAACATATGTAATGTTAAACTTTTTCTTATTAAAATAAATGTTTAATAATAGTTTTGGATAAACTCTTTCATTGTCATTGTCCCATTTCCTTTAGCTTTCTGAAACCGTGCACATGACGAGTCAATGAGGGATGATTAAAGCAGTGGTCTTCAAACTTTTTCTTTCCACCCACAGACCACCTTAAGCAATCCCTTACTATTCACAGAGCACCAATGGCACAGGGACGCGAGTGGAAAGAAAAAGGTTGAGAACTGTTGTATTATGGTAACTCCACATCTGATTAGGTTAATTGTTAGGCAAGTGGTCAGAGAAGGACCCCCCCCCCCACCACAAGAAAGGCTTAAATCACAGGAACAAAGTAAGCTTCCGTCTCACTGCTCCCAATCTTACACACAGTCCTGATGTGGAATGTGGGGTCGCAGTTCCACGTTCACCCGAGTTCAGGTGCTGTCTGTGTGGAGTTTGTACGCTCTCCCCTTGTCTTGGACCAACAGGTCAGTCGCCTGACGAAGGCACCCGAACCCCCCATTGAAACGCCGGCGTCCGGGGCAGTGGAGGAATTGGCTGAGAAGAGCGCGTTGCTCCCATGGTTGGAGAGGGATTAAACTGCGATCTCACGGCGCCGGGCTCATCTCCAACAAAAGGAGCGGGAGGCAAGATCCGCCGCGCACGGAGCGAGGGGGAAGGCATCGCCAACAAGACATTCGGTCCAGCGTCGCCGCTGAAGCGCAGACCCAGCGAGGATGGTCCCCAACTCCAGCCGCGTCTGTGTGTCCAGGAGCCGGGCGGGCTGAGTGCGGCGCTCTGATCCCCGGGATTTGGGACTCTGAGATCCCTCCACACCTCCGGCGTCTTCATTTTCATCTTCAGAGTGCATGCGCTATACTGGTGCGGCGGCCAGCGGGCCAACTCTAATATATATTTAATATGATCTTGCGGGCCAAATATAATTATATGCCCGCGGGCCAGAGTTTGACATGTGTGATCTAGAAATTACAGCACTTTTTATACATAGTTTCCACATTTCAGGGCATCATAATGTTTGGGACATTAGTTGCACAGTAATCAGGTATGTTTAATTGGTTCATTGGTGCAGGTATAAGAGAGTAGGCTTGTGTCGTAGCTTTTGATCACCTTTGGAGTCTGTAGTTGCCATTTTTCAACATGAGGACCAGAGTTGTGTCAGTGAAAGTCAAAAAAGCCATTATGAGGGTGAAAAACAAGAATAAAACAGTAAGAGATATTGCTCAAACTTTAGGATTACCAAATTCAATTACTTAGAACATCATTGAGAAGAGCAACACTTTAGGAGAAGTATTAGAGGTGGCTTTATCACTCAGTGGAACGATCTTCTGAATGAGATAGTTGCGGCAGGGTTCCTTCTGTCATTTAAGACAAGGTTGGATGTGGACATGGAGGTGAAGGGGTTGGAGGGTTATTGGCAGAGAGCGGGAGGTTTGAGCTAGTGGAGTTGTTCTACAAGATGAAAACCACTAGTTAGCCACAGAAGGGATGGCCAGATTACAGTCTGTCAAGCAGTGTTTAAAGGAGACTGCAGAATTCTTGAAAAAGGTCTTGTGGACAGATGAGACCAAAATGAGTTTGTATCAGAGTGATGGCAAGAGCAAACTGCTCAAAGCATTCGACCTCATGTGTAAAACATGGTGTGGGGGTGTTATTGCCCAGGCATGTATGGCTTCCACAGGTACTGGTGCACTTATCTTCACTGAAGAAGTGACTGCAGATGGCAGTTGCAAAATGAATTCAGCACAGAAACATGTTATCTGCTCAAGTTCAAGCAAATGCCTCCAAACTCGTTAGATGGCATTTCATCCTACAGCAAGACCATGATTCCAAATATATTGCTAAAGCAACAAAGGAATTTTTCAAAATTAAAAACTGGAAAATTCCTGAATGGCCAAGTCAGTCGCCTGATCTAAATCCAATTGAGCATGCCTTCCATATACTGAAGAGAAAACCTAAGTGGACAAGCTCCCTAAACAGGCAGGAGCTGAAGATGGCTGCAGTAGAGGCCTGGCAGAGCAACATCAGAGAAGATAGTCAGCACCTGGTGATGTCTATGAATCAGAGACTTCAAGCAGTTATTGCATGCATCAAAATACAGTACTAAACATGACCTTTTTAATATATATACCATTGCTAGATCCTAAATATTATGGTGCCCTGAAATGACGGGACTATGAATAAAAAGTGCAATAATTTTATATGGCCAAACCAAACTGTACAAAAATAACCTTGAATAAAATATGGAATGTGCATTGTAACCACGTGAATTGTTTGATTACAAATTTAAAACTGTAGAGCACAGGTGCAAATAAAGGGAAAGAAATATTTGTCCCAGATATGATGGGGGCACTGTATGTTTCGTGCTCAATTTAGCAAAGTTTAATCTTATTTCAAAGTATCTTGCGCCTTCCTGAGTTGTGAGAAAGGCTGATCAAGCCAACACAAAAATGAAAGTATTGGAATGAAATCCCTGGAAACAATTCACAATTTTCCTTTAAAGAGCAGCATGTTCAGCTTATTGCGACGCTGTTTCAGCGTCATTGACCAGGGTTTTAATCCGGCACTGTCTGCAAGGAGTTTGCACATTCTCTCCATGTCTGTGTGAGTTTCCTCTGGGTGCTCTGGTTTACTCTCATCTTTTAAAACGTACCAGTGTTATTGCTCAATTGGGCGTAATTGGGTGGCACGGACTCCTAGGCTGAAACGGTCTGTAACTGTGTCTAATTAAAAAAAAATCTATTGAGAACTTGCACAGTTTTCATCATTACCTTACCTGACCCTGAGTTTGTGTGGTAAACTGGAGCATGCACAGCAGCCCATTTAGAAGACTGAATAAAGGGGCAGGGAGAGGATCTTTTCAGCATTACAGGGAGAGAATCTTTTCAGCACTGTGTAATGTGCTTCGAAAGAACCGAAGACTTGTTGATCCAAATCAAGGCTTTTATTAACTAAATAACTGGAGTATATCACAAGTAGGTCGACCAGTCCAGAATGATCTGGTTTGGCTAGGAGCAATCCTTTAAGACCTGCCAGTAAGTGTGGGTACACTCTCAGCCAATCACAGTCATCCTACACTACCATCTGTACATGTGTACATAGACACATTGGTGATAGAATCTGTACTATCACACACTGTATCCACACTTCTTTCTACACATTTTTATTCTATTGCAACATTTCACAAACTTAAGAAACAAACCTCCAGAGTACCTGCTTTAGAGTTTAAAAAATTATTGACCAGCTGGAGCTAAAATTTGCAATAATATTTACAGTGAGAGTTTGTCAATTGAAAAGAAAACACTGAATATTTTTTTTAATAAAGAACCTTTATGGAAATCTTTCTGGAAAATTCATTTGAAATTATTGTTTTCTTAAATATGATAGTATTTTAAAATATTATTCATGGAAGTATCCCACAAATTCCTTCATTAAAAGTCAGAAATGTAAACTCTCTGCAACTGCATCTATCTCAATGTACAGCACATTGGTGATTTTGATGTTAGTTAAAATCCTTGTATGGGAAGGTGTGAAATTAAACGCAGCATCGAGAGAACAGAATCCATTTAGGTCATTAAACCAAACCAGTGCAGAATTTTTGTGATAATACAACCGCTCCACTGGCTGCACTCCTACTGCCATACTGCAGGGGGCAATCACTGTACCTGCAGGTAGGCTGGCCCCACCTACTCGCTGTCAATCTCTGGCCCATAAAAAGACTCACGCCAGCCCCTTTGGTAGTCCGTCGAACAGGTGGAGCCAGGAAGGTATAGGGACATTGTGTCTACGAGTTGAAGCAGATTAAAGCCTGTTGTAGAGTCTACGAACTTTGAGTCTGAATTCTTCGCACAGCAGTGCTCACAGTTTTGTTCTGGAAAGAAAATTTTGGAAGAATAAGAACATTCTAGTTGAAGAACTAGATTAAGATGTTTGAGAATGTAGTGGCTGTTTCCCTTCCTAATAGAAGAGTGACATTGTAAAATGATTGAGTAGAAAATGTTCAGAACTAAACTGTTCACATTTCAGGGTCTGTGATGGAACAATCTTGAAGACCTTAAACATAGTCTCAATCTCACTTTTATTCTTCACATACTCCCAAGAATGCAAAAGTACAGAACTTAAAACTTCAGAATCACTGACATTGAAATTGCCAAAGGATCTTCCAAGGAGAAGGGCAAACATTATGAAGAGTCGTATTCTGAGACATGTAGCCACAGCACCTGGTGAGGAGGGTTGAAGGAAAAATCCCTGGTGGTGAATTAAGGGATGGTGGTGGAGAAGAGGAGGGGTAAACAGCTTTGAGAACATCTCTGGGGAACATTGCTGTCGGAGAGCAGCAGAAATCATCAAGGACCTATGCTACCTAGTACACACTCGGTTCTTGCAGTTACCATCAGGAAAGAGGCCAGTGATAGAGAAAATAAATAAAATGTGGTGTAGGGATAGAAGCATAAGAAATAGAAGCAAAAGAAAAACAAGTTTCTCAAGCATGAATCCCTAGACAGTAAGAATATGCTCATACTATGAGTCTGATCCATTCTCCTATCTGATCCTGGAGCCTTCTGATCCCCAAACACCCATCAATTTTAGCCTTGGATGTATTCACTGACTCAACATTAACAGCTCTCTGAGGTAGATAATTTTGAAGATTTATTCCTGACTTTGGAAATAAATTTCTCCTCAGCTAGCCCTAAATGGCCACCCATTTAATCTGAAACAACATGCCCCGAGCTAAAACAGTCTCTGACTATTTAAGTATTGATGCCACTTGGCACATCTTGGGGAATTCACAACTAACTTAAAACTCCAGAGAGCTCAAACCTGTCCCACTTAAACTCTCCTCATAGGACAACCTCTCTTGCGAAAACCACATGGGAATCTTTCTTTAAATATGGTGACCAAAGCTACAAGTAGTATTGCAAAACACATTTCACTTTTTGTACATGAAACCTTTAACACTGTGATATGGAGATATATATTCTGTACATCCATGGAGATTTATCTCTAAAAAATCTGTGGATGCTGAATAAAGAGTGTGTTCAAGGCTGAGGATGATTTTGTCTACAGAATTAAGGTTCGCAAGGAACACGGATGGAAATGGAACAAAGTTAAAGATCAGAACAGCCTTTATCTAATTTATTGATGGAGGTTGCAGAATTTGGATATGACATCAGAAATCTTGGCAATTTTTTATTGATGTGTGGTGGAAAGTGTGCTGACCGGTTGCATCACAGTCTGGTGTGTGGTCACCAGTAACCCCCGAGCTACAAGGCCTATTAATGGTAGTGAATACAGCTCAGGACATCACAGGCAAAACCCTCCCCAGCTTTGAGAACATCTCTGGGGAACGTTACTGTCGGAGAGCAGCAGAAATCATCAAGGACCTATGCTACCTAGTACACACTTGGTTCTTGCTGTTACCATCAGGAAAGAGGCCTACAGGACTTGCACCACCAGGTTCAGGAACAGCTGCTACCCCTCCACCATCAGACTCCACAACAACAAACTCAATCAGGGATTCATTTATGGACTCTTACTTTACATTTTATGGAGTGTATGTGTGTTTTTTTTCCTCTCTTTATTGCATAGTCAGTTGTTTATCTTTCTTTATTTGTTTACATATGTACATTGTGTACAGTTTCTTCTCACTACCAATAAGTGGTAATTCCGCAGGACAAAGAATCTCAGCGTTGTATGTGATGTCATATAACCATATAACCACTTACAGCACAGAACAGGCCAGTTCGGCCCTACTAGTCCATGCCGTAACAAATTCCCACCCTCCTAGTCCCACTGACCAGCACCCGGTCCATACCCCTCCAGTCCTCTCCTCTCCATGTAACTATCCAGTCTACCCTTAAATGTAACCAATGATCCCGCCTCAACCACGTCTGCCAGAAGGTCATTCCACATCCCTACCACCCTTTGCGTAAAGAAATTTCCCCTCATGTTCCCCTTATAATTTTCCCCCTTCAATCTTAAACCATGGCCTCTAGTTTGAATCTCCCCCACTCTTAATTGAAAAAGCCTATCCACATTTACTCTGTCTGTCCCTTTTAAAATCTTAAACACCTCTATCAAGTCCCCTCTCAATCTTCTACGCTCCAGAGAAAAAAGCCCTAGTCTGCACAACCTTTCCCTGTAACTCAAACCTTGAAATCCTGTCAACATTCTCGTGAGCCTGCTCTGTACTCTCTCTATTTTGTTTATATCTTTCCTATAATTTGGTGACCAAAACTGTACGCAGTACTCCAAATTTGGCCTCACCAATGCCTTGTACAAATATGTCATGTATAAACATGAAATCAGAGTTGGCAAATGAGGTGTTTGGGTAATTGAACGTTGGCATCAGGAGTAAGCAGGGATGAAAAATTTTGAATCAATGTACTATTGGGATGAATGAAGATGGGTTAAAGATTGCCCCACCTTCTTCACTATGGATGCCTGATCCCATTTTTCTGCATTAAGCTGACAACACTCTATTCTGGAATCTTTTAAACATAATAATTGAATCTTCTTCTACCACCCACTCCGGTAGCTTGCTTCAGCTATCCACTCCTCTCTGATATTTCAATTTCTCTCCTTTTGCCATAGCCCGTGCCCTTCAAACAAGATTCCAACCATTTATCCTATCTATATTAAGAACATAAGATGTAAGAGCAGAAATAGGCTATTTGGCCCATTGAGTCTGCCCCACCATTCTATCATGAGCTAGTCCATTTTCCCACTCAGCCCTACTGCCCAGCCTTCTCCCCACAATCTTTGATGGCCTGGCTAATCAAGAGCCTGTCAATCTCTGCCTTAAATGCACCTAATGACTGTGGCAATAAGTTCCACAGATTCTCCACCCTCTGGCCAAAGGCACTCCTCCACATCTCTGTAACCTTCATAATTATATAAACATCTGTAAGGTCACTACTTGGCCTCCTACACTACAGTCAGAATATCTTCCAATAAGTAAAAGCTCTTCATTTTGGACAACATCCTGATGAATATTTTCTGCACTTCCTCTATTTCTATCACCTCCTTCCTGAACACATTAGTGCAATTGTGATCTAACCAACATCTTGCATAACAGCAAATTTATATGTCATTGTTGTTTGTAGTAAGTACCTGGGGTGAGGTAGGTGCAGAGACCAGCAATGGAAGTGCAAAGAGATGGTTTTAGTAATGAATTTGAATGTGGGCTTTTCTATCAACATTGCTGCATCCTGATGACTTCAATGCAGGAAGGATAGCGTGTTAAGGGCTGTATGCTGAGTTTCTAGTGTTAGACTTGGTAATGACATTGCTGAACTCTGGAAGACTTGTGTGAATAATGACTGAACACTGAAGAAGCAAGAGAATAGAATTGAACCTAACAATGTGTAAAATGAACAGGGAGATAGATGCGGCTAGGTAAAAATGAACTTACATTATTAAAAATTTCAAAGCTCACATTTATTGTGTTATGAACTAACAACCCTTCTAATTATTTTTGGGACTAATAGGTCTTTGTTAGCACTAACACAGGAACAGCAATGGAAAATTCACCAGACAATGGTAAATTCAAAATAATAGTTTTTATTAAACTATCAATAACATAACATTACTTACTTATCTCTAAACTTAATCCCACTATGCACAAATGTGTGTGTGTATGTGTGTGTGTAAAATTAAAGGCCCACTCTGAAATGTTTTAAAGTTCAACATGTGACAGAATATAGATATGTTTTTTGGAGATAAATTAGGGCAGGTTTGTTACTGTACATACAAGCACTTTAAAACAGATCTTATTTAAAATACTGGAGCTATGCTCATGCTAGATGCATCGGGGCTAACAGTCTTTGCAAAAGCTTTGGAGAGTATCCAAGAGACTTCACTAATGGATTGTTGTTTACAAAATGGCAACAGATGAAAGAGCTTGTCGGAGCCATGGATTGTCTGGAGGGGAACTTGCTGTTCTAAGAGGGTCATGTGGTTTTGCAAGCAGAGACAGCCAAATAGGCTTTCTCTCTGTGTGTGTGTGTGTATGTGTGTGTGAGAGAGAGAGAGAGAGAGAGAGGGATCAGTTCTGCAGTTTTACAATCAGCAGCAGGAAATGGAACTGGAACAGAACAAGCTGGCAAGCTTGTGGAAAACTCCATTTGGAAGATGGGTTGTGAGTGCTTAGTTCAGCTTGGTCAAAGCCCTTGTGGTTCATGCAAGAGGAGAGAACTGGTTTGTTTCATTTGGAATAAGAGAAACAAAAAGGCACTCTGTGGTGACCTGAAAGAAAAAAAGTTATCATCTGGAGAACCCTGAGGTGGTATGTTTCGTCAGCAAGACCATGAAATGGCTGATGGAAGTAAATCAGTTGTGGGTGTCCTGGAACAATAAATCTCTCTCTGAAAAATGACAAGAACCTTCCTGAGTGGTAACCTTCAAGCATCAAAACCTGGTGAACTTTATAAATGTTAAATTCCATGCACAGTATAATAATTGCCTGCAACCAGTGAACTTGGAGGAATGAGAAGTGAGATTGGACTGTGAACCAAAAAACTTTTCTGAACTTACACGCACATTACATACATGTGCGCTTAGAATTAGAAGGGGGTTAGGTTAGTTAAGTCAATAGTGATAAGTTAAAGTGTGATTGTTTTCATGTTTAATGATAATTAAAAGCAACTTTTGTCTTGGTGAATATCTATTGCTGCTGGGTTTTGGGGTCCTCTGAGTTTGTAACAAACATCATTTTAGTCTTGCTTGAAAGTCTTAAATTCTCAGTTCAGAAATAATTATAAAGCGATTTTAAAAATTATATCTTCAGCCACTTTACTCACAATTATGTTTTCCACACAAAGAATTTGCCCTCTTCTCAAAGAGACAGTGAATGTGGCCATTTTCTTCTGTGATGAATTCACAAACCTAGACAAGCATTAAACAAATGTGGTTATCTTCTTCCATGATGAAGTCACAAACCAGACAAGGGTTAAATGAAGTGGCCATACACAAAAAAACAGACCCAGTAGAAATCTGTCCTCTTTTTCAAAGAGACAACAAAATAGTCTTCCTTATTTCAAAAGCCACTGATTTTGTGTTCCCCTTTTCACAGGAGTAACACACTACAGCAGCACCATTTCTGGTTACTGTAACTCAACCCTGTCTTTCATAAGGTTTCCACCCTTGTTTTGATTTCAGTACTCTCCAAACTGACTGAACCCTTCCAAAAACTGAACTCAAAATGTTTGAATTTGGTCATATATTTCTCCAAATCATATGATGTTACATCCTCACTGAGCTGAGTCCCAATTCTTGGAAACCATGTGACCATCAGGTTTATTTCTACCAAAATTCTGTTCCTTTTTCAAAACCACTCCATATCCATAACAACCTCTGACCTCACCTCTGTTCAAGAGGCTTTGATTAAACATAGATGGCTTCCTTCAGCAGTTCTTAAATAATTAAGAAGCTCTTGAAATCCATTAACTCTGTCCTTCCCAGACACATCAACTCCAAGAATTAACACTCTTCTCAGAAAACAATGGTTCTCTAATAATGTGCTGTGACCTGTGTAGGAGTTGGAGATACCAACCCAGAGCTAACTTACTAAGAATACAGATGCAATATTTTAACTCTGTAATTGACATTACTAAGAGATGTTTATAAAAGGAATATACTTTAACATTAAATTAAAGGTTAACACAAATCCATTACACCTCTTTCCCATGGGAAACTATTTTGAACTTCTAAAAGGTCAAAATTTTAAACTACAATCTCCCATTTGTTTTTAACATATTTCACAGTCTTAAACAATATAGTACAGCAAATATAGCAGAAACATATAAATTCAACATCTAGATAGGCAATCAGCAATTACACTGTCTCATAATGTCATTATAATGTCTTATACCTGTGATATTCTTGGAAAATTAACTCCAGTTCAATAGTCATATATAATTATTTTTAATTTAAATTAATGTAAACAATTCTTTATCTCATTTGTTATGCCCCAAACCAGCAACAAATGAAAACACAGTTCAATTGCTTCAATTTTAACTATATTTATAAACAGCAATTAATAATATTGTGTCTTCCCCAAATTAATCCTCTGTAGTACAGAATTATAGGAGAAGGCCACTCCGATATAAAACCTACGACCCAAGGACCTCGCTGCCACGTCCCAGCAAGGCTGTGTTCTGGCACCAACCCTCTTTTCAATCTTCTTCAGCATGATGCTGAACCAAGCCATGAAAGACCCCAACAATGAAGACGCTGTTTACATCCGGTACCGCACGGATGGCAGTCTCTTCAATCTGAGGCGCCTGCAAGCTCACACCAAGACACAAGAGAAACTTGTCCGTGAACTACTCTTTGCAGACGATGCCGCTTTAGTTGCCCATTCAGAGCCAGCTCTTCAGCGCTTGACGTCCTGCTTTGCGGAAACTGCCAAAATGTTTGGCCTGGAAGTCAGCCTGAAGAAAAGTGAGGTCCTCCATCAGCCAGCTCCCCACCATGATTACCATCCCCCCCACATCTCCATCGGGCACACAAAACTCAAAACGGTCAACCAGTTTACCTATCTCGGCTGCACCATTTCATCAGATGCAAGGATCGACAATGAGATAGACAACAGACTCGCCAAGGCAAATAGCGCCTTTGTAAGACTACACAAAAGAGTCTGGAAAAACAACCAACTGAAAAACCTCACAAAGATAAGCGTATACAGAGCCGTTGTCATACCCACACTCCTGTTCGGCTCCGAATCATGGGTCCTCTACCGGCACCACCTACGGCTCCTAGAACGCTTCCACCAGCGTTGTCTCCGCTCCATCCTCAACATCCATTGGAGAGCTTACATCCCTAACGTCGAAGTACTCGAGATGGCAGAGGTCGACAGCATCGAGTCCACGCTGCTGAAGATCCAGCTGCGCTGGATGGGTCACGTCTCCAGAATGGAGGACCATCGCCTTCCCAAGATCGTGTTATATGGCGAGCTCTCCACTGGCCACCGTGACAGAGGTGCACCAAAGAAAAGGTACAAGGACTGCCTAAAGAAATCTCTTGGTGCCTGCCACATTGACCACCGCCAGTGGGCTGATATCGCCTCAAACCGTGCATCTTGGCGCCTCACAGTTTGGCGGGCAGCAACCTCCTTTGAAGAAGACCGCAGAGCCTACCTCACTGACAAAAGGCAAAGGAGGAAAAACCCAACACCCAACCCCAACCCACCAATTTTCCCCTGCAACCGCTGCAATCGTGTCTGCCTGTCCCGCATCGGACTTGTCAGCCTCAAACGAGCCTGCAGCTGACGTGGACTTTTTACCCCCTCCATAAATCTTCGTCCGCGAAGCCAAGCCAAAGAAAAGTACAGAATTAAATATATTTTCAAACAGTGTATTGTGACAGAGTCTTTAGAGGTGGTTTGGAATGAATTTTAGAGCAGGTTGCACACAAACATTTTAAAACAATTTTTGCAGGAGAAGGCAACAAAGTAGCAACAGATGACCACAGCTGATCTGGAAGAGCATGTGATCTTTGCAGGCAGAAGGAGAACAGCTTGGCTTTTAGAGAGGGAGGGAGTGAGAGAGAGGAGAGACAGAAACTTCAGTTCCAGAGGGGCAAGCTGGCAAACTTTGGAAGACTGCCTGGTCAAAGGAGAAAACTGGCTGTCTGAAAGGAACTCTGTGGTGATCTGAAAGAAAGAGGATCATCTGGAGAACCCTAAAGGGGGCAAGTTTCGTCAACGAGACTGATTAAAAAGCAATCAGGTCCGGATGTCCTGCAACAAAAGGAATCTCTGAAAACCGACAAGAACCCTTCTGAGTGGTAACCCTGTTAAGCACCAAAGCCTGGTGAACTTTACTAATGCTAACTTCTATGCACAGTACAATAATTGCCTGCAACCAGTGACACGGACTGTGAATCAAAGGACTTTTCTACACATATTACATACATGTGCACTTAGATTTAGAAGGGGGTTAAGTAGGTTAAGTAAGTAAATAAGTTAAAGTTTGATTCTGTTTCCATGTTCAAAGATAATTAAAAGCAACTTTTTGTTTAAGTAACCCTTTTGTCGTGGTGCATATCTATTGGTGCTGGGTTTTGGAGTCCTCTGGACTCCGAAACATTTTATGGGGGCTTGGCCAGGATCTGAACCTGGGACCTCTCGACCTCTCACAAAAGAGCACTCTGCAAAAGTCCTGCAAAAATTCTGTGTTTTAAAATGTTTGGTGCAACCTGCTCTAACAATCATCCCAAACCACCTCTAAATCCTCTGTCACAGTATGCGTGTGTGTGTATTCAAAAAACCCAGACAATACTGTCTGTGCCCAAAATACAAAATACAAAGGAAAAATCCCAAAATGGTACACAGCTGTCAGGTAAGTTGGTCAAAATGAAAAAAAAAACACCATCCTCAGAGTTACTTCTCAATGTTCCAAATCCAAAGCTCAGTTCTTTGACTGAATACCGAGAAGTACATCCAAAATTGAATACTGAAGATATCAGGGGGTTGTGGTGCCTCGGACTTACAACTCCTACACAGGCTTTTTCCAAACCTGCTTTGTAAATGGATCTTTAATCAGAAGACATTAAATGACTTTCTTTCTCACACTCAAGTTCAGTCTGCCAGAACCATTTTCATCCCGAGAGAACCATATCTCTGAGTTTCCATCTAGGTGAACTCTCTTGTCTCCAGATTTCTTCCTGCTGCCCAAGACTCAGACAATTGCTGCAGTTAAAGCCTTTTTCTCTCCCTTATCAGAGCAGCCTGACCTTGGCCAGTTAGCACAGTTTTATTAAAAGGGATGGTGCAGAGAAATCCAAGTCACAGTTCGCTGTCCAAACAGTCATAGTCCATAACACGCAGCAGTGCCAATATATACTTCAAAATGTTGCAAATCTAATATAAGAGACAATAATTATTTTCCAATAGCAGAATAATTATTTTGAGTGTTTATTGAATTTCTTAGATATAAAAGGCATGTTTTTTTTTAATCGACAGCACCAGCTGCATTTTAAGAACAGGGTTATGACTTAACATATCTTTCAGTTTGTCAAATGTTTCCTCACAAATGGCTGACAGAATAAACTTTTCATTCTTTTCGGCTTTCCACTAACTCATAGTTCCTCTGTTTTTCAACTTTCTCTGCCTCATATTTATGTTTTTCTTTCTCCATCGAGCTCCAATTTTTTTCAATTGCAATTGCATCTCTACGGATTTATCATCAGGAAAATTGTTCAAGTCCTTCTCTTCAAAATTTCCATCATTTATATAATATTTCACGATAATCAGTATTTATATTTTTTTCATAAAACCCTTGACTTCAGCCAGCTGTAATTCCCTAGCAATGAGCATCAGTTCCTGTTTTCTATTTTCTCTGCAGCTCTGCAAGTGATGGTTGTCCAAAAAAAAAACACTAACATCCATTGCTGCTGTTTTTCCCCCACACAAGCTTTAAATTATCTTGGAAAAACAATTTACTAATAAATCACAAAAAATTCAAAGTTTTAAGATCATAAAACTCAAATCCAGAGTACAGATTGCCCATACCAAATAGCAAGGCACTTGAACATATATGACATCACATACAACCCTGAGATTCTTTATCCTGCAGTCCAGGTAGAATTTCTACTTATCAGTAATGTAAACTGTACTCAAGGAAAAGATATGTATACAAAAGAGAGAAATTAAAACAAAGTGACTGTGCCAATACAGAATAAAATAAATGTTCAGTCATAAACAATGTGCAAAATAAGAGTCCTTAAATGAGTCTCTAATTGAGTTTGTTATTTAGGAGTCTGATGGTGGAGGGTAGTAACTGTGACGGAATCTTGTGATACGTGTCTTCTGGCATCCATAGCCCTTTCCTGATGGCAGTAGTGAGACCAGAGTGTGTCCTGGGTGGTGTGAATCCTTGATGAACAAAGTCATTTCAAAGTGGATGATAGCATTTTTGCTAAACAAGTTTATGAAAATATATACATAGCTGTAAAACTACATTGTACGGTCCAGCAAAAATCTGTTCAAATCAGTTACCGCAAACAAATATGGAAATATTGATTTTTGATATCAACTTCTGTCACACCTATATTTTTACAAATCTTGAAGCTGTTTTTCCTACCCTTGTTACAACTAAGAATATGGATTTTCCAGAGTCACTGGAGCTTTCGGCTTTTCTTCCTGTAAAACAAAGTTGCCTCGCAATCTGTAAAAAAAAAGGTAAGTCAGTAAGATTTGGGACCTGGTAGCATATTTGCAACATTCTCATGCTTCAACAACTGGAATGTTTCTCATTGCCACTGTACGAAGTGGACGTCTGAATTTAAACTAACATTAAAAATAGAAAAAAGGTAAAGGTTCCATTATTGTCACATAATATTAGATATAGAATGTAATGTCCCTCACAGAAATGATGCCCCAGTAGGATTGAACTCATGACCCATGGTTTACATGACCAGTGCTCTAAACAATGAGCCATAGGAGCCTCCAAACAGGTCACATCAAGCAAATTTCGATCCCCAACATGGATGCCATTGCATGGCAGTTCTTGCCTTCCAAATACAGATTGATCCTGTCTCTTAGCATCTCTGCCAGTAACTTTCCCTGATGTTAGGCTTACCCACCTGTGGAACTCTGGCTTCTGCTTCCAACTCTTCTTAAATTAAATTAGGGAATTACAGCTGGCTGAAGTCAAGGGTTTTATGAGAAAAATGTAAATACTGATTATCGTGAAATATTTTATAAAGGATGGAAATTTTGAAGAGAAGGGCTTAAACAATTTTCCTGATGATAAATCTGTAGAGATGCAATTGTAATTGAAAAAAAACTGGAGCTCGATGGAGAAAGAAAAACATAAATATGAGGCAGAACCTGAGGCATCCTTTGGTCTTCTGGTTCCTCACCATAGCTACCAATGATATACATCGTCCTGCCAGGGGCCAGCAATTTCTTCCCTGGCTTCCCACAATGCTGGAGGATACACTTTGGCAGGCCTTTTGGAGATTTATGCTTTAAGACCAGCAGCACTTTCTGTTTCATAACATGGTTTCATTTCAGAACATTACAATTCTCTTTCATGAATTCCATAGCTTTCATCGTCTTCTCCAAGATGATCAGGGTTCGCTAACTCTGCCAGCCTTGCCCTTCACACTGCCAGAAACATGCTAGCCTTAACTCTCCCTATCTTACTTTAAAAGCTTTCCGCATGCCAGACATCCCTCTACTTGTGAACAGCCTCTCCCAATCAGCCTTTGCAAGTTCCTCTCTGATGCACATGTGAATTTAGAACTTCAGCTTGAAGACCAGTCCTATATTTTTCCATAACTATTTTAAACCAATAGAACATTAGTTAATGGGCCCAAAGTGTCCCCCAATGACCAATCTGTCATTTTTCCCTGACTCATTTCTCAATAAGAGGTACAATGTTGCCCCTTCTCTTGAAGGGCTACCTACATATTGTATGGGAAAACTTTCCTGTCACATTTAACAAATTCTACCCCCACTCAAGCCTTTCGCATTATATCGGTCTCAGTCAATATTTGGGAAGTTAAAGCTATATGTGACCTCCCCATATATTTGTTCTTCTAATTCTTGCTGACTGTTGAGGGGCTCATGCTACAATGTGATCACATTCTCCTTATTTCAAACTCCCTCTCATGTAGCCTCATTGGACATTCCTCAAGTCACATCTCTGAGTACTGCTGTGATTCTCTGCCAAAGAAAGATGCAGCTCCTCTCTTACCTCTATCATGTCTGTAGCATTTGTACCTCTGAACATTGAGCAATCAATCCTGTTCATCACTCAACCGTGTTCCTATAATAGCTATAATATCCCCAGTCTTGTGACTGATCCATTCCCTGAGTTCATCTGCTTTTCCTGTCATGCTTCCTGAATTAAAATAAATGCAGTTTAATCTATAAGACATAACTCCCTGTTATGTCTCTGATGAAGGTACATAGTTTAACAACTATATTTGCCTCAAACCCCTCATGTGCTGTAATTCTGCTTTGGGTCCTGCCCCTTAGGTAAAATGCAGTCATGTTAAAGCTCCTACAAATTTGAGACAAGGGTTTAAACCAAAGACTGGGACTATTAAGTTCCAGCAAGTTCGGTTCAAACCCAGGGTTTTCTGAAAGGAGTTTGTATGTTCTCCCTGTGTCTACATGGGTTTCCTCCAGTTGCTCCGGTTTCCTCCCACCCTCCAAAATGTACAAGATTGTAGGTTAATTTCGGTGTAATTGGGAAACACAGATTTAAATGGCCAGAATCAACTTCTACTGCGTTGTAAATAAAAATCTAAAATGTAAAATTTAATGGGACCGTTTCAGCGAGCTCTCACCAGTGACCAGCACATGGAGAATGCTTGGAAAATTGCAATCATACGCCTGTGGTTTTCCAAATAGTAGCAGATGGTGAAATACTTAACATTAATTTAGATTGTCCACTTCCATTAGGAAGCCTGAGCCTGTGATTTATTAAAGGAGCCAAATTATTTTCATGGTTGGACCTGGGTTGAACTCTATTGGCAAGCAGTTTGGACATTTCTAATTGCTCCTCAAATAGGGCAGAACGAGAAGGGAAACAAAATGGATAGGAAAGGTTTGGAGGGATATTTTGCCAAAATGGGATGAGCAACTTGGTCAGCATGAACAAATTGGGCTGAAGGGCCTGCTTCCAAGCTATATAACTCTATGACTGTGTTAGAAACAGAATTTACCTTTAAAGAAATAGCTCGAGACAAAAATTGGGAACAAAGAACATTTATTTTACAACAATGCAAAGTTGGGTGCTTCCCCTTACCCTGGGAATACACACATACACTGGGGCTCACCCAACTTTTATACAGTTGATTTCAGTATAGGAATACCCTCCCCCTTACATTCTTCTGCCCCCTGGATGGGTTTGGCATAGGCAATCCTTCCTGCCTACATGCAGATTCAGTACACTTGGAGGACCAGGGGGTATCCTGTCTGTGTCCCTTCATGTTATTGTCCTTATTCACACCTTCCTGATTCTCGGGGCTATAGTCTCTTGGTATGCAGAGTTGACTCATCCTATCTAGGGCTAATTTAACATGTATAAATCTGTGTAAGGTTAGCTAATTAGATATGTAGGACTTGGTACTTCTATCTAGGGCTAGGAGACCCTTATCTGATTCAGACTACCTCAACTTCCTACATTCTATTGTACCTTACCATTCCTTATCTTAGTCTTATAGTGGCTCTTGTCACAAAGATTCTTATGTTAATCGTGCTGACTCTGCTTTCCTGCATCCTAACCCCCAAGCTCATCCTGTTTGTACTGGTTACAGCCATTAACTGATGAATTTTAGTTTCTTCCATGTTCATAATTTTAGATCAATTTTCCCATCTCTCACAACTGAATCTAGGAAACACCAGGTGGACTAAGAATGAGGCAGAAAAAACATAAGAGCATAAAGCTTTATCCCAATTCAATGTGCACTTTAAATTTTTATTCCATTTTACATTTTAGTTTTAAATAAGCTGCAGTTTTATGTTTCCAAGCCCCATAACATCAGTAAATCTAAAGTAGTGAATAGGAGAATCTCATCACATATTAATAAGCTTGTATGTGTTAGAAATTAAAGTACCTTTAAAGAAATTGCTCGAGACAAAAATTGATAACAAAGAACATTTATTACAACAACAATGCAAAGTTGGGTGCTTCCCCTTACCCTGGGAATACACACACACACTGGGGCTCACCCAACTTTTATACAGTCAATTTCAGTATCAGAGTGCCCTCCCCCCTTACATTCTTCTGCCCCCTGGATGGGTTGGGCATAGGTAATCCTTCCTGCCTACGTGCAGTTTCAGTACACTTGGAGGACCAGGGGGTATCCTGTGGGTGCCCCATCATGTCATTGTCCTTATTCACACCTTCCTGATTCTCAGGGCTACAGTCTCTTGATATGCAGAGTTGACTCATTCTATCTAGGGTTGGCTAATTTCATATGTATAAATCTGTGTATGGTTAGCTAATTAGATATGCAGGACTTGGTACTTCTGTCCAGGGCTAGGAGACCCTTATCTGATCCAGACTACCTCAACTTCCTACATTCTATTGTTCCTTACCACTCCTTATCTTAGTCTTATGGTCTTGTCACAAAGACTAGAAGATTCTTATGTTAATCGTGCTGACTCTGCTTTCCTGCATCCTAACCCCCAAGCTTATCCTGTTTGTACTGGTTACAGCCATTTACTGATGAACTTTAGTTTCTTCCATGTTCATAATTTTAGATCAATTTTCCCATCTCTCACAATCCTCACTTTTCTTTTAGATCAGTGTTACTGATCTTTCACCATGATCAGTGTTACTGATCTTTGGTTACTAGTGTCAGTGTGACTGATCCCCCCCCCCCCTTCCTCACTTTTCTTTTAGATCAGTAATACTGATCTTTCAAGTGTAAGGTGTAGTTTTACCCAGCTGGTCAATAACCGAAATGTAACACCTGTGTAAAGTCTTTAGGTAGGGGAGCACCATGAAGGTCAGAGTAGCGAGTCCAGCTGCTTATTAGGGTTGTGAGTATCAGGCTCCAGTTCTCAGTAAAGAGTCTAGTCCATCCCACATCAGTCCGAAGTTGCCACGTCTGAACATGGGCATGGGCAGATTCACGTTGAAACATTGAAGCAGTGTCTTTTAACCACCCGACTTTTGTAAGCATTGTCCTGACGAAGTCTGTGAGAAACGCTGCCTTCAGCAGCGAACGAGTAGTCAGGCGGTTCCGTTGAATTGTGGCTAGTATATGATGTCCTCTTCAGCCCCGAACCCTAGGGCCACCGATCTCCGACGGCTGTTTGGAGCCTGATATTAAAGTGTCAAGCAGCTCATGTTGTTGGAAACTGGTGCTCCCCTTCACGGGGTGATGAAAAGTGACCAAGCTGGGGGGGGGGTTGTTTCTTGTGATTTAACTGTGTGTTGCAGCTTGTCTGCTAGCATTAGCATGGGTATCATTGAACTTTTGAGTTGCAGCCTGTCTGTGTACATTAGCATATGTATTAACTCTCTCTCTCTGCGACATGTACAATCCTGACTACCATTCTGTCTGTCTTTGCCCCACCATGTCTTTTGTGCTATCGCCTCAAAACTCCTGTCTTTAATACCTGTGTAGGCTAAGATACAAATTAAATGTACTCCACTAAAGCTGTTCAGTTCCCCTGGTCCGTATTGGAATCCCTTGTTAACCCATATCCCACTATGACTATACATTAAATCTATGCCCTGTCTACATTCTAAAGGAAAATAATTGTGACCTCTGCTGCCCCTATCCCAGGAGGACTTAAAACATAGCGAGTAATGAAGTGACATAAACAGTTAACAAACAATACCCCAATAAATTAATAAACAGTTAAAAAAATAAACAGTTAAAAATACAACAATAAATGTATAAACAGTTAAAAAAATACCACAATAAATGTAACATTACGGCACTTTGTCACGGCGCAGTGTAAGTTTCAGGTCTGAAGGATGAGGAACTGCACGCCAGGTTGAGGGTTGTGTCTGTGTGTCGTGATGTTGTGGTTCAGAAGCTGGTTTGCTTCTTTATGAATGTGGGTCCAGCCTTTCTCTCTTGTTCTTATTGCGGTGTCTGTAATTAAAAGTACACAGAAGGGACCATCCCAGGCAGGTTTTAGTTGATCCTCTTGCCATGCTTTTACATATAACCAATCACTAGATTTTAATAAAATGAATAACAATCTGACTTTCCTTTGTGTTAGTGTAAAAATTGTAAAATGAAACACAAACCATATTTGCATGGGTTTTGAATATGTTAGACCTTATTAAAATGCAGTTGGAGCTGCTTGTCTGTATGGGGCACAACCCTCCAATTTGTTAGAGTGAGTACATAACAGACATTGCAGCACAAGAGCCCCTGCAAGAGAACTTGAAACATATTCAACCTTTAGTTCTGCCTTAAGTAAATTGCCTTGTGCCACAGCTCACAGGAGCTGGCCTTATTTAAAACAGTCTGTAAAACAGGCTCCAAAAAAAGTTAAAAGATGTTCTTATGAAGATTGCACACACAATCATTTAAATACAGGCTAGTTTCTATTATATTCCACTTAAAAGTTCTGCTGCATGAATCCTGGAGCTTGTGGAGTCATTATTGAATCAAGAAATATTGGTGCCATGCCAATCTCATTCTAACATGCCAATTTCTCCAGTCCTTAAGTCAAGATGTACTGAATAGCATCTGGTACAAGATCTGTGAGTTCTTAATGATATTATTATTCTTATGCACCCAATTGTTCTGAACTATGCCACCAATTTAAATCATATTCCACCTATTGCAGTACTCACACAGCACCATAGACCAGTTCGCAGGTTTATTTCTCCATTAAGCTGAATCCAGTTGCGCAGGGTTTACCTCCGTGATTATTTACAATGTAACTTCCGCACTACCGGATTTAAATATAAACCTGATGAATGGGGGAAAGTTATCATGAATTAAATAACAGCGGCAATACAGAGAAATTGTGCTGAGGCATTAATTTCACTCCAGAGGAAAATGCACCAGAGAAATGAATGATTAAACTTATAGGAATCCCCATAGGAATCCCCAGAGGTATCTTTATTCTCCAGAGGTGGGTGATCTTTAAACTCACGGACCTTGACTGCTGAATGTGTAGAAGAAATACCTCTAACTGCAAGACAAGAGCCTGAAGCCTCAATTTCAAGTGCCACAGTGCACTTAAAGGGACATGCACACTCCCCCTTCAACTGGCTGATGCAGCCACTTTACACATCAGATCCTTTCTTTATCTCACATACACTTAAAGTTAAGATGTATAGAACTCACCCTATTTGCGCAAACATTTCTCCCTGCAAATGTTATAACATCACAACTCTCAGGTACTCCCTGTGCAAAATCACATTTGAATACAATTTATTTCATAAATTGGAATTAACTGGTAGTTAAATTCGCTAATTCTACAGTATTGAAAAACGATCATTTATGACATTTAATTTTTAGCATGAATTTTAATCAATATTGGTCAGTGACTGAAGTGGGAAGTCGTGATTTATGAAATTATCTCTGGTCTCTACTCTCCCACTCCCGACGCTTCTCCCAACATTCAGGAGCTGGCACACAGTCCCTGCATTTTCCATGTTACTCATCTACTATTACTTTAACTGCTTGCATCAAAATGTTAGCCTTTGCTTTCTGCTTATCCTCAGATGTCTGGACAAATGCTTTTTGTGTGATCTGTAGAAGCTGGGTTAGTCCCTGCTCATGCCAATTTTCTGTCTTTTGTAATTTTCTCCTAATGTCTGGGGCTGAGTTGGTAACAAAACCTGTTAGTACCAATTGTTCCCCTGCTGGGGATTCTATGTCGAGACCCCCATATTGTATATATATTTGGTCCCAAAAATTGGTCTAACTGTTCGGCACATCCCTGGGGATCTTCTATCAAGGAGGTCAGTTCTTTCTTAAAGTTACGCACTTCAGTACTGGTCAGGGGCACATTTACGAAACCGAGACCCTCTCCCATGGGAACTTCCCGCAGTGGTCTCATCCAATTGGTTTCTGGCTTATTAGGTCTGGGTTCCTGCTCCCTGGGAAATGAATCAAAGGGTTCTGCCCTTTCTTCCTGCAGAGTCTCACGCTATTCTGAATTAAAGTTACCTCTCTCTCCTGTCAACAGAGGTGGTAATCGAGTGCTTTGTGAGCAAGTTATCATACCACTCCTGCTCTCTTCTCTCTTCTCTAGTGGTGGGGGAGGTGGGGAAGGTGCAGAAGGGTAGGTCATAGGAGGGGAAGGAAAGATAGGAGCCGGCATAGGAGGAACATAGGGTGGAGGGAGGGAATGTAACACATCCCAACCCTGTGATTCAGGGACAAAAGGTTCCTCCTCTCTCTTATCCCTGAATTCTTTCTCATTCAAAACCAGCTGTTCAATGGATCCCTTGAGCCAGCAGGCTGCATATTCCCTGCTCTCAACATTGTCTTTCTGGTTTTGATAGAGCCATAGGTTCAAAGCTTTACACATCCATTCATCCTCGGATCCGAATTTTGGCCAGTACACGGAGCACCCTTTAACCGGGTATTTAACCCATTCAATACAACAATACCTGACCATTGTCAGTTTCTCTTTACCACGGGTCTTTCCTGTGCCCCACTCAGATAACATCAACCCAAGCGGGCTGTACGTAGCTATCTGGTGTTCACATCCTGTACCAGGACTCTCCTCCTTGCTACCCATTATTCCCATGCTTATAAACAAGTAAAATACTCTTACCGAGTTCTAGTAGTACTGCTCTAGTGCGCTTCCTTCCGTCGTTTGTTCTCAATGCCTCTTCTCGGATATCACTCGCTTCTTCCACTGACCAGCCACCCGTCGCCCGCGAGTCCAGCTGAATCAGCCGGGGTGCACCTACTCTCGTCGTCGGGGTACTCTGTCAGTGGAGGGAGTGTGATCCCGGACGAGCCCCCATTTGTTAGAAATTAAAGTACCTTTAAAGAAATTGCTCGAGACAAAAATTGAGAACAAAGAACATTTATTACAACAACAATGCAAAGTTGGGTGCTTCCCCTTACCCTGGGAATACACACACACACTGGGGCTCACCCAACTTTTATACAGTCAATTTCAGTATCAGAGTGCCCTCCCCCCTTACATTCTTCTGCCCCCTGGATGGGTTGGGCATAGGTAATCCTTCCTGCCTACGTGCAGTTTCAGTACATTTGGAGGACCAGGGGGTATCCTGTGGGTGCCCCATCATGTCATTGTCCTTATTCACACCTTCCTGATTCTCAGGGCTACAGTCTCTTGATATGCAGAGTTGACTCATTCTATCTAGGGTTGGCTAATTTCATATGTATAAATCTGTGTATGGTTAGCTAATTAGATATGCAGGACTTGGTACTTCTGTCCAGGGCTAGGAGACCCTTATCTGATCCAGACTACCTCAACTTCCTACATTCTATTGTTCCTTACCACTCCTTATCTTAGTCTTATGGTCTTGTCACAAAGACTAGAAGATTCTTATGTTAATCGTGCTGACTCTGCTTTCCTGCATCCTAACCCCCCAAGCTTATCCTGTTTGTACTGGTTACAGCCATTTACTGATGAACTTTAGTTTCTTCCATGTTCATAATTTTAGATCAATTTTCCCATCTCTCACATATGTAATGAGCCATAGAGGTTAAGTTTCTTCTTGGTATGTTATTGGATTAGTTTAACATTGAATAGCACCACTCCAATTATAATTACTAAATTACTAAACAAATTATGCATAATGGGAGTTATTGAATGTTGTTGGAATGTTGGGTTGTTTAGTTGAAGTCAGTGATCTAATAATCATGAAATTAATCAACTAAAATCAATGATTTAGACTTGTAGGCTAAATTAAGTGAACAAACTCATTAATTTTTACACTGGTAGAAAGAATAGCAAATAATGTGGGTAATTTGTAAATTTTAAATGAATACATTCTTTGTGTGATCAGAGCCCAACAACTTATCAGCAGTTTTAGTCCAGAAGCACATAGAACCTTATGAAATTTACTTTTTTGATGCTGTTATCCTGAAGGCTTGTACCAGTACTAACTTGTAGTAGAAAGAAATGTCAGGGTTTTGTGAAATATAAAGTGTTCACAATCATTAGTCTGGAGACAAAGTCTTGGAGAACAGGCTCAGCTTTATTTTGAGTCTGCAGAGGCGGGTGTCCCTGGTCTGGAGGCACACCTGAGGTTCAGAATCATCACTCTTTTGTACAGTCCCACGCTCAACATCACCCCTCCTTCATTTACCTTCTTCCAATTAGAATCCCAATACATTACAACATTCTCCTTTTCCCTTCCATCAATACAGGTATCACTCAGTTCCTCCCTCTTCATACATCGCATGTTATGTTAATTAGTTCATTCCCTCCTTAGGGGTGTCTAAGTTAATATTCATGTCTCCATTAAGCAAGCGCAGTACTAGCTACAGACTTACCTTAGGTCACTGTACCAGTCTGAACCAGATCCTTGCATCCTTAGGGCTCCTGATAAGAAGAGGCCTACTAGCTAGTATTGTCTGTTTTCAAGCTCTCATCTACATTCTTTTCATTCCATCCCATTTCACAGAATGGTGTGAGTTTAGTGGGAGTTTAATCATCTTCAACCTAATTTCACAGTTTTATCTGAAATGAAGGAAGTACGTGAGGTGAGGTGTATGCCAGCCTTGAATTTCAGCAGGGGTTGTCCAAGTGTTCTACTCGTTCATGACCCTGAGTGGAAAGATGTGACGTGATCAAATCATCAGTATCTGGGTGATAAAGTAGAAAATGTAGAGAAATTCCATGCACTGTTAAAAGTCACGGCTTACCCTGTATCCATGGTGTTTGCACCAGTCTCCTGCCAGAGTTTTCAGGGACATTTAAGAGGAGTTCGCAATTTCAAGGCCTGTTCTTAATAACCATGTTTTTAGATTTACAGTTGTTATGAATGCATACACAGCAGAGACCAGACATATTGAAGCCAAGGAAAAAGAACATTATTGTTCAGACTTCATTTTTTTGCTTGCTATTTTGACTTGCGGAGAATTTACTGAATGTCCATGCACTGGTTCCAGAAAATGTCATCAAAAATTAAATGTGAAGTGATTAATTGTATCCTGAAAGTAAATATGTATCTGCACCATTGCAGAACGTTTCAACATTTCAAATACTGAATATTTCAATTTGAGCAAATTTTATGCTTTCGATTAGAACTAAATGTAAAAAGCATCAATTCTGGGAGTCTGTTTATCCAAGATTTTTCTACTTTAAGGTCACAATTCGTTATTTTTTTCTTTTTAGAATGCAGTTGATGTAAGTGGTTTGCTCTCAAGTAATTTCCTCAGATTAAGGAAAGCCCCCTTCAAAGTTATTTCTGCACAATGTGAAACCAAGATAGGTCTGCCTGTCCATCAACCTCTCTCTATCTCTTTCTCTTTGGCTTGGCTTCGCGGATGAAGATTTATGGAGGGGTATGTCCACGTTTGCTGCAGGCTCGTTGGTGACTGACAAGTCCGATGCGGGACAGGCAGGCACGGTTGCAGCGGTTGCAAGGGAAAATTGGTTGGTTGGGGTTGGGTGTTGGGTTTTTCCTCCTTTGTCTTTTGTCAGTGAGGTGGGCTCTGCGGTCTTCTTCAAAGGAGGTTGCTGCCCGCCGAACTGTGAGGCGCCAAGATGCAAGATTGGATGCGATATCAGCCCACTGGCTGTGGTCAATGTGGCAGACACCAAGAGATTTCTTTAAGCAGTCCTTGTACCTCTTCTTTGGTGCACCTCTGTCTAGGTGGCCAGTGGAGAGCTCACCATAGAACACAATCTTGGGAAGGCGATGGTCCTCCATTCTATATAGTAGAAGCAGAAATAACGAGCAAAGCATTGAACATGAATCAGAAGTAACAAAGGTATTTTTCAAGGATTAAAATGCACTGCCTCAAGCTGTAATAACTCTTGCTTAATTAATGCCTGGAATCTTGCAGACTGATGATAACCAAGAAGTGTCTCAGAATAGTAAGGTAACAAAATAACTGAAACAAAAATAGTTTCACTGCCCCTGAATCTGAGAGTTATCTTAAAGTAATTAGGAAGGAAAATAATGTTCACTTTTTCTTTCTTCTTACTTCTTCAGTATGTTTCTTGGTAATGTTTAATTCAGTTTAATTGAACTAGACCAGAGCAGTAAATTACTCTTGAAATTTCAATTTGAATGAACGCCAGAGAAACACAACTGTCGAGTCTGGAATCTTGAGCAACACTGAAAAGCTGTAAGAAGTCAGCAGGTCAGGGAGCATCCAAGAGCAGAAAGGAACTGTCAATAGACTGCTTGCTATATTCCCTTTCCACTCTAATGTTAGGAAAGGGTCATGACCTGAGATGTTGACTCTCCATTTCTCTTCATGGATTCTGCATGACCCATAGTGTCACTCTAGCTTCTCATTGACTGTTAAGGTGCCAATTGTTATCCCATAAACCGAATTTACAGTTATTTGTCATTGATCTAAAGATGGCTCTCCACTCAGTTCTGGATCGCCTCGATAACAGCAATTCATACATACGGCTGCTCTTCATCGACTACGGCTCGGCCTTCAATACCATGATTCCCTCAGTGCTGGTCAAGAAGCTACGAACTCTAGGCCGACTTTCTCATCGGAAGACCACCGTCAGTACAAATTGGAAACAAAGTCTCCTACTCACTGATTTTCAACACAGACACACCCCAAGGATCTGTTCTTAGACCACTGCACTATTTGTCATGCACCCATGACTGGGTGGCTAGGCACAATTCCAATGCCATCTACAAGTTTTCCGATAGAAACGTCAAAGAGGAAGCATACAAAAGGGACATACAGCAGCTCATTAAATGCTGTAATGACAACAACCTTGCGCTCAATGTCAGCAAAAGCAAGGAGATGATTGTGGACTTCAGGAAGAAGTCAGGGGAACATAACCCAGTCCACATCAAGGGCGGAATAATGGAAAGGGTCAAGAACTTCAAATTCCTGAGTGTCAATATCTCTGAGGATCTGTCCTGAAGCCTCCACCTTGATACAATCACAAAGAAGGTTTTCCAGCAGTTATACTTGGTGAGGTGTCTGAGGCGGTGTGGTATGTCACTGAAGACTCTTTTAAACTTCTACAGATTTACCGTGGAGAGCATTCTGGCTGATTGCATCACTGCCTGGTATGGAGGTGCCAACTCTCAGGACAAGAAGAAACTCCAGGGGGTTGTTAACTCGGCCTGTGACATCACAGGCACCAGACTTCACTTCATTGAGGACATCTACACGAGGCGGTGTCTTTAAAAAAGCAGTCTCTATCCTCAAAGACCCACCACCACCCAGGCCATGCCTTCTTCACTCTGCTATCATCGAGAAAAAGGTACAGGAGCCTAAGGACGAGCACTCAATGGCATAGCTTCTTCCCCGCTGCCATCAGATTCCTGAATAATCACTGCCTTACTATTTGTGCACTGTCATCTTTAGTAATGTTGTTGTAAGATGGTTCATAATATGAAATGTTTGCACTGAGATGCTGCCACGAAACATCAAATTTCATGGCAATAAATTCTGATGCTATTTTCAATACAACTTGAGGTAAAAGGTTGAGATAATATTGAGATACATTTGCAGCAAATTACATTGAAATGGGTATAATCAAATTCTCTATAATCAAAATTCTTAAAATGAGCATATGCTATCAACCTACACAGACAAGGCTCAACTTTTCCTCTTCTATGTCGACGAAAACTTTGGAGCTGCCCAATGCATCCATGATGAGCTCTTCAACTTCATACACTTTGAAGCCAATTTACATCCCGACCTCAAATTCAGATTTCAGATTTGTTATCAGACTGCATGCATGGCATCACATACAACCCTGAGATTCCGTTTTCCTGCTGGCACAGAAGAATTACCACTAATTGGTTGTGCAGAAAATAAACTGTACAGAGCGTAAACATGTAAACAAATAAAAGAACTGTAAACATATAATGTATGTAAACGAACTGCAATGCAGAGAGAACAAAAGAAAATTGATAAAGTACGCAAGTAAGTGTCCTTAAATGAGTCGCTGATTGAGTTTGTCATCTGATGGTAGCGGGGAAGCAGCTGTTTCTGAACCTGCGGGTGTGAATCTTTTGGCATTCTTGATGGCAGCAGTGAGAGCAGAGCGTTTGCTGGGTGGTTTGGGTCTTCGATGATTGCTGCTGCCTTCTGATGGCAGTGTTTCTTGTAGATGTACTTAATAGTGGAGAGAGTTTTGCCTGTGATGTCCTGGGCTGTGTCCATTACCTTTTGGAGGACTTTACACTCAGAGGTTTTGATGTTCACGTACCAGACTGTGATGCAGACAGTCAGCAAATTTTCCACCACACCTCTGCAGAAACTTGTTAGCGTATCCGATGTCATACCAAACTGCCTCAAACATTGGAGGAATTAAAGGTGCTGACGTGCTTACTTCATGATGCCACTGGGGTGTTGGGTCCAGGAAAGATCCTCCAGGATAGTGACTCCCAAGAACCTAATATTGTTCACCCTCTCCACCCATGATCCCCCAATGATCACTTGATTTCCTTTCCTGATGTCAACAATCACCTCCTTGGTTTTGGTGACATTGAGTGCAAGGTTATTATTGCTGCACCATTCAGGGAAGCTTTCAATCTTCATCCTGTATGTTGACCCATCCCCAACCTTTATACAATCCACTACTGTGGGTACCACAGTACCAACCCACTACTTTGTCCATCTCTAACAACACTCTTCCCTTCCTCGATCGCTCTGTTTCCATCTTAGGAAACAAAATCACGATGGAGACCTTCTACAAAAGCATCAGCATCTCTCAATTCCTGCAAATCCATTGCATCTGCTCCCAGGACAAGGTCATCATGCCAGATCATCCAAGATGTCCACCTTCCTCAAAAACTGTGGGTTCTCCTCCACCACCATCATTTTGGACCTCACCCACATATCCTCCATTACCCACACCTCCTCTCCCACCACCATTTGGTGCCCCAAACAGTCCTTCCAAGTGAAGCAACACTTGTAAATATGCAGGGGTCATCTACTGAATCCAATGCTCCCATTGTTGTCTCCTCTAAATCGAAGAGACTTGACACAGACTGGGAGATTAATCCAGTGGCCACCCATTTCAATTCACTGACCTATTCCCTTGTTGACATGTCTGTCCATGGCCACTTATACTGCCTGACTGAGACCATGCACAAATTAGAGGAAGAACACTTCATATTCCATCTGAGTACTCTCTAACTAGATAGCATTAATATTGACTTCTCTGGCTTTTTTGAAGCCCTCCTCCCTCATGGCCTTGTGCTAGTTTTGTCTGGGTGCTGATGCAACGGGGATGGAGGAATTGAGAGACTGGAATAGAATATTTACAGAGGAAAGGGTAATCACACCTCTAGACATGTATTAGGCTCTCAGCCCCTCTCTGCCTTCTGCAGGGACCACTTCCTCCATGTCTCCCTTGTCTACTCTTCCCTCCACATCAACCATCCCCTTGGGACTTACCCCTGTGAACCCAGGAGATGCACCCACACCTCCTCCCTCATCACCATTCAGGGCCCCAAATAGCCTTCCAAGTGAGACAACATTTCACTTGTGAATCTTCAGGGGTCATCTACTGCATCCAATGCTCCCATTGTGGTCTCCTCTACATCGGAGAGTTTGGATGTAGACTGGGAGATTGCTTTTTTGAGTGCCTTGATTCCGTCTGTTGAAATAGCGTGGATCTCCCAGTAGCCACCCATTTTGATTCCCTATGCCATTCTCTTGCTGACATATCGGTCCATGGTCTCATGCACTGCCAGACATGAGACCAGCTACAAATTGTAGGAACAACACCTCATCTTCTGACTGGGCAGCCTCAAACTGGATGGCATCAACATTGACTTTTCTGGTTTATGTTACTCCCACCCCCCACCCCCAATGACCCATCTTTCACTATATTTCCTTTCCTCTCACTCTGTCTCTCTTCCCTTTACCCTCTGTCTCCTTTACCCTCTGTCTCCTTTCCCCCAATCAATTCTCACTTTACCTCTCTCCTGTCCTTCTATCCATATCGAATTTGACTCATTTTGTCTGTTAGCTTGTACTGCTCCCCTACCCATTCTTCTCTTCTTCCCAGCCTTTTAATTCAGGCACCTGCCTGCTTTTTATTCAGATCTTTTTACTTCACCTATGACTGTGAAGCTCGGTACAACAATAACATCATCTACAAATTTGACAATGATACCACAGTAATGAATTGTATAAAGTAAGGGGATAAGTCAGTGTACAGATGGAGACTGAAAACTTGGCTGATGGTGCACAACAGTGTCACTAATACTAAGGAGTTGATTGTTGGCTTCAGGAAAGGAAAGACAGAGGTGTACAATCCCATGATCCTTTGGGGAATCAGGGATAGAGAGAATAAGCAAATTTAGATTCTTTGTAGTCCCTATCTTGGTGGACCTTTCCTGGAACCAACACACCAAAGGCATATGAAAAAAGCACGTCAGCGCCTCTACTTCATTAGGAGTTTGCGGAGGTTTGGTATGGCACCAGAAATCCTGGCAAATTTTTACTGAGGTGTGGTGGAAAGTGTGCATCATGGTCGGGTATGGGAACACTAAAGCCTCTGAACGTAAAGCACTCCAAAAGGTAGTGGAAGCAGCCCAGGACATCACAGGCAAAAACCCTCCCCACTATTGAGCACACCTACAGGGAATATTGTTGTCGGAGGGCAGCAGCAAGCATCAAAGACCCTCACCACCCAGCACACACTCTACTGCCATCAGGAAAGAGGTAGAGGTGCCTCAAGACTCACACCACCAGGTTCAAGAACAGCAGCTCCCCCTCCACCATCAGACTCCTCAATGGCAGATTCAATCAGTGATTCATTTAAGGACTCTTACTTGTGCACTTTATTGATATTTTGTTCTCTGTATGGCAAAATCAGTTTGTTTATATTTGTTAACTGTTTACACTTCTTTGTTGGTTTACATGTTTGCGCTGTGTATTTTTTGCACCACCAATTCTGCTGCAGTTGCAGGAAAAAATAATCTCAGTGTTGTATGTGATGACATCTATGTATTCTGACAATAAATCTGAAATATGAATCTGAAGCTTGAAGAAGAGCTCAAGCCCAAAATGTTTTGTACCTTTATCTCCTATGGGCGCTGCAAGACCTGCTGAATTTGTTCAGCATTTCTGTGTTCTTCTTCATTTGGAATAAACCTGTTGTAGTTTTATTGCAAGGGCCCACGAATGTCTTGAGCAGCAAAAATGTTATTTAGTTTTGTAACTATTTGCAACCTTATGAGTTGAATTTTACTAATCTGATGTTTATCATTATTGTTCAAAATTATTTGTTTTTTGAATCATGAAAGCCTGTCACGATGTTCCTTCCATAATCACCGTGTTTACAAATGCAGTGTAGCATTTTGTGTCATACATCAGATTTCCAGTATTCAAAGACTATCCATTACATTTTTAACAACTGCTTTCCTTGCTTCAGGAAAAAAAAGGTTCTGTTACGTCAACCTTTTGAACTCCTCTACGAAGCTGAATAAGTGAATAATTGAAATTTTCTCCCTAAATTTCTTCACCTTTAGGATATTTCTCATTTATGCCATTTTGAACAAATCTCTCTTTTGGATTGATTTTTTTTGTGAATTTCTCTGCAACACAATCGGGTATTATTTTCTATATTCTAGCCACTATATCAATGTAAATTTGAATTAAAACATTAACAATATCAGAAATCAAAAGATTTAGATTTTCAGGTCAGTGAATAGTCAAGTTAAAATGATATATCCTGAATGTGGTATTTTGAGGATAAAGCAAAATTCAGATTTATTGTAAGAGTAACACATATAACTCTGAGATTCTTTTTTTTCCTGCAGGCAAGGCGGAATTTCCTTTTATTGGTAATACACAAACTGTACTCGAAAAGATACATATAAATGTAAACATGCAATATTGAATGAAACACATTCCAAGGTGATTTAAAGACATAAAGAGATAGTAACAATGGTCTCTGTACCTGTAACTAAGCTTCATGCTCTACGTAGTGTTTAGCTAGCAATGACAAAGAAAGGGGATAACAGACCCCACCTCATCTTCACTGACCATCAGCATAGGGACACCTCAAGGCCTCAAGCTTAGTCCATGTTCCTGTGAACATACACAGAGGCAGAAATCCAGAACTGCTGGAAGATCATCATCTTGGTGAAACACTCCCTTTGGTCGACCCAGAATTTGTTGGTCTTCCAATACACTGAGGGAATGCTGCCAACTAGTACATTCCAGGCTGAAGGAGTACCTGCTGAGGGATGCACTGAGCCTGGTGCAGCCAACGGGAGGGATTTGTGGGGACGGAGCACAGTTTAGAGTCCTTTTGCGTCTGAACATTGAAGGGCGAGACTGGAAGGTAAGCCCCTCAAACAAAGGAGGGGGAGTAACTATAAAGAGCCACAGTAGTAGCAATGGTGCAAATTATAGAATGAATTTAATAATGTACACGAATGGAATGTCTGAAGATAAAACTAAGGATGCAAAAATATTTGCATGGTTTTCTTTGGGTGGAATGATTGGCGTACCAGTTAGCGCAATCCCTTTACAGCACCAGTGATTGGAACCGGGGTTTGAATCCCATGCATTTGTAAGGAGTTTGTACATTCTCCCTGTGTCTGTCTCGGTTTTCGCTGGAGGCTCTGGTTTCCTCCCACCACTCCAAACATACCGGAGGTGTAGGTTAATTGGGTGTAAATTGGATGCATGGACTCTTGGCCTGAAATGCCCTGTTACCATGCTGTATGTCTCCATTTAATTTAAACTTTTGTACATAGTTCCATTACAAATAAAGTTTATTTTTGGGAAAAAAATGCAATATATTCATGATTTCTTAGCCAAATTGAACTCAAACACCATTGATAAATGTGCTGATGATGCCATTATTGTTGGATAAATAATGGGAAAATGATAGAATACAAGATGGAGATAGAGAATGTGGTTGGGTGCTGTCAGAAATGGTTCTCTCAACGTTAACCAGACCAAGGAGCTATTGAAGATTTTGGCAAAGGGTGGCCAAGAGATCATACACTTGTCTATTCCCGGGATGATGGTGGAGAGCGACATCATTTTCAAGTTCCTGAGGATTCACCTATCAGAGGATGAACCAATGCCTATATTTTTAAAAAGGTTTTGAAGAGATTGAGCATGTAGTCGAATACTCTGTCAAACTTACAGGTGTACTGTGGAAAGTATACTCACTACTTACACCATGGCTTGGTTTGGAAACTCAAGTGCTGAGGAATGCAGAAGGCTACAGAAGGTTCCTGTACGGGCACCCTGGTGTGCCTGTGCACCTTGGACATCTGGCAATGGGTGCATGTTCTGGCCCAGCCTGTGATCTGCTTCCGCAGCCCATGCCATATGAACCGTTCTGCCACCATATGGACCGTGGACCTGATGGATGGATGTGAAAGGTCGTGGATGTGATGGAAGACATGCCTGCACCACTGCTGGGGACCCACTGGCCGTGCAGTGCCCATGGAGATATCGCACAAGATGGTACCTTTGCTGCTCGGAGTTGGGAGGGTTTGGAACTGCAGCCCCGTTATGGCGTCCTTGAAGGCCCTCATCTCCTCATCAGACTTCTGGTCCCGGGCGAGCTGATCAAAATTGAGGCCGGGAGTCTGCACACAGATGGTCGGTCGCGAGAGTGCATCACCAACCACATTGTCCTTCCCCGCCCTGTGCCGAATTTTGGTGATAAACTCCAACACGAAGGAGAGGTGACATTGCTGGCGAGCCGACCAAGGATCTTTTGCTATTGCGAGCACCTGGGTGAGGGGTTTGTGGTCGATGAAGATGGTAAAAGTCCTCCTGTCCAAAAAATAGTGGAAATGCCGCACCGCAAGGTACATGCCCAGTAACCCGTGGTCGAAGGCACTATACTTGCATTCAGGTGGCTGAAGAATGCCAGTGGCTTCCAATGTCCATGCGCCTGCTGCTCCAGGATGGCACAAACAGCTGTGGCAGGGACATCGACAGAGAGTGCCATATGCAGGTCGGTGTGTGGGTGGGCGTCCTTTGTGGCCTCGAATGCGGTGCAGGCTTCTGGGTTCCAAGTGAGCCTTTTGTGCTTGGCTGCAATGAGGGTGAATAGCGGGTGCATGATGCGCGCAGCTCCCGGGGTGAAGCGGTTGCAAAAGTTGACCATGCCCACGAACACCTGTGGCCCCTTGAGGCTGTCCGGGCGTGGGAACTCCCTGATAGCGACGACCATTGCAGCGGTGGGAATGTCTCCTTCGGCCATGATTGCATGGCCCAGGAACTGCATGGACTCGTTCCCGAACTGGCACTTGGCCAGGTTGATGGTAAGGCTGAAATTGGCCAGCCAGGAGAAAAGGGCATGTAGATGGTCCTTGTGTTGCACCTGGTCCTTGCTGGTGATGAGGATGTCGTCCAAATAAATAAAGATGAAATCCAAGACCTTGCCCACAGATTCCATGAGGGGCTGGAATGTGTGAGTGTCGTTCTTGAGACCAAATGGCATGCGCAGGAATTCGAACAAGCCAAAGGGGGTGATGATGGCCATCTTGTGTATGTCCTCAGGGTGCACCGGGATCTGGTGATATCTGCGCACCAGGTCAACCTTGGAGTAGACCCTCACACAGTGCAGGTTGGCTGTAAAGTCTTGGATATGAGCGATGGAGTAACCATCAGGAACTGTTTCCTCGATGAGCCACCGATAGTTTCCACAGGGATGCCAGCCACTGGAGGCTTTCAGGACCAGGTGGAGCGGCAAGGCCCATAGGCTGTCGGACCGCCGAATGATCCCCAGTTCCAACAGGTGTGAAAACTCCTCCTTCACCACCTGGAACTTGTCAGTCAGGAGCCGGCATGTCTTGGCGTGAACCGGTGGGGATGTGGTGGAACACCTCGTGGTTCGGCAAGGCAACAGAGAACTGTGGCTTGAGGAGTGTTGGGAACTCATCCAGGATTTGCTGGAATTCATCTCTGGGCATGCTGATTGTGGCCATCTGCAGTTGTTCCGAGCGGGAGGCGTCGAGGTAAACGGCCTGGAATGTACAGGCGTCCACCAGGCGCCTACCTCGAATGCCCATCAGAAGCTTGTGTGCGAGGAGGAAGTCTGCACCCAGGATGGCAGTCGGGAGGGACGAGACGGTGAACCTCCACATGAAGTCTCATTGGCCGATCTGGAAGTGGATTCTCTTGTCTCCATACGTCTGAATTTATGTTGCGTTAGCCACACGGAAGGGAGGTCCATGAGGTCGGTTCCTGGACTCGATGGCCGTGGCCGGGATGACGCTGATATGGGCTCCAGTGTCAACAAGGAACTGCCGGCCGCTGACTGAGTCCCACAGGTAGAGGAGGCTGTGTTCTTGGCCAGCCACCGGAGCCATTAACAGCGACCAGCCTGGTCATTTCCCTGGAACGAGCAGGGCTGATGACACTTCCAAGACTTGGCTCCACAGTGCTGGTGGTAGATGCAGAGGCTGTGGCCTTGGTTATACTCTTGGGGGTCCCTGCAGGGGCCGGATGCTCTACCACAGTGCTAGGGGCAATCTTGGCATGGTTGTGCCCATGCCTCATGACCTGCTGGACTACTGAGCCCTCCAGGAATCATGCGAGCCGTAGCTCTTGGGCCTTCTGAGCATCCTACCTCAGGTCGGTGAACCTCTCCTGGACCAGCAGCGGCCGGATTTCCCTGGGCATATGGTCGAGGAAAATGCGCTCGAAGAGTGGGCAGTTGGTGTCCTCACCCACGAGCGCGAGCATCTCATCTATCAGCTCCATCGGAGACCTGGTTCCCAGGGTGTCGAGTTGCACGCCGGTGCAAAGGATCCGGTAAGCACCCGCTTGATGGTCTCGTATTTGTCTTCGGCGGGTGGGTGCTGAACGTGGAGCATCACGTATCTGGTGGTGGCCCGGTCCAGGGCAGAGACCACATGGTGGAATTTGGTCGTGTCAGACGAAATCCGGCGGAGGTGAAACTGAGCCTCCGCGTGCCGAACCAGGTCCCTGGCTCCTGAACCCAGAATTCAGGCAGTTTCGCGGCTATAGCGCTGATCCCAGGCTCACTCATGATGGGTTCAAAGACGTTTGAACCAGTCGGGATCACCAATTGTAGCGACGGCTACACTGCTCCTGCAATAACACACACAACCAGACGGGTTGAGCTCAGTGAGCAGACTAGTTTATTGCAGGCTGCTGGACTGTACTTATACTCCCAGCCCAGACCTGGCTGAGAACTGTGCTGGAGGGCGCTGACATCACCCGGGCATCACGTGGTCCTCCAACGTGGGCTTCTGACCCCGTGCTGGGAGGAAGGGAACACCCCCTGACGACGCCATTTTGCCCGGCTGCCCCGCCGCGTGGCTTACAAGCGGGGCTGGTTCGCCTGCCTAGTGGTGAGCTGCCACACACATCTCATTCCCTCGATTCATTAATAGATAATGTCTCCACAAACACTGCCACTTGTTTACAATCTGTTAAAAAAAATTGTTGCCACAAGTAATGAGATCTTCAATGAAGTACAAACCTCTAAGCTTTTTCCCAAATTGAAAATTCCATCTTCAGCAATTGTGTACTAATATCTGGGTAGAAGAAAATCTTTGATTCGTGGTATTCTTGCTCTTTCAGGCATGTATATTGCAATTGTGTGTATGAGAATAAGCTCAGTTTTCATTGACAATTATTAAATATGAGTGAAGTCCGTACATAGCCCATTGCAAGAGATGACATGGTTGATGAAAATCATTTCCCAGTTTGTTAGACCCAGCCTCGCTCAGCACCATAGACAACAAAATTTTGTTAATTCCTTTAATCCAACAATTCTAAATCATATCTGTATCAAGCAACCCCTTCAGTCTTGATCCATTTTCCCCGATAATTCTGCAAGTAGCTTTCCCTCCTGCTAATCCAACTTACCTTTGCAAGAACAGATTGAATTTGTTTCCACCTCCTTTGTAGGCCCTAAGTTATACATACTAATTAACACAATTGAAATAAAAAAGATTTTCCTCTTGTCTGCTTGCAGTAATATTCCCTTCACTTTAATTAGATCCCCTTAGATCACAGTCAGTCTTATTGCTTATTTTAGCTAACAAGATGTAAATTCTCCACCACCTTGTTTATCTCTAATCAAATCACCTGCCAACTTTCTTTGTTCAAAGGAGAGCAAGACGGGACTGCACCCCATGTGGTTGAACCACCCTGATACTGTTTTTGAACCTTTCTAAATCATGTAGACCAGAACTGCATACAACATTCCAGATGAGACAGAAGGGTTAACCAATGTACGGTTCACAATGAACAACAACAGCTGAATTTCAGGGCTGTGAAAGGTCACCAGACTGGGGTTGTTGAAAGGTAATTATCAGAGTTTGACATTACAACTTTTTGCCATTAGTCATGGTTCATGGCTGCAAATACAAGTTGAAGTTTGTTATTATCTGTCAAAATAGCATTACTCTGGACCAAGGTGGTTGCGCGCGCGCATGCACACACACACGTGCGCGCAACCCTTTCTCCCCACCCCCACCCCCACAATAATCACACACTTAGTGACCTTCATAATGTTTGGGCAATGAATTTTTTTTATTTATTTGCCCCGTACTCCACAGTTTTATATTTGTAATTAAACAATTCGCATGTGATTAAAGTGCACTTTCCAGATTTTATTAAAGGGTGTTTGTATATATTGCAGCACTTTATATACATAGTCCCCTATTTTCAGGGCACCATAATATTTGGGACGTAATAATGGTAGGTATATTAGTCATGTTTAGTATTTTTTGCATATTCCTTTTATACAATGGCTGCTCGAAATCTGTGTTTCATGGATATCACCAGGTGCTGAGTAATTTGTCCAGTGAATCTCTGCCAGGCCTCAACGACAGCCATCTTCAGCTCCTGCTTGTTTCAGGGACATGTCTCCTTACATTTTCTCTTCAGTATATGGATGTCATGGTCAATTGGATTTAGATTGGGTGACTGACTTGGCCATTCAAGAGGTTTCCAGTTTTTAGATTTGAAAAAACAACTCATTTGTTGCTTTAGCAGTATGTTTGGGATCATTGTCTTGCTGTAGGATGAATCACCGTCCAATGAGTTTGGAGGCATTTGTTCCAATTTGAGCAGATAAGATGTTTCTATACACCTCAGGATTAATTTTTCTACTGCTGTCAGCAGTTACATCATCAATGAAGGGAAATGTGCCAGCCATACATGCCCAGGCCATGACACCCAACACCATTTATCACACATGAAGTGGTATGCTTTGGATTATGGGGAGTTGCTTTTCACCTCCACAGTTCGCTCTTTCCATCACTCTAACACAGGTTACTCTGTTGATAAGACCTTTTTCCAGAATTCTGCAAGTTGTTTTAAATGCTTCTCGGCAAACTGTAATCTGGCCATTTCTGTTTCTGTGGCCAACTAGTAGCTTGAAACTTGCAGTGTAGCCTCTGTATTTCTGTTTACTTCTGTGGACAGTAGTCATTGACGCATCTACATGTGCCTCCTGAAGAGTGTTCCTCATCAGTCGGACAGGCGCTTGGGGCTTTTTCTTCATTATGATGAGAATTCTTCTGTCATCAACAATGGAGATCTTCCTTGGAACATCAGTCCAATTGTGATTACTGAGCTTACCAGTGAATTCTTTCTCCTTAATGATGTTACAAACTGAACAAATGAAAGATAAGTACAATATAACTCAAGATACAGCGCTGGCATATTACCAATTGAGATCCTACTTGAAGGATAAATTAGGAAGCAGTTTGAGTTTGCCAGAGGGAAGTAACCTTGAATATGTGATTACAGACACAATGATAATCAAAAGATTTATAACAAATATGTATATTAAACTGCAAGAAAAGGAGAATGAGGAAACAAATGGTAAAACTAAACAAAAATGGGAACAAGATTTAAATATAAAGATAAAAAAGGAAACATGGGAGAAGTTATGCTCCGGAACGATGAGAAATACAATAAATACGAGGTTACATATGATACAATATAACTGGATACACAGGCTATACATTACACCTCAAAAGTTAAATAAATGGGACCCAACAGTATCTGACAGATGTTTCGATGTAAAAAAGAAATGGGAACAACAATTCATGTAATCTGGACATGTGAGAAAGTAAAAAAATTTTGGGAAGATCTAAATCAGATATTAAATAAAATAACAGAAAACAATATACCAAAGAATCCAGAGATCTTCCTCCTAAGTAACATAAAAAACAAAGAATTTGGAATTGATTTGGAGGATGCACAAAAAAGATTTGTTAAGATAGCTCTAGCCGTAGCAAAAAAATGTATTATGTCAACCTGGAAATTGGAAGATAATTTGAAAATACAACAATGGTATATAGAAATGAATAAATGTATTCCATTAGAAAAAAATAACATATAGTTTAAGAAATAATATTGAAATATTCGAACAAATATGGGAGCCTTACATTAAATACAATAGCGAAAACCTACCGGGGACAATCATTACCTAAGTTAACGGAAGGAAAAGGAAATGAAAAGAATGGACTCAGTAGAATTTCTGGTGTATTTTTATTGAATGATAACATTGTCTGACTGGTTTAATGTATCCTAGATTGTATACCTTAAATGGACGGGAGGGGGGAGGTAGGGAGGGTGGGATGGGAGGAGGGAGGGGGGGGGAAGAAAATTGCACTGTATATGTGTGAAAAGGAAAAAAGTGTGTATCATGGTTAATGTGATTTATGGTGTGAAAAATAAAAAACTAAAAAAAAAATGATGTTACAAACTGTTGATTTTGGTCATTCTAAGGTCTGGGCGATGTTTCTGATGTACCATCAAAGACTCAAAGACTGAGTTTGAGAAACCAATAAATAGGTTTTTATTCACTGAAGAACAAAGGCACATCCATACAACTCGACTGTCCTGCAGTGAGAAGTAGGCTGCAGAACAGACAACTTTATACAGGAGCTTGTGGGAAGGGCCACAGGTATAGCCGGCAAATGGGTATGCCCAACCAGACAAATACATACAACAGTGGTTTACCACATTCACTTCTCATTTTTAAAAAGACTCTAGCGGGGTGAAGTGGTGCTTACAAAGTCACAAATTAAGTCTCTCAGGTGGTATGATAATTTGTTAGGACCATCGTAGCACAGTTGTGATTGCAGTGCAATGATGAGGTCCTGGATGGTCTTGGATGTCTGTATGTGCTCATTGGTGCTGTTCTAGTGGGTTTGCGACGACAAGTCTGGTGTATCCTCTGTTGAGAAGGAGCCGGATCCCTAACAGGCACAGTGTTCTCCTGTCTGTCAGGATATGTCACGTACACATATTGGGGATTGGCATGGAAGAGATGGACCCTTTCAGACTTATGGCTCCTCACGTGCTTCCGGAGTAGAATCAGTCCTGTGGATGTCACCGAGATGTGGAGCGTGGTCCCTTTTGCAGATTTCCTGAGAAAGTAAAACATATGTTGATGTGGTACGTGACAGACTTGATGGAGTGTAGCACCTCCAGGAGGACCTCTTGCCAGCAGGAGGCTGAAAGGCCCTTAGATCGAAAGGCCAGGAGGACGGCCTTCCAGACTATGGCATTCTCCCTTATCACTTGTCCGTTTCCCCAGGGGTTGTAGCTAATGGTCCTGCTCGTGGTAAACTCCCTGGCCTACAGGTACTGGTGCAGCTCGTCATTCATAAAAAAAGGACCCCCTTTCGCTGTGGATATAGGTGAGGAAGCTGAATAGAGTGAAAAGACTGTGCAGGGCCTTGATGACTATGGCATCTGCCATGTCAGAGCAGGGGATGGCAAATGAGGAATGGGACTACTCATCAAATACACGTTGCAGCCTGTGGAAGGCAGGGGTTTCTATAAATTCATCACTGAGGTGCTCAAAGGGGCGGGTGCGCCCTGTCTGGCTGGTAGAAGGGTGGTTTGCACTTAGTGCAAACCTGGCAATTCTTGGTCATGGATCTAATCTCCTCGATGGAGTACGGCAGGTTGTGTCCTTTGATGAAGTGGAAGAACCTGGTAATTCCAGGGTAGCAGAATTCATTATGGAGGGTTTGTAAGCAGTCAATCTACATACTGACATAGGTCCCGCGGGACAGGGCATCTGGTAACTCATTAAGTTTCCCGGGCCGTTACAGGATATTGTAATTGTAGGTGGACAGTTCAATTCTCCACCTCAGTATCTTGTCGTTTATAATTTTGCCCCATTGCTGGTTGTTAAACATGAACACAACTGCACGTTGGTCAGTTAGCAAAGTAAATAGTTTAACAGCCAGGTAATGGCACCAGAGTCACACTGCCTCAACAATGGCTTGGGCCTCTTTCTCGAGCGAGTACTGTCGGATTTCAGGACATTGTAGGGTATGAGAAAAGAAAGCAACTGGTCTACCTGCCTGATTAAGGGTGGCAACCAGGGTGAAGGCTGCCATGTCACTTTCCACCTGGAATGGAATGGATTCATCCACATTGTGCATTGTGGCCTTGGCAATGTCTGCCTTGATGTGGTTGAAGGCCGCTCAAGCCTTCGCCATCAGAGGGAAAGATGTGGATTTGATGAGGGGGTGGGTCTTGCCTGCTTAATTAGGGACCCATTGGGCATAATAAGTGAAGAACCCAAGACACCTCTTCAGGCTGTGAGGAGTGGGAGTTCCAGGAGTGGCTGCATGTGGTCAGGTTCTGGGTGAATGATTCTGTTCTCAACGACACAGGTGAGGATGGCAAAGTGGGTTGCGTGAAATACACATTTGGCATTATTTTATGTGAGGTTGAGGAGCTTAGCAGTTTGGAGGAATTTCTGGAGGTTGGTGTCGTCGTCCTGCAGGTCATGGCTGCAGATGGTGATGTTGTTAAGTTACAGGAAGGTGGCCCACAGCTCGTACTGGTCCACCATGTGATCCATCTTCCATTGGAAGACAGAAACGCCTTTCGTATCACTGAAGGGAACCGGCAGGAAATAGTTTAGGCAGCCATCTGCCTCGAACCCAGTGTATTGGTGGTCCTCCGGGCTAATAGGGAGCTGATGACTTCAGGTCGATGGTAGAAAAGACCGGATACTGTGCAATTTGACTCACCACGTCAGCTATGCGGGAAAGGGGGTACGCATCTAATTGTTTGTATCTCACTACCATTTCCTGTGCTCTCTGATGACTGGCGCTGGCTTTGACGACCCCCTCCTTAAGTAAACTCTGTACCTCTGCCCCAATGAATGCCCTGTCCCCAGCAGTGTACTCTACTTTTAGTAGTGACAGGTTACAGTTGGGGGTGAGGTGGGCGAACAACAGTGGAGGGATGATGTTAAGTGTGGAGAGCCCACAGGTTGGACGTGGTGGGCAAATGGGTGGTTGGCCATGTATGATGGTGTGGGGGGAGCTGAAGAGTGGGTGGAGTGCAGTGGTCAGTTTGAAAATTTCTGCTTAGAGACAGTGAAGGGCGGATGGGGCCCGTCGAATATCATCACGCTTTTAAGGTGACATTGAAAATCAAGTCCCAATAGCATGGCAGCGCAGAGCTGTGACGATTACCAAAAAATTATATACACTATACCCCGCACGGTCAGAGTCACTATACCAAGGAGACCTTCTGGTTCACTGGCATTTCTGCGAAGGAGAAGCAGCGCACCATGTCGGGGTGTATGAAGCTCTCTATGCTCCCACTGTCAAATAGGTAACTCGTCACACGACCATTTACCTTAATATCTATCATTCACCTGGGCAGTTGATGCGGGCATTCCTGGATGAATGTGATGGCGTCCAGTGTTGGGTCACTGCTTGTTGCTGTTACAAAGGACAGCGGTGTCCAAGATGGTGACCCCCCCAGAGCCCACACGTGGTGCTGCTGTATCCCAAAGATGGTGCCCAAGATGATGGTCCCCATGGTTCCCACATGACACTGCTGGCTCCCAGCGATGGTGGTGTCCAGGATGGCACCCCCCACGATCCACATGCAGTGTTGCTAGGAAGGGGTTTGTACTTACACACTACGTCATAGTGTCCCTTCTTCCCACAGCTGGAGCAGGTCGAACTCTTTGCTCAGCAGCATTTCTGCTAGTGCTTGCCCAGGCCACAGACGTAGCACTTCATGTGCTCCTGGAGTACAGCGACTGGGGTCAGGTCGCTGATGGAACTGGGCAAAAGCGGTGGGAGGCGTTCGCCTTGGTTGACTTGTTAGCGGAATGAAGGGGTGGTGGTGTGTCCCAAGATGGCAGCACTCGAAGTAAGCATGAGTTATCTGTCAAGGAGGCCTCCATATTCTCATGGGCCACCTCCAGCATACCTGCCAGCTTAAGTGTTCTTCGCAGTCTGAGTTTCCCTTGTCCCAACGGTCTCTGGCGGGTGTAGTTTGACCTAATTCCGGCGATGTAGGCATCCCTGATCAAATTCTCAGTGTACTCAGCAGCAATCATGGCCTTATGTTCACAGACTCTTCCACGGGTTCACAGGGCCTGAAGGTACTCGGCACTCAAATCACCATTGGGGGGGGGGGGTCACTGTTTGCGGGTCACTAGAAGGTGCCAGGTGTAGACAGCATTGATCTTCTGCAGGTTCTGGCCTTTAATAATGTCCATGGCTTCCTGGTAGAATGCGGCGTCCTTGATCATGGAGTTCACCAGGGCGCTGACACGGGAATGTAGTACTTGCAATTTATTGGTATCTGACCTCACGGCGGCTGAAGATTTCCTGCAGGATTGCTTCAAAACAGCGTAGCCAGAGTTTAAAGTTGGTGGACGCCTCGGTGATTGAGGCTCGATTTCCAACTTTTTTGGCTTCAGGATCTGCTCCATTACAAAAACTTTATTGAATAAAAATGATGCACCGTCAATTACTCAAAGACTAAGGGTGAGAAGCCAAAAGTCTTTTATTAACTAAAGAACAAAGGCACATCCATACTGATCGACTGTCCTGCACTGAGGAGGAGGCAGTGGAACAGTCATCTTTATACAGGAGCCTGTGGGAGGGGCCACAGGTACAGCCAACCAGACAAATACATACAACAGTGGTTTCTTACTGTTTTATTCTGGTTTTACAGCCTCATTATGGCTTCTTTAACTTTCATTGGCACAACTTTGGTCCTCATGTTGAAAAATGACAGCTACAGACTCCAAAGATGATCAAAAACTTAGAAGCAAGCCTACTCTCTTAAACCTGCACCAATGAAGCAATTAAACCTACCTGAGTACTCACAAACACCTGTAAACCCAAATGACCCAAACATGGTGCCCTGAAATAAGGGAACTATGTATAAAAAGTGCCGTAATTTCTATATAGTCAAACCAAGATGTATACAGATAAACAAATAAAATCTGAAATGTGCACTTTAGCCACATGTGAATTGTTTGATTACAAATTTAAAACAGTGGAGCACAGGGGCAAATCAAGAGAAAAAAAAAAAAACATGGCTTTGTCCCAAACATTATGGACGGCACTGTATCCTTAAAGATAGAATTAAAATAAATATTTATAAATATTTTGGGATGATTTACTCAGTTACTGGATACTGTTCATCAATCTCGCAGCCTCTAGGAAGAAGCTGAACTCTCCCATACAAACCAGAAGGCACAGCGTGGGTCTGCACAGAGGATCCACAGACAGCTGTGCGAAGCTGGCGACACGAGGTGTATGTGGCAAGGGACTGAGACAACCACAGATCATGAGTCAACCCTGCAAATTAAAGCCAATAACACCTCCCTTTGGACAGGCTGAACACCTTCTCTACACGGTTCGATAAGAAGAAAAGGATGGCACCAAAGGAAGCTCTGTGTCCCCTTGATGAGCAGGCCCCTGGTATCACCAAGGTGAGGAGAAACCTATCCATGGTGAACCCACACAAAGCAGCAGGACCAGATGACATATCTGGACGTGTATGAAAAGACTGCTCTGACCAATTGAGGGACGTTTTTATGGATATCTTTAACACCTCATTGCAGCAGTCCATTGACTTTGCGGTTTTCAAGACATCATCCAGGTACCAAAGAGGAGGATAGCAACGGAATGTAATGAAACGCTTCAAATGTCTGGTGATGGTGCATGTGAAAGCATACACCCCAGAGACACTCGCACATTTCATTTCACCTATAGAAGAAACCATTCCACTGATGATGCTATAGCCTTGACCCTCCACTTCATCCTGATCTACCTGGAGACTACGCCTTAGACTTGGGCTGCTGTTCATCGATCAGCTCAACATTTAATATGGTCGCTCCCTAGAGTCTTCTGGAGAAGCTGCCCTCACTGGTACTTCACTCCACTCTTTGTAACTGGAATCTGGACTTCCTAACGGAAAGAACACAGTCTGTCTGAGTTAACAGCTGAACATCGAGTGCTGTCACTCACTGGCGCACCACAAAGCTGTACGCACAACCTACTCCTGTTCACACGACCGCATCACCAGATCCAGCTGCAACTATCATCAAGTTTACAGATGACACAACAGTAGTTTGGCCGTATTAGCAGCAATGATTAGCTCTACTGCAGAGAAGAGGTGAAAAGTCTCATGATATAGTGCGAGAATAACAACCTGAGTCTCAAGTCAATCACAAAAATCTGTAGACACTGTGGTTGAAGTAAAAACACAAAATGCTGGAGAAGCTCAGTAGGTTAAACAGTGTCCTTTATGTAGCAAAGGTAAAGATACTTAACTGATGTTTTGGGCTTGAGCCCTTCATCAAAGTATGAATTTCAGCATTGTCCAGTGTTAGGTCTGCTTTGTTCATGAATGAGTGAGACAAACACCAGACTGAGTCGAAATCAGGGTTCTTTGTTCTTTATTACCGGATTGTAACACTTGCAACTAACCATGTTAGTCGGAGAATGCATTCTGCCGTTATCAGCAAAATGGTGATTTTTTATACCCTTGGATACGTGCTTAGAACATCATCATATCATTACTTGTCCAATGACTAAAACTGTTGCTATCCTTTCCCTGCTAGCTTCCTGCCTCTCAATCCATCAATGTCTCTCTTATCTTGTAAGTACAAGGATGCATTCACATCTTGTTACAGCCCTGTACAGGGTAACTCCTTACACATTCCCATCTCATGATGTTTTACCTAACAGGAGTACAAGGACACCTCCCCTTCTTGTTACAGCCCTGCACAGGGTAACTCCTTACACATTCCCATCTCATGATGTTTTACCTTACACCAGACAAAGGAGATTGTTGTAGACATCAGGAAATCAGGGAGAACCACCCCCATTACACATCAATAACTCAGGAGTGGATCGAGTAGAGAACACCAAGTTCTTTGGAATAAACTTAACCAGTGATGTAGTATGGACACTCAACATCTCCTCACTTGTCAGGCTTCCTGAGAAGTCTGAAGCAGACAAGTCTACTGCCCACCATCCTTCTACTGGAGCTCAATTGAGAGCATCCTGACCGGCTGCAAAACAGTGTGGTATGGTTGCTGTAGAGAATGGATTGGAGATCAATCCATGGGATCATACAAGTGGCAAAAAGGATCATTGGGGTCTATGCACCCCCCCCCCACCCCATCAACATGATTTACTGGGATCATTGTCTGAAGAGGGTGCGCAAAAGCGATGAGGACCCCTCTCACCCTGCACTCAGCATCTTCCAACTGCTCTCACGGGGACAGAGATACAGGAGTCTCAGAATCTGCACCACCAGGCTGAGAATCAGCTTCATCCCGCTGGCAGTGAGAATGCTGATCAACCAAAGGAACTGCTCACACTAACCATCCATGCCTCTTATATCTACTAAAACAATATGTATCTATTTATTTATGTATTTATTTTTATATTTGTATTTTTGACACATTTCAGATTTTAGATTTATTGTCAGAGTTCATACATGACATCACATACAATTCTGAGATTCCCTTTTTTCTGCGGGCACTAATTGGTAGTGCAAAAATTAACTTCACACAGCTTGAATATGTAAACAATCAAAAGAACAGTAAACAAATAACGAATGCAAACAAACTGTACAATATAGGGAGAGCAAAGTAAATCAATAAAGTGCACAAGTAAGAGTCCTTAAATTAATCCCTGATTGAGTTTCTTGTTGTTGAATCTGATGATAAAGGGGTAGCAGCTGTTTCTGAACCTGTTCCTGAGTCTTGTGGCACCTATAACCTCTTTCCTGTTGGCAGCAGTGAGAACAAGGTCTTTGATGATTGTTGCTGCCCTCCGACAACAGCATTCCCTGTAGATGTGGTTAATAGTGGGGAGGGTTTTGCCTGTAATGACCTGGGCTGTGTTCACTACCTTCTGGAGGGCTTTACACTCCAGGGTGTTGGTTTTCCCATACCAGACTGTGAAGAAGCTGGTCAGCACACTTTCCACCACACAGCTGTAGAAATTTTCCAGAGTTTCTGATGTCATACCAAACCTCAACAAACTCCTGAGGATGTAGAGGCACTGATGTGCTTTCTTCCCGATGCCATTGGTGTGTTGGGTGCAGGAAAGATCCTCTGAGATAGTGATGCACAAGAACTTAAATGTGTTTACCTTCTCCATCTCTGATCCTCCAAAGATCATTGGACTTCATACCTCTGGTTTTCCCTGAAGTCAACAATCAACTCCTTAGTTTTGGTGACATTGAGTGCAAGGTTATTATTGGAGCACCATTCAGCCAAGTTTTCAATTTCCATCCTGTATGGTGACTCATCCCCATCCTTTATACAACCCACTACCATGGTACCATGGCAAATTTATAAATGGTGTTATTGTTGTACTGAGCTATACAGTCAAAGTGAGTAGACAGGGGGCTAAAAACAGCCCCCAGGTGCTCCAATATTGATGGAGATTGCGGAGGAGATTTTCTTACCAATCTTCACTGATTATGGTCTAGAGGTGAGGAAACCCATGATCCAATTTCGCAGTGGGGTGTTAACTCCCAAGTTTTGGTGGTTACTGATCAGTTTTGAGGGGATGATTGTGTTAAATGCTGAACTGTTGTTGATAAAGAGCATCTTGATATATGCATCTTTGCTGTCCAGTTGTTCCAGAGTTTTTCATCGGTTCAGTGAAATGGAATCCACCATCGGCATGTTGCCTTGATAGTTGAACTGGAATGTATCCATGTTTCCACTCGGACAGGAGACAGGAGCTGATCTGATTCATCACCAGCTTTTCAAAACACTTCATCCCTGTTGATGTAAGTGCTACTGGTCAATAATCATTAAGGCAGGTTCTATACTCTTCTTGGTCATCGGTATGATTGATGCCTATTTGAAAGAGATGGATACCAAGCCCTGCTGGAGTGTTGAAGATATATGTGAATACCTCTGTAAATTGATCAGCATAAATCTTTAATACTTGGCCAGGATCTCCATCCGGGCTGGATGATTTCCTCAGATTCACTCTCCTGAAGGCAGCACGCACATAATCTTCAGATATGGACAGGGTGAACTCTTCAGGGGATGTGGGGGTGCAGAGGGGTGGTTCTTTGCTCTCACTGTCGTCAAATCGAGCATAGAATGTGTTGAGTTCTTCTAGGAGAAAAGTTTTGCCATCAGCTATTTTACTGAATTTGGGTTTGTAAGAGGTTATGGCATTCAGACCCTGACACAGCTATCAGATGTCCCTTGTTGTTTCTATTTTCATCTGGAATCTCCACTTTAGCCAGGAGATTGCATTCCACAAGTCATACCTGCTCCTGCTGTACTGATCTTGATTTTTGGACTTAAATGCCTGTGATCAGGCTCTCAGCAAGTTCTGGATGTCATTGTTCATCCAGGGATTCTGGTTGGAGAAAACCCTGAATGATTTGGTGTAGACACACTCATCCACAGTTGATTTAATAAAGTGTGTGACAGTTGTGGATGAGTTTAGGTTCTCAGCAGAGTTCTTACACACCGCCCATCTGCTGACTGACATGTGTTCTGTCTGGTTTGTGCCTGCAGGTTTTGCACCGAGGACCAGAGAATGATGTTTTGTCAGGTTGTACTTGTGCAATTGGATGACAATAAATGAAGTTATTTCCCAGCCTGGAAGTCCTGACTTTTATACTCCAGTACTCCAGTACCCACTACTTCCTTGATGTAGTGGGTTAAAACTACAATGTGCTGGATTGAAAGGTTCCTTTATCATTCTTTATGCCCTATTTAAGCAACACTCCCTGTAAATGACATCATTAGAATAAAGGGAGGCCCCTGTGATCTTCTCATCCATATTAATAATCCTCTGTACTGACCTCTGGTCTGATGCTTTGTAGCTATTAAAAATGCAGCCAGACAGAACAATCTCAACTGTACTTCTGTAAAGTGTTGTCAAGGTGGGTGCATGTCAAGGAATTTTTTTTGTTGCTATCCATGAGACTCAGGTAGTGTTTCTCGCACCATTTTCTGTACCTCTCAACCTTTTCTCCGAAAGCCAATTAATTATTGTTGCCGATGAGGTCAACCGCTGTTGTATCATCTACAAGTTTGATGATTCTGTTTGAGCTGAATCTGGCAGTGCGTATCTGGCTGAACACACAGCCTTGAGGTGCACCAGTGTTCAGCGTGATGGGACGAGATTTTGCTGCCAACCTGGACTGACTGTGGTCTTTCGAACATGGAGTTCAGGAGCCAGTTACAGAGAGGGTGTGGAGTCCAAGCGAAGCAGTTTATCCACCAGCCTCTGGAGTATGATTGTGTTGACCACTGAGCTGAAGTCAATGAACAACAGACTGGCATGTAAGGCGTCATTGTTATTCCGTAGTTTTCCTTAAATATCTGCAATCATTGCAGTCGATGTGCTGAAGGTACTTGCACAGCGCATGAAAGAGTTCCATAATTTTCATCCATCACCGATGTGACTTGGAAGAAAATTTACTATTGGTGCTATTCCCTTGACCCTGATGCCCTCAGCCTTCTAGCTGATATGAGGTGATTTGTATGGAAAGTGATGTGGAGGAATCCTTGGTGAGTTTCTGCTCTCCTGTATAAATTCCCAATCATTTCAATTCCCTATTGTTTCTTGCACCTCATCATTCTGCACTGACACAACAAATAGTAGCTCTGCAACCCTCAAGATCCTTGGCGCTGAGCTGGTGTTTCCAAGTATTCAGCGAAGGCACACATATAGTATTGCTCCATTGTTCTTGTAAGCTGGTTTCAGGCAGGGAAAGATACTGACGACAGAATATATCTTCCAGGTAGAGAGAGTCCGTTACTGTTTTGACATGGCAAACAAGATGTAGTAAATATATACTCATAACTGTAAAGCTGACCTTGAGTGGAGGTTAATAATTCAATGTGATTTAATCTGTTAGAGGAAAGTTATTTCATTTTTTTTCCAAATGCTTAATTTATACGAAAACATGAAAGTCTGCAGACACCATATTTGAAGGTTAAGAACATAATGCTGGAAAACCTCAGCTAGTTAAACTGTGTACTTTATGTAGCAAAGATAAAGGTACATAACCAACGTTTTGGATACAAGTCCTTCACCGCAGTATGAACAAACCATTGACAAGTGCCTGAATAAAATGAAGGGAGGAACGGTTCACAGTTTCAAAGGCAGAGGTAATAAAGGGATAAGGGAGGGAGGACACACATCAGAGAGACTGGGAGCTCACTTCGCTGAGCACCTTTGCTCTGACCGCATCAGTGACAGGGATCTCCCAGTGGCCTACCATTTCAGGACTCCACCCCACTCCCATGCTCACATGCCTGTCCATGGCCTTGTCCTATCCCACCAAGACTACCCGTATATTTGAAGAACAACATTTGATTTTCCCTCTGGGCACTCACCAACCCGACAGCATTAACATCGTCCTCGGGTTTCAGCTAACCTACTCTCTGTTCTCCCTCCCTTCGCTTTCCCTTTGTCTTTTATTCCTCCAGCTCTCCACCCCCTTCCATCCTCCTCCCCCTGCTTGCTCATGCACTCTCCCTTCCTTATCCATCTATCACCTCCTCCCTTTGGGACCATACTTTTCCTCCTACCCCCTCCCCCATTACCATTTTGTTTGGGCACCTGCTGACATTTTTTCATGCCTTGACGAAGGGATCAAGCCTGAAACTTTGGTTAAGTAATCTCGATCTTTTCAGTGTAAATACATTGTTTGACCAGCTGAATTTCTCCAGCATTGTGTTAATGTTTAATTAGTGTTCAGATGATAATGATAAATCCAGAAATAAAGGTTTTGATAGGACGGGCTTCATCTGAACTATGCTGTGATCGGAGTTCTGGCAAATCACACAACTGGGGATAAGCATTAAACTAAATAGTAGGGAGGTGGGTTCAATAGATTAGGGTGTAGAGTTAATGCTAAAGGGAAGGGGAGTGCAGGAGTGGTTATTGAAGTCTCCAAAATTTTTTAAAAAGGACAAAGTTTAGAAAGGGAAAACAAAATTCATATCAGGCAACATGGAGACAAATGTGGAAAGAAAGGTAGTGAATACAGAATTGAAAGTATTGCATTTTAATGCATGCAGTGTATAACGTGAGGTAGAGGAGCCTAAAAATACAATTAGAAATAGGCAGGTACAACATTGTGGTCATAACAGAGGATCACAGCTGGGAAGTAAACATCAAAGGATATACATCCTATCTAAAAGACAGGCAGCTAGACAAAGTGGATGGGGTAGTTCTCTATTGGTTTCAAAATGAAATCTAATCATTATTAAGAAAGGACATTGGATCAGAAAATGTAGAATCCTTGTGTACAGTGTTGAGAAACTAAAAGGATTTTGGATGGGATTTGTATATGGATCTCTAAATAGCAGCCATGATGTGCAATATTTATATAGACTGGGGAAAAGAAAACAGGCTGGCGCTGATTCCCAAGAGAAGGAATTTGTGGATTGCCTATGGGATGGTTTTATGGACCCATTTGGGGTTGAGCCTACAGGGGAAAAGGAAATTATAGATTTGATGCTGCATAATAAACCAAATTTGGTTCAAGAGCTTAAGATAAAGGAACTTTTAGAAGGTAGTGATCACAATATAATTAACTGCAGTTTGAAAAGGAGAAGTTCAAGTCAGATGTGTCAGTATTTATAGTTGAGTGAAGGTAACCACAGAGGGGTAAGAGAGCAGCTCATGACAGGGGATGGAAGTTGACCCCAGCAGGAAATATGGTGGAGCTGCAATGGTAGGAGTTTCTGAGAGAAATTTGGAAGGATTTATCCCAAAGAAGAAGCATTCCAAAGGAAGGGTGAGGCAACCTTGGTTGACGAGGGAAATCAAGGTTAGCATAAAAGCAAAAAAGAGGGCATGCAGTATTGCAAAATTTAACAGGAAACTCAGAGGACTGGACAGCATTTAAAAGAACAACAGAAGACAACTAAAAAAGCAATTAGTTGAGAACAGATGAAATTTGAAAGTAAGCTAGACAATAACAAAAGAAAATACTAAAAGTTTCCCTAAATATATCAAGAGTAAATAGAGGGAAGAATGAACATTGGACCACTGGAAAATGATGCTGGAGAAGTGCTAATGTGGAACAAACAAATGGTGGATAAACTGACTAGTTACTTTTTTTAATATATAAATTTAGACTTACAGCACGTTAACAGGCCACTTCGACCCATGAGTTCGTGCCGCCCAGTTTACAACCCATTTTGCTTCAGTCTTCACTGTGGAAGACGTCAGCGACATGTCAGAAAAATAGTGAAGGGGCAGAATAGTTGCTATTCTTAAGCAGAAAATGGGAAGTTAAAGAGTTTAAAGGTGGATGTCAGCTGGGCTGGATGGACTATGTCCCAGGATTCTAAAATGCACAGCTGAAGAGATTGTGTTCTTTCAACTATCATGAGTCATGAATGGTTCCAGAGGAATGAAAATTAGCAAATGTCACTCCATTCTTCAAGGGAGAGAAACAAAAGCTTGGAAATTATAGGCCAGTTGGTCTAAATTTAGTAATTGGAAAAGTTCTATAGTCCATTGTTAAAGATGAGTTTTCAGCGTAATTGAAAGCACAGGATAAAATAGGCGGAAGTCAGCACTGTTTAGTTCAGGGGAGATCTTGCCTGACAAACCTGTCAGTGCTTGTAAGTGTCCTGCCATGAACTATATTATCTCTGCTTGCATTTGACCGCCAAAGTCCACTCCTCATGTTTGTCTGGATTAAATTTCATCTGCCATTTCTCTGCCCATATCAAGATGGTAACAAGATAGCGCCTTACAGCAGCGACTCTTTGCGAACAGCTGTGATGGGAATGACCAAATATTCTCATACAGAACTTCTAAAAATCAAACACCCAACCAGAAAAACAAAATCAAAGTTACCCATTAATATGGATCTCCTAAGATCACTGCTAAACCTCAGACTCGGCCCAACTAGCAGTCTCCATCGGGCTGCAGGACTTTTAAACAGCCGGCCCTCAGGCAAGTATAACAACACCATCACGGCGGGAGCTTTAAACATCAAGTGATTGGGCCATTTAAACTTTGCAGGAGTCACAAACAGCAGATGCTCAGTAAATGTAAACATTGTGGGTGTGAGAGATGAGCACCCAACTTTGCATTGTTGTATAATAAATGTTCTTTGTTCTCAATTTTTGTCTCGAGCAATTTCTGTGAAGGTATTTCTGTTTCTAACATGGGTGATTTAAAGGGACAGCGCAAGGACCATTTAAACACCAAAGGAACTACCAGCAGAGGACCCACGGGCCAGGTAAAGAAGATCCAACCATGTGGGTGCATAGGGAAAGGCTACAGGTCAAGCTGATATGCTGGGGCCTGAGGCTTCCGCTCCCTACCATCCTCCAGGCCAATGTACAATCCTTGGAGAACAAACTTGATGAACTCCAAGCCAGACTTCAACATCAGAGAGTCATCAAGGGGTGTTGCATGATGTGCTTTACAGAAACATGTCTAAACATGGACATTCTAGATACAGTGTTGCAGCCCAAGGGCTACACCCTCCATCACACTGACCGAACACCAGTGTCTGAACAAACCAGAGGAGGCATCATTTGTGACAAAATCAATTCATCATGGTGCGCAGACGTGGTGGTCATGTCCCAGACCTACTCCCCTGACCTGGAACATCTGGCCATCAAATATGGCCCATTCTACCTGCTGAGGGAGTTCACCACCATCATCCTGGTCATAGTGGACATTCCACCCCAGGCTAATGTCAGGCTGGCACTGGAGGGACTGAGCACTGTGATTAACAGCACATCCTGATGGTGGACTTCAATCAGGCTAACCTAAAGATAGCTCCGACCAACAACACATCACATGCGAGGCCAGAGAAACCAACGCACTCGGGCACTGCTACACCACCATGAAGAACGCATACCAAGCTGCACTTTGGCAACTCTGATCATCTGGTTGTACTTCTACTCCCAGTGTGCAAACATGGACAGAAGACCATAGAACCAGTTGTGAAGATAACAAAAGTATTGTCGAGGAAGGCGGAGGAATGTCAGTAGGATGGCTTTGAATCGATGGACTGGAACATAATCAAGAACTCATCCATAGACTTGAATGAATATGCAATAGGTGTCAAGACCTATGAATTGTGTGGATGAGTTTGTGCTCATGTGTACATACCAAGGTGTTCCCCAAACAGAAGCCCCCAGATGAATCAGAGATTTCACAACCTCCTGAAGGTGAGAATAAGGACAAGGATCAGCATCTTTACAAGACCTGTGGAAGGCCATCTCTGAAGCAAAGTGGCAATTCCAGAGAAAGCTACAGATACATGCCAGCTTTGGGAGGGTGTGAAGGCCATTATAGCCTACAAAGTGAGGGCGAATACCACAGATGTCTGTGATACTTCATTACCTGAGGAGCTGAACACCTTCTATGCTTGCTTTGAGTAGTAGAATCAAACAGTGACTACTAGAATCCCTGAAAAGGCTGAGGATCTTGTGACAACTGTCTCTGAGAGTGAAGTCGGAATATCATTCAAGAAGTTGAACCCGCATAAGATGTCAGGTCTTGACGGCGTGACTGGCAAGGTACTGAAAATCTGTGCCTACCAAGTAGTTGGAGGTCATGGATATTTTCAATTGCTGCAATTTTCAATTTTTCTCATTGCTGCAGGCAGATGTTCTAACCTGCTTCAAAAGGGCATCAATCATCCCAGTGTGAGCTGCCTCAGATTAGCTCTAATGTCTACAGTTATGAAATGATTTGCCATGGCCAGAATTAACACATACCTAAGCAAAGATGTGGACCCACTTCAATATTGCTGGCTTTCATCTCAACTCTGGATCACTTCAAAAACAACAATTCATACATAAGGTAGTTCTTCTATCAACTATAGCTTGGCCTTCAAAACCATTATTCCCTCAGTGCTGGTCAAGAAGCTACAAACTCTGGGCCTCTGTACCCACCTCTGCAAATGGATCCTTGACTTTCTCATCAGAAGACCACAGTCAGTACAAATTGGAAACAATGTCTCCTCCTCACTGATCATCAACACAGGCACACCCCAAGGATCCGTGCTAAGCCCACTGCTCTACTCATTATACAATCATGACTGTGTGGGCAGGTATAATTCCAATGCTATTTACAAGTTTGCCAATGACATGATAGTTGTCGGCAAAATCACAAACATGTCCCAGTCCTCATCAAGGGCTCAGTAGAGGGTTAAGAACCTCAAATTCCTGGGTGTCAGTATCTCCGAGTGTCTGTCCTGGAGCCTCTATGTTGATGTAATCACAAAGAAAGCTTGCATGCAGCTATGCTTTGTCAAGTGTCTGAGGAGATTCGGTATGTCACCGAAGGTTTTCATAAATTTCTATAGGTGTACCATGGAGACCATTCTTGCTGGTATGGAGGCACCAACTCTCAGGACAAGAAGAAACTCTAGAGGTTGTTAACTCGGCCTGCAACTTCATAGGCACCAGACCACTCCATTGAGGATGTCTACATAAGGCCTTAAAAAAGCAGCCTCTATCCTCAAAGACCCCCACCACCCAGGCCACACCCTCTTGACTCTGCTACCATCGGGAGAAAGATACAGGAGCCTAAAGATGAGCACTCAGCGGCACGAGGGCAGCTTCTTCCCCTCTGTCATCCTGAGTCATCAATGAACCAAAGAAACTGCCTTACTTTTAGTGGACTATTATTTTCATTTTTTATGGTAATGTCACTAGTTTGCTCTATGATTGCTTCTGCAAAACATTGAATTTCATGACTTGTTCATGACAATAAAATCTGATTCTGATTCATGTCTGTAATTGATTGATATCTTTGATAGCTCCTAAACCATGTCCAAATCCATCTTATCTCTGTCATCTATTGCTGTCATAAATTAATGCAATAAATTAATTCTTCAAAGGTCATTACTGTAATGGTGTGTGTTTTAGCTCCAAAGGACATTATGTTGAAAATATTGCCCTAAAATATTTCTGGCAGCTGTTGAACAATGTTGAAATTTCATCCTGATGCAGTAGAGTATGCTTCGGAGAGGCACATTGTGGGTGTTCTGTCAAGCCACCGTCCTGTACAGATAGGAAAGTGCAAGGAATTCTTATATCAACAGAAGAATTATCAGTCAAAGGAAAATGTCATTTTTTTTTAAATGCTTGGGTGTGCGTGGGTGACTTTTAAATGCATCTTTCAATAAGTTAGATTCATTCAAAACATGGGTAGCAATCTTTTTTGTTCTCTCAATGGCAAAGTGCCAGCAACATGATCAAGTATGAAATAAAAAAACAGAAAATACTGCAGACTTTCAGCAAATCAGTCAACATCCATGTAGGGAAAAGATGATGCTCTCCTTCAAGTAGAAAGTATGGAGTATCTGTAATTTCACATTGCCTTGAGGATAATATTGCTAACTGGAAGTGTGGCAGTCTGTTTTGTAATTAAATCATCAATTGTGGGAAAATGTCACCTATAAATCGAGCTGTGTGCTCAGAAGACTTTAAAACTGACATATTATTCTTCAAGACAATAATTTTCCAATATGACATTAGGTTGAGAAAAAAAAGAAGCAATTAAATGAAACAATGCAGATAAATGCAATGACTAAAAATGCAGGCCTCACAATTTATTGATTGAAGATCATTTAGTATCTTCTGGTGGCGTCAGACTAATCCAGGTTATGAAACCTGATGGCTACTTGCTCCTAAAGTAGTTAGTTACACACTTGAATATCAGAGCACTGGCTGAGACTCATGGCGCCCAAAGGGCAACAAAAAAAAAGATCCAGCCTGGCTTTCCATCATTAAATCTTTCAAAAGCATTTCCCTTCTAGATTAGCAGATAGCGATGTTAACCCTTGCTGTGATCAAAAGGAAACATCTAGTTTGTGTGCATCACAGCACCAAATGACTCAATCTCCTTGCCAGAAAGTGGGTTTTGAGCAATTTTCTCTGGCCTCACACTTTGAATGAGCCTCTTTCACTCCTTTAGAATATCTAGCTTTCATAACTATACAGTGAAAATCAATATTCTTACTGATTATCATAGTGACATATTTATTTTTCTTTATCTTGATCAAGTCTAATCTTGTGTCCGTCCTTATCTCCTGTTCTCCACCATATCACAAAATGTTCATTTGTTTGTATAACTTGTCCCCTCCCGAATCCACCCACCACATCCACTTGCTGCCACTATCATTCCCTTTCCTGTAAGTTTAATTCTTTTTACCAGTTCTAATGATTTGAAGCATGGGATCTTTATCTTTCTACTCCATGATTTCCTGTTCTAACATTATGTCATTTAAAATGATTTTTTATTTAGGGATAAAACATGGTAACAGGCCTCTCTGACCCACCAAATACACCAATTAACCTACAAACCTGGTATGTTTATTAAGGGTGGGTGGAAACTGGAGCACTTGAAGGAAACCCCTGCACGCAGAGGGAGAATATAAATTGCTTACAGACGATGTTGGATTTGAACCGGGTTTGCTGGCACTGTAATGACATTGAACGAGAAATTCTGACCCCGGATGATAAAACTTTCCATTACATCCTCATACTTAAATTATTTATAAATTTAAACCCCCCAAAAAATGCACATAATTGATAATAATATAAATCAAATCCAAATACATATGGCACTTATACAAAGAAAGAAAAATAAATAAATCTCCCCTTTATATCCCCACCTCTAACCCTGTACTAAAAAAAAAAGGATGAGACCCTTACAGGAGCACTTATTATTTAAAAATTCTTTTAATATACTGAGACCTTTAGGAAAAAGGGAATGTCAGAGCTTCATTTAAATATTCACACCCACACTTTGTAAATATGGACACCATATAACTATTTTCTCAAATGGTATACAACTCCGAACTTCAGTGTGCCATCTTTCCATACCCAAATCCTTATCAGACTTCCAAGTTAGGGCAGTACATTTTCTTGCTAATGCTAAAGCAATTTGAACAAACCTCTTCTGGTACATATTCAATTTGAATTTAGTTTTAACTGCCTCTAATATCACTCATTAGACATTGGATCCTGTGGGAATTTCACCTCCATTATTTGTTTCAATAAATTACCTATTTCTAACCAAGAAGGTTTAATTCTAGGACACTGCCAAGTAGAATGCAAAAATGTACCAATTTCCTGTCCACATCTGAAACATAAATTCCTAGAAGTCTGGCTCATTTAAAAAAAAACTTTTGCAGTGTCAAATATAACTGAAGAATAAAATTATATTGTACCGGCCTATACTCATGCTTTATCAATATTTTGCATTATCTTAGTTATCCAGATGGCATAACCTTTGATCATGAATCGCTGAATATTAACTTGCAGTTGTAACAATTGATTAGGTAGGCAAACAGTATGTTTTTATTGCAAGAGGGGTTGACTGGAACAGGCATAGTGTGGAAGCCAGTACAATAGCAGCATTTAAGAAGTTTTATGAATATGATGGGGATGGTGGGATATCTACAGACTTTTTGCTCAATTTGGACATCATGATTGACACAGGCATGTGAGCCAAAGGCTCTGATCATGTGTGGCACTGTTCTATATTCCAAGTAAAGAGTTCTAGGGTTATGGCAGGTATGTTGCCCTGAGGTAAAAGGATCTGCTTTGATCTATTGAATAAAAAAACAACACATCACAGATTGAATGGTTTACGCCTGCTTGTATTACTTATATTTGTCCAATGAAGGCTTATTAATGCAAAGACTGATGATAGTATTCCACTTTCTATTCATGATAGCATTTAAAAAAAAATACATATTATTCTTCATTTTAATTTGGTCAAATTTGAACAAAGAATTTAGCTGCAGGACATCTGCAAAACTATCATAGAGCTGGATGGACAAGCTAAATATGTACCATTATGTATTGGTTAGCATCTTTTGGATATTGTGTTGTATGATCAATTCTATAGTAAATTATATTTCAGCAACAAAGTGATAGAGTTGGAGCAAGAGATAATGATTCGCGGTCTTAATCTGAATTGATATTTGCCTTTTCTAACTGTTTTCCGTAATGCTTTCGTGCAACTGCCAGTGTGAAGTTTGACCTCCATTTTCTTGATTTTTTGGTGGCTAACCGCTTTCACTTCAACCAAATAAATTATGTGTATGCAGTTAATGTCAACAACACATCCCAAAATATTGTATTTCATCGTGTAGCTGAGTAATTTGAATTTAAGCTATTAAAAACAGACAGAAATGCTGGAGGTACTCAGCCAGTCTCGCAGCTTCCACAGGAGGTAAAGATACATTACCGACGTTTCGGGCCAGAAATACACAGAAAATGAATGCTGGAGGAACTCAGGCAGTCTCACAGTATCCATAGGGGTTAAAGAAATCAGCCTGTCTGAAACATCAGTAATATATATTTACCTCCTATGGATACTGTGAGACTGGCAGAGTTCCTTCAGCATTTTTGTGTTTTTTCACTAAAATCACATCTGCAGACTTCCGTGTTTCACTGAATTTAAGCTGTTGACTCTTTCTTGAATCATAGGGACATGCAGCATAGAAGCAGGCCCTGTGGCCCATCTCATCCATGCTGTTCAAGTTAACCATATAACCATATAACCATTTACGGAGTGGAAACAGCCCATGTTGGCCTTTCGAGTCCGCAACAGTTCACTGATTTTGTGCCCCCTCTTCAGGCGTTGGTCCCGGAAGATCTTCATTCAATAACGATGGGCGAATTCATTTCTTCAAACAAATTTAACTCATCTTTTGCAGTTTACACACAATGTGGTTAGTCCCTATCTATTCAAACCTGCACTATCCATGTTCCTGTCCAAAAATCTTTTAAATACAATAATTGTACCAGCCTCCACCTATTCCGCTAGAAGCTCATTCTACGTATGCACACACACTGTGTAAAATAAAAGTTGCCCGTCAGGTCTCCTATTAAATCTTCCCCTTCCCCCCTCACCTTAAATCTATGCTTCTACACTCACCTTCAGACTTCCCTACCCAGGGAAAAGACAGTGACCATTTACCTTAATCTATGCCCTTCATGATTGAGTATACTGCTAAAAGGTCACCTAAATGTAAAGACAAGCAAGCCCAAGCCTATCCAGCCTTTTTCAATAAGTCAAGTTCACCAGTCCCATATGACATTTTTTTTGCATCCTTTCCTGTTTAATTACATCTGATTGCAAGTTGATGAGATCCATAAATGGTGTTCAAAATGTGACCTGACCAACAACCTTTACAACAGTGGTTCTCAACCTTTATCTTTTCCATTCACATACCACTTTTAAGTAATCCCTATTGCCATCGGTGCTCTGTGATTGGTAAAGGATTGCTTAAGGTGCTGTGTGAGTGGGAAGGGAAGGATGGGAATCACTGCTCTAGACCTAATTGTTTCTGAAATATATTGCATAAGAAAAAATGTCATTGGCCCATTTCCTTTGGAGTTATGAAACCATGCACATAACGAGTCTATCAGGTATGATTAAAGCAGTGGTTTTCAAACTTTTGCTTTCCACCCACACATCACCTTAAGCAATTCCTTACTAATCACAGAGCACCTACTGTAAAGTCAAAACCTTGTGCTTTTGACTCTTAGTTAATTTTGTGCCAATCCCTTCAAGAAAAAATATTGTTTGTAGTGTTACCATAGTGGCTATGAGGTAAGATTTTGTAATATCCATGTAGACTAAGAGCTTGTGTCTCATTCTACAATGAAACTTGAAAGAGATGTGCGCTCGAGATACTTTTCTGTGAATTTGTCTTATTTTGTTTGATTTCCTTTTGTATATCTCTGAAGTTGTATATCATTTTACAGGATGCTTTGTTAATTCATCATTATAAAAATCTTATACAAAGTTATGCAAAATGTTTATCAGTTTTAATCAACTAATTAAAGCTGCATCTACAAATTTAGTTTATTTGATAAATAAGATAGTAATTCAAAACATTATATATATATTAAATCTCATTGTCGATCCTTGCATCTGATGAAATGGTGCAGCCGAGATAGGTAAACTGGTTGACCGTTTTGAGTTTTGAGTTTCATCAGATGCAAGGATCGACAATGATATAGACAACAGACTCGCCAAGGCAAATAGCGCCTTTGGAAGACTACACAAAAGAGTCTGGAAAAACAACCAACTGAAAAACCTCACAAAGATAAGCGTATACAGAGCCGTTGTCATACCCACACTCCTGTTCGGCTCCGAATCATGGGTCCTCTACCGGCACCACCTACGGCTCCTAGAACGCTTCCACCAGCGTTGTCTCCGCTCCATCCTCAACATCCATTGGAGTGCTTTCTTCCCTAACGTCGAAGTACTCGAGATGGCAGAGGTCGACAGCATCGAGTCCACGCTGCTGAAGATCCAGCTGCGCTGGATGGGTCACGTCTCCAGAATGGAGGACCATCGCCTTCCCAAGATCGTGTTATATGGCGAACTCTCCACTGGCCACCGTGACAGAGGTGCACCAAAGAAAAGGTACAAGGACTGCCTAAAGAAATCTCTTGGTGCCTGCCACATTGACCACCGCCAGTGGGCTGATAACGCCTCAAACCGTGCATCTTGGTGCCTCACAGTTTGGCGGGCAGCAACCTCCTTTGAAGAAGACCGCAGAGCCCACCTCACTGACAAAAGGTAAAGGAGGAAAAACCCAACACCCAACCCCAACCAACCAATTTTCCCCTGCAACCACTGCAACCGTGTCTGCCTGTCCCGCATCGGACTTGTCAGCCACAAACGAGCCTGCAGCTGACGTGGACTTTTTACCCCCTCCATAAACCTTCGTCCGCGAAGCCAAGCCAAAGAAAGATATATTAAATATATATATATATATATATATATATATATATGTATATATTTACCTCCTATGCACATTGCAGGACCAGCTGAGTTTCTCCACGAATGTTGTTTTATTTTTTTATAAACTAGAAACAGGCGCAGAAGAAGGCTGGCTGGCCTGTTGAATCTGTTTCTCATTCAATAAGATCATGGCTGATGTGGCTATGGACTCAGCTCCAACTGTTTCCATTTCCCTTTTACTTCCCCTCTTATTCAACAATTTATCTATCTTTGTCATAAATACATTTAAGACCTTTTTATAGTGGGAAAAAAAGTGAATATAAAGGCAGATATTCTCCGCCTTTACATCCCTTCAGCTACCTTTATAAAAATGCCGATGGTGGATGCTGGATGCTGATTCTGATCCGTCCCGAGGGGTAGTCCCAGAGGTGAAGTGAGTCGCTCCACCTTGCTCCATAGAGGCAACGTCGCTGAATGCGTTAACTTAGGGGTGGGTTGATGATGTGGCGACGGTGCCATGAGCCCCTGATCCAGGAGCCACCAGCAGGGTTCCCACGTTGATTGGTGCTGGGGTTAGGGCTCCGTCCTGCCACCTAGAAATGTTCTCTTCCTGTTTCCCCTCCCGCTTCACCAAGGTCACGGAGACCGAGGAGCAAGAGGGCAGCAAGGAGCCGGAGAGAGTGGGAATGGACGTGCAAGGGGGGACAGTGGGAGGGACTCCGGCCCGAAGAGTGTGAAGTCCCAGCCAGGGCAAGAAGAGTTGGAGCTTGCTGGGGCCAGAGGGTGAAGGGACCGTGGTGCTGAGTTCCACAGCCCGGGATGAAGGAGGAGAGATGCTGAGGAGTGGGCATGGAGAAGCAGAGCCAAGGAGAGTGATGGATTAAAGGGAGGAACTAAGATCGGGTCTCGGCATGGTGGAGGGGCAACGCTGGACAGAATAGCTGGAAGAAGGAGCCCCAGGTTTTATAATGAGAACTTCTTTTTGCTTTAATGTGGGATCAATGACCACCTTCGTTACCCATAATCCCCCACACAGCTGGAATGGTTCTGCATTTCCCGAGTGCTTCCAGCTGTGTGGGGGATTATGGGTAATGAAGCCAGCCATTGCTCGGCCCGTTGTCCTTACGATGCCTGGCGGCACTACTGCACCACTCGCCCCACCTCCCTCAACTCCTGGGGTTGTCTCCCAACACTGCTCTCCATAAAAGCAATGCTGGAGCAATTTTATAGGCCTTCTCCATGAAAGTTGAGTCCGCCTTTTTCTTTCCTCATTGAGCTGGCATTAATGTGTCGCCGCTCCGTTAAAAAAGGGCTTTAATGAGGCTGCTTCCACTGCTTTATTGGACAGAGAATTCCGGAGATTCTCCAGGAGAAGCAATTACTCCTAATCTCTGTCTTAAATCTACTCCCCCAAATCTTGAGGCCATGTCCCCTTAAGGTTGTCTCACCTGCCAGTAGAAACAACCTCATCTTATGTTTTCCTTTCATAGTTTTATATAATTCTATCAAATACCCACCACCCCCCCCCCAACCCCCGTCATTCTTCTAAACACCAATGTGAAATCCCAGGCAACTCGTTCTCTCTCCATAATCTCTTCATTCCCAGAATCAACATGATGAACCTTTTGTGCTTTGCCTCCAAAGTGCCTTGTCAAGTAAGGAGACCAGAACTGCACACCATACTCAAGTTGCAACCTCACTGGTCCCCTGTACAGTTGCAGCAGAACCTCCCGGCTCTTAACTTCCATTCCTCTCGCAACAAAAGCAAACCCAAAGGGTCTTGTCTTTAAACTCCATGAAAAGACATAGCTCCATGAATCATTTTTAGAGGACATCATCTCTCCTCAAGTCTATGCAATTTGTGCCAATATGGATCAACATCTCTGGCTGCTCATACTCCCCTTTCAGAATGTTCTGAGCCTGCTTCCAGATACCCTTGACTCTGGCACCAGGAAGACAATGCACTTTGCTGGAGTCTTGTTTGTATCCAAAGAAACACCTATCTGTGCTTTGTCTAAACCTGATGAAGGGTCTGGCCTGAAATATCGACAGTGAATGTTCTCCCACTGATACTGCACATGGTGCTTTTTATGTCTCTCTGTGGTCTTGATTAAAGAGTTGCCAATCACTATTTCACACCTAGATTCACCTTACCCTGTTTTACAGCGTTGCCAGTTGTGGCGCCACTGATTGTGGACACTGCTCCCATTTTCCCTCGTGAGAGACTGCTTCCTTGCCTACCTCCCCCCCTCCCCTCCATGCACCATCCACAACAGTGTCTAAAAGGGTGTAAGGGTGCATTTGTTTGTGGGGGGGGGGGGGTTGCCACAGGAGATCCTGCACTATCTCTTGGTCTTGCTGACTTAACATGTGGCATGACCACATCCCTGAAATTACTCGTCTGCTCCTTGGTGAGTCCAGCTGATCCATATGGTCTGAAAAGAACTGCAGATGGATCCACCTTGTGCAGTTAGTCCAGAGAATGGGGGTAGATATCAATGATTGAGCTGCAACACAATCCTTTGGAATTATTTAAATAAATTGAAATTGATAACTGTTTTGTAATTTCAAGTGTCTACTGTTTTCTTTCTTTCTGAAAGGGTCATATTTTTTGAAGTCACTGCTAAGGGATCTAATCTTGTAATTGCTCTCTGACTTTTTTTGACCTTCTGATTGACAGATTTCAGAACCAAGAAACCATTCACATTGTATCATTTCTTAAAGGGAATCTGGATGAACCAGAGTGTAAATAGGGCATCAGAGAATATCTGCAAAGTGAAGGGAGGTAGGTTTTGGGGAGATAGCAGGACTAAGTTCTATTTACACAAAGTTGTGGGTGCCTGCAATGCCTTACCAGGGCTGGTGGTTGTGATGAAATACGGTAGTGCATGAGGTGACCACGCGACACTCTCCTCACGGTCAGAAACAATCAGTTCCTGGATGGTCCGCCCACCTCTCTAAACACAACCAATCAGACACCAGAACACCATCCAGGGCACCCGACCTGTTGTCTGGCCCACCTTCCAGGTCCCTCTGCCCCCCACTCCTACCCCTTTCCAGAACTTCACTCCTAATTGCAAACCGGTCACCACGAAAAGTAGGCGATACAGCCCCGGGGAGAGAGAGTTTATAAAAGCTGAAGTGGGGCGACTGCTAGTAGAAGGCATTATAGAGCCAAGTAAAGTCCCAGGAGGGCACACGTGGTGGTGGTTAAGAGTGGGGAGAAGGAACAGATGGTCATCAATTACTGCCAGACCATCAACAGTTTCAACTTATTGGACGCCTATCCCCTCCCCCACATAGCTGACATGGTGAATGAGATCGCCAGGTACCGGGTTTTCTCGACCATCAATCACCAAATATCAGTCCGCCCAGAGGACTGTCGATACACGGCGTTCGAGGCCAACGGCCATCTCTGCCATTTCCTGTGGGTCCCATATTGCTTTATGAATGAGGTAACTATGTTCCAAAGGGAGATGGTGGATCACAATAAGTTAAAAGCCACATATCCATGCAGAAAGCACGAAACTGGGTGGCATGTTATCTACTTTGGTGGCAGGAACAGGAAGGCAGATTATTATTTAAATGGAGTCGATTTAGGGAGTGGGGAAGTGCAACGTGATCTTGGTGTACTTGTACATCAGTCACTAAAAGCTAGCATGCAGGTTCAACAAGCTGTGAAAAAGGCAAATGACATATTGGCCTTCATAAAAAAGGGAATAGAGTATAGGAGTAACAATGCCCTTCTGCAGTTATACAGGGCCCTGCTGAGTCCATACCTGGACTATTGTGTCCAGTTCTGGTCTCTCCTAATTTGAGGAAGGACATTCTCGCTATTGAAGGAGTGCAATGTAGATTTGCAAGGTTAGTTCCCAGGATGATGGGATTGATGTATGCCAACAGGTTAGATAAGCTGGGATTGTATACAATGGATTTAGAAGTTTGAGGGGAGATATGATTGAGGTATATAAGATTATTAAGGGATTAGACACAATAGAAATGGATTACATGTTCCCAATGTTAGGGGAGCCATATTTTAAGAATATAAGGATGGCCCTTTAGGACAGAGATGAGAAAGAATTTTTTTTACTCAGAGAGTTGTTGGTCTGTAGAATTCTTTGCACAGAGGATGGTAGAGGTGGGTTCTCTAGATAAGTTCAAGAGGGAGTTAGATAAGGTTCTTGTGGAAAGGGGAATTAAGGGTTATGGGGAGAAGGCAGGGACAGGGTAAAGATAGTGGAACACCAGCCATGATCTAAATGAATGGCAGTGCTGGCTCGATGGGCCAAATGGCCTACTCCAATACCTATTGTCTTTTGTATTTGGATAATGTCACCATCTGTGGCCATAACCAGGAAGCGAACCTGCAGAAATTCCTCACCACCGCTAAAGCCCTGAACTTAACATACAACCAGAAAAAGTGCATGTTCCACACCTCGCGTTATCTTCACCCTTCTGGAATTCCCACTGCCCCAAAACCTCAAAGTCTTGAAAACGTGCCTGGGGTTCTTCTCATACTGTGACCAATGGGTCCCCAATTATGCTGACGAGGACACCCCCTGGTAAAAACCACCACATTTCTCCCATTGGCGGAGGTCCAGATAGCCTTTGAGGGCATTAAGGAATGGATGCCAAGGCGGCGAAGCACGCCATTGATGAATCCATCCTTTTCCAAGTGGAGAGCGATCCCTCCGATTTGGCTATAGCCATCACACTGAACCAAGCAGGCAGGCCTGTGACATTCTTTTCTCAGCCCTCCAGGACCCCGAACTTAAGCACTTGGCCAATGAGAAGGAGGCCCAGGCTATGGTGGAGGCTGTGCACCAGTGGAAGCACTATTTTGCCGACAAACCATTCACTCTGCTGACGGATCAGAGAGCTACCACTTTTATGTTTAACAATAAACAGTGGTGGGGGGGGGGGGAGATCAAAAATGACAAGATCATGAAGTGGCAAATTGACCTGTCCACCTACAATTATGAGATCTTCTACTGGCCTGGGAAACTCAATGAGCCACCCAATGACTTGTCCCAGAACCTACAACAGGGCACAGGTAGATCACTTCCAACCCCTCCAAAATAGCCTCTGCCACCCCAGGGTCACCAGGCTCTACCACTTTGTGAGAGTCTGCATCCTCCCCTATTCAGTGGAGGAGATCAGGTAGCTGACCCACAATAAATGCTCGGTCTGTGTGGAGTGCAAGCCGCACTTCTTCCAGCTGGAGAAGGCCCAGCTGATCAAGGCCACTTGCCCCTTTGAGCATCTCAGTATGGACTTTAAGGGCCCCCTCCCATCCATAAATCAGAACATGTACTTCCTGTAAATCATGGGCAAGTACTCATGCTTACCATTCACCATATGACCACGCTTATGGTCAATAAAGCCATCTACTCCTCTTCACCTTGTTCGGATACCCCAGTACATTCACAGTGATTGGGGGTCCTCATTCCTGAGTGAAGAGTTGTGCCAATATTTCCTGTCCAATTGTATAGCCACAAGCAGGACCACCAGCTACAACCCCTACAGCAACGGGCAGGTGGAAAGAGAGAATGGCACAATTTGGAGGTCAATCCTCTTGGCCCTCATGTCAAAAGGCAAGAGATCCTTCTGGAGGCACTACATGCCACCAGGTCCCTACTCTGTTCTGCTATGTCTGCCATTCCACATGAGAAACTCTTTTCCTTCCCTAAGTGGTCGGGCATCAGGAACCATGCTGCCAGTCTGGCTGACAACTCCAGACCTGCTGCTACTTCACAGACACATTAGGACCAACAAAACAGACATGCTGGTCGAGGAAGGGCACCTCCTGTATGCAAACCCCACATACAGTACCCAAGTGGGTACAAAGACACAGTGTCCATCTGGGACCTGGCTTGAGCAGGGGACCCAGCAGAGGAGGTGCATCCAGAAGCCTTCGTTAGTGACCAGTTGGACCCATGTATTTTCCAGACAAATTACTACTTGAACCCACCACCACTACCCCTCAGGCCTCCACCTCCACCACCCCTACAATCATAAACGGAACCTCCAACACCCCTATACCCTTCAGAACATGTTCAGACTAACACAGTTCAGCCCCCAGACCTTCACCCACCACACAGTTCACCGTCCCACAGGAGCTGACCACGACGTAACCAGTGCTGCGGTGATCACACTGGTGGATAAAGCCACCAGACTGGCTGAATCTGTGAACTATAAAAGACTGCACAACCGGTAATGAGGGACACTGTCCCACTTCACCCTGCCGTACTTGATCTAAAAAGAAGGGGTGAATATGGTAGAACACAGTAGTGTAGGAGGTCAACCAGTTTACCTATCTCGGCTGCACCATTTCATCAGATGCAAGGTTCGACAATGAGATAGACAACAGACTCGCCAAGGCAAATAGCGCCTTTGGAAGACTACACAAAAGAGTCTGGAAAAACAGCCAACTGAAAAACCTCACAAAGATAAGCATATACAGAGCCGTTGTCATACCCACACTCCTGTTCGGCTCCGAATCATGGGTCCTCTACCGGCATCACCTACGGCTCCTAGAACGCTTCCACCAGCGTTGTCTCCGCTCCATCCTCAACATCCATTGGAGCGCTTTCATCCCTAACGTCGAAGTACTCGAGATGGCAGAGGTCGACAGCATCGAGTCCACGCTGCTGAAGATCCAGCTGCGCTGGATGGGTCACGTCTCCAGAATGGAGGACCATCGCCTTCCCAAGATCGTGTTATATGGCGAGCTCTCCACTGGCCACCGTGACAGAGGTGCACCAAAGAAAAGGTACAAGGACTGCCTAAAGAAATCTCTTGGTGCCTGCCACATTGACCACCGCCAGTGGGCTGATAACGCCTCAAACTGTGCATCTTGGCGCCTCACAGTTCGGCGGGCAGCAACCTCCTTTGAAGAAGACCGCAGAGCCCACCTCACTGACAAAAGGCAAAGGAGGAAAAACCCAACACCCAACCCCAACCAACCAATTTTCCCCTGCAACCGCTGCAACCGTGTCTGCCTGTCCCGCATCGGACTTGTCAGCCACAAACGAGCCTGCAGCTGACGTGGACTTTTACCCCCTCCATAAATCTTCGTCCGCGAAGCCAAGCCAAAGAAGAAGGAGGTGACCTCACTAGACTGTTCAGACTGTCCTGCCTCCGACCCTGTAATTCCTACTCATAAAATTCCCAATAATCTCCTCCCTCCACACCAGGCCTTGGATCTGGCCCAGCAGCAGGAAGTGGCGAGCCTAATGTTTCAGGTTATTAAAGCATTTAATCTCTCGTTTCAAGTCTGCTTGTGGTTATTGATCGTGCCTCAGTGGTGGAGGCTGAAATATTAGGGACATTTAAGAGACTCTTAGATAGGCACATGGATGAAAGAAAAATAGAGGGTTATGAGGTAGGAAGGGTTTTTTTTTGGTGGGATTATATAGGTTGGCACCTCAACAAGGGCCCAAGGGCCTGTTCTGTGCTGTTTGGTTCTGTGTTCTGTTTCTTCAATTAATTAGGAAAACCTGTAAACCACTAAGAATTATTACATTGTGAAATATCAAATCATAAACAGAAAGCATAATAATTAATGCAAATGAAACATGATCCCAAAGTTCCCTCCAGCTGCAACCATTACAGGTAGTCCTGCCTGTAAACCAATAAAGGTTCTGGGCCTTTTCAACCAGAAGCATTGAGGTAACACAAAAGTGCTAGAGAAATTCAGCAGGAATTCATAGCAGGCAAAGATATATAAGGATTGTTCCAGGCCCCAGTCCTTCGTTAAGGTATCGACAAAGGGCTCAAACCTGAAATGCTGGTTATATATCTTTGCCTTCCATGGATGCTGTGGATCTGTTGAGTTTCTCCAGCACTTTTGTGTATTTAAAGACATTGAAGTAGTTGTCTGCAGCAGTAAATTTTGCCTAGCTTGTTGGCAGCATTCATTTTCTACTAAAACTACTTAACGTCAAATACCTAAGGTGCTGTATAAAGAGAACCATAGTTCATACAAATATAAATCAGTTCATGTCAGCAAGAATTGTTTGAATTGTCTGTAGAATTTCAATATCAAATGGCCGGTATGGTTAGTGTAGCAGTTAGTCCAACACTATTACAGTGGCGGCATCTTGGGTTCGAACCCACCGCTGTCTGTAAGGACTTTGTGTGTCTGTCTGGGTTTCCTCCCTCCCTTCAAAAATGTACGTGGATTGTAGATTAATTGGAGTACCTAGGGGGAGGTGGGGGGGGGGGGGGGCGAGGGGCAGGCTCATGGGCCAAAAGGGCCTGCTGCTATGTTGCATATCTAAATTAATTTAAATTTTTCAAAGTGAACAGATTACTGCCAAGAATTGGCAGCAGTGGTTTTATTACAGTAAGTACCTTCTCTGCTGGGAATATATTTTGGACAGCATTCAAAGAGAGAAAAAGATCAAGGTGAACTTCTATAATATGTAGTTCGATACTTTCATGGTATCTTTTGGTCAAAAGAAAGTATTAAAATGAGTTATTTGTCATGGTTATAAGTGAATTGCACTGGAAGAAAACAATCATAACAGCGTGTACCCCATGATGAATATGAATATAATGTCAAAAGAGGCACTCCACTATGACAAGATTCTTCCTGTTTTTAAAAAAAAACTCGATGGGTCCCGAAAATTTGGGAATGGCAACATTTTGTTTTCAAATATTTCAATTAATCTTGTAGCCAAATGTGAAAATGTAAATGTATAATGATTATTCTGTCCACATCAAGTCGCAAATGTCAATAATTTACAATATACCTCTTTTCACAGTTTTATTTAAAAATCTGGAGCTTTTAATCTTCTTTCTTTGGCTTGGCTTCGCGGACGAAGATTTATGGAGGGGGTAAAAATACTAAAGCAGGAAATCACATCCACATGGTGTATGGAACTTGGGGACTGTTTACTTCTAACAATGACCCTGAAAGGTCTTGCTGTTGATATTAAGGCTATGCCTCTTGTTACGGGCTGTACCAACAGGGAAAATTATTTCTCCCTATTGCTCTTCCCATGAATATTTAATAATCATCAACACTTTGGCTGATTTGCCTCTTAATCTTCTGCAGTCAAATGAATTCAGACAGTCTTGGCAGATATAAGTAATAATTTAAATAGTTTTGCAGAGAAGTAGAAAATTTTCCTTCTGCCTACCCTATATTTGCTCTGCATATCTTTGTACACCTTTATTCAAAACCAAACATTTCCTGTCTAGAGATAGCAGCCCCTGACAATCTAATCATTTCAGAAAAAATACAGAGCTCTTTAGGTTACTAAATAACTTCTTGATCTTTTTTTCCCAAAAATAAATGATCATATGAATAAAATTCCCCAACTCAGGAAAATCACAGCATCCAGTGTTTTATTCAACAGTAGCAATTACCAAAGTTTGATGTCAGATTACCATGCATTAATGGAAAAAAAAGCAGAGACCCATTCCAACCATCAATGCGAATGGATTCGTTGGACTGGTTCCAAAAACTGAACAAAAACCCATTGGTTCGTTTCCAAGCTAGTCTATTTAAATAAATGTACATACATTTCTTCATAATACACGTATTTACCAAATAGAAAAGACACAGTGACAAATTGATGAAACCTAGAGATCGACGTTAAAATGTGCTCACAGCAAGCAGTAAGGAAAATAAACAAATTACACAGACGAGAGCAAAGAATACTGGTGATCTTCATTCTGTATTTCATTTCCAGAGCACATATTCAATCAGTCAGTGTGGTCGTATGAATTGTGGGCAGGGAAAGGCCTGTCAACACTTTGGCTCTGCTGGGCCATCCTTAGATCATATGATTAGACCTATGATGGTAACTTCAACTCTGCATTCTCATCTACTTTCACCTATCTGTTTTTCAGTCCCAATCCAAAGATCAAAAGTTCCTTTTATAGTTAATAATAATACATTAAAAATGTAATATACTTCAATTGTTGACAGCTGTATGGCAAACAAAGAGTTGTCATGAGCTTTGCCCGGCACTCCAACCAATGAGAGAAACGGAGACAAAGGAGAGTCCCTTCAGAGATATCGGGTATCTGTGGATTCGGTTCCATTGTTCCCACAGCTTCTGCAGCCAGACAGGCTCCAGTTCAAACCATCAGCAACCCAAGCTCCAGATCCAAATTTCTCACACAAGCAGGAAGGCTTCAATGCCCGAGGACTTTCGGGAGCCCTTCTGGCCCTCAGCACCCTCTCGATCCCAGTTCCGAAACCTGGTCCGTCGACCACGAGTTGCCAACAGCCCACAGCCTGCATCTTCAATTAAAAATATTATGTACGGTACTTCCATCACTCTTTACGAAGAGAGCAGGAAACTACTTTCCTTGGTTTCAATTTCCCTCACCATAAACAATAAAATTGCCTGCTACTGATCACTTTTCCTGAATCATACAGTAGAATATATAGATCCCTCTGCAAAGTTCTGTAATCTCTCATTATTTGAATATAAGATTTTTTTGTCCTGTGAAATGGACAATATCACATTTGACCATAAGACATAGGAGCAGGAACAGGGCTATTCAGCCCATTGAGTCTGCCCCACCATTTAAGCATGAGCTGATCTATTTCCCCATAGCCCCACTACCCAGCCTTCTTCCCATAACCTCTGATGCGCTGGCTAATCAAGAACCTATCAATCTCTGTCTTAAATACGCCCAGTGACCTGACCTCCGCACCACCTGTGAACATTTGAATCAAAATCAGGATTTATTGTCAAGAACGAGTCATGAAATTCGGTGTTTTGCAGCAACGCCACAGCGCAAACATCCATATCATAACCACTTTATGACATTACTATAAAAAAATTTAAAATAGTAGTGCACAAAAAGTAAAGCAGCGCCTTTGGTTCATTGATTATACCATAAACTGATGGCAGCAGGGAAGACGCTGTCCTTGTGCCACTGAGTGCTAGACTTTGGTCTCCTGTACCTTTATCCTGGTGGTAGCTGAGTGAAGAGGGCCTGGTCTGGCTGATAGGGGTCGTTTTTAAGACACCGCCTCGTGTAGATGTCCTCGATGGAGTGAAGTCTGGTGTCTGCGCTGTCGCAGGCCAAGTTAACAACCCTCTGGAGTTTTTTTCTTGTCCTGAGAGTTGGTGTCTCCATACCAGTCAGTGATGCAACCAGTCAGAATGCTCTCCTTGGTAAACCTGTAGAAGTTTACAAGAGACTTCGGTGACATACCTAATCGCTTCAGACACCTTACAAAGTATAACCGCTGGTGAGCCTTCTTTGTGATTGTATCTATGTGTAGGCTCCAGGACAGATCCTTGGAGATGTTAACATCCTTGAATTTGAAGTTCTTGACCCTCTCCACTACTGAGCCCTCGATTTTGGCCACATTATACTCAATATGTCTAAGAATCAACTATTTTGAAAGACACAGCATCTGCAAACTTTCTTGTTTAACTTGAGTCAACTCTATAGGTCAGTGGTTCTCAACCTTATTCTTCAACTCACGTACCACTTTAAGTAATTCCAATCAGTGCTCCATGATTAGTAAGGGATTGATTAAGGTGTGTGTATTTGAGTGGGAAGGGAAGGTTGAGACCCAATTGTTTTGCTTGAGAAAAATTGTCATTAGCCCATTTCCTTTGGAGCTATGAAACTGTGCACATAGTGAGTCAATTAGGTACAATTAAAACAATGGTTTTCAAACTTTTTTTATTTCCACCCACATAAGCAATCCCTTACTAATCACAGAGCACCGATGCCACAGGGAATACTTAAAGTGGTATGTGAGTGGAAAGAAAACGGTTGAGAACTACTGCTGTCGGTTATTCTGGGGTCACATACAGAACATACTGAGAAAGGCCAGCAGTTTTCTTTCCCTGAAAGGCATTTGTGATCCAGATAGGTTTTCATGTCAGTTCAGCAGTTTTATTGTCACCACTATTAACACTGGCCTTGTATTCCAGCTTTATTTAATAACTTAAAATCAAATTCCCCAGCTGCCATGTGGAGATTAGAATTTACGACTAAATTATCTACCTAGGCCTTAAGGTAGTATTATTTCCCTGTAATCACTTCTGTTACATGTATTCCCATCAATTCCACCCACCAAACACAGATGTTAATTTACAGTGTAAAAAAAAACATTGGGCAACACATCTTTAGGATGTGGGAAGTAAATGCAGCACTGAGGAATCCCACATTCTTGCAGGGAGAACTCCCACCAAATTATGTGACCTGTTAGATATCATCATGAGTGCAGTGGGCAAAAGAGCTGGAGAAACTCAGCAGGTCACAGAGCAACCATAAAAAGTCAAAGCAGTCGACGTTTCAGGTCTGGGTCCTTTGTCAGGAGTGCTGAATGTCAGTCAGACACCTGAATAAAGGAGAAAGGTGTGGAGCAAAGGCTATCAGATGACAGATAAATTGGTGGATACAGGAGAAAGGCTGGCCAGCAAATTGGCAGCAATTTTTCACACCTACCTGTATTAGAACTGAAGTGACAGTTGAGGGGGACTAAGGGATCAGTGATCATTAGTTTCAAAATAGTTATGGTGAAAGCTAGGATTGGTCCAAGAATTGGCGCAAAGCCAATTTGGAGGCATAGGTGAGGACTTGCAAAGGTTTATTGCGAGAGGACGTTTGAAGGTAAGGGCAGATAATGATGTGAGAAGAACATGGAGGAGAGTGATGGGGAGTACAATGTGGAGAATGCTAACATTCTGAGATCAAGGAAGAGGTGCTGCTGGGTCTTTTGAGGAGCATTAAAATAGATAAATCCCTGAGCCTGATGGGATATATCCTAAGATATTGAAAGATACAGATTGCTGGGGAATTTGACAAATATCTTTGCAGGTTATTCTGCAAAAGTTAAATCAGAAAGAATCCAAGGTGAGCAGACGAGTTGGATTCAAAACTCACTCAGTGAAAGGAGTCAACGGCTGGAAGTGGAGGTTTGCTTTACTGATTGGTGGCCAGTGACCACATAAAGCATTCAATGCACGTGGCATTACCTATGTGTTTTAAAATAGGGAATCATGATTCTAATAGATATTGCATTGAATTTCATATAATCTTCTCTTTTTCAGGCTTTATCTACACTGGTGAGGTTGTACACCGCATGTTAACAGCCACTCAGTATATTGCTCCATTGATGGCCAACTTCGACCCAAGTGTGTCCAGGAACTCAACTGTAAGATACTTTGACAATGGTAATTGATGGCTTTATCAGACTACTTTGCAGGAAGGATTTGAACACAAAGATTCCAAATGTATTTGTTTTCTTTCCTAAATTATTACAAGAAATTCCATTGTATGTTCTAAATATAAGTTATGAGCAGAGTCTTCCATTGCTATCAACTTTCTAACTTAGATCTTGGTCAGGAGGGAATATCTTGGGCTAGAACAGAACACTGGCCTGTAAACGATTGCACTTAATACTTGCAAACAATGAGGCTGACATATGCAGGTCATCTCCAATGTTAATGTAGAACAATCTTTGCTAATGCTGGTCTTTCAAAATAACTTGGCTGATATGGCAGGGTTTCGTCAGAGCACCAGTTGCTAGTTGATCAAAAGCTCTTTCCCATCATGAACAGCCCTGGAGCTGTAGGAAGCTAATGCTACAGGGTTAGTGAAGCAGCTCATGCCCTGCATACAGCTGTTTCTGTACAACATAAGGCTTTGGGCTGCATAGTGGCAGGTAACAGTCACATAAATCATATTGGCACTGGTTAATATGCCTACTGTGTAAGCTTTAAATTAAACCACCATTTGCAGGACCTGCCATTTACATCACAGGATAACCATTACCCAAGACCAGCTAAATCAACAGCCTTGGTACAATAAATCAGTTTTTTAAAAAAAATCATCTATAAGATTTAAGATATTTAGGAACATGATGCACATGATTTAACATTCAACAATGCACATCGTTAAAGATTCAAGAATCTCCAGACTGCGGGAGTTGGTGATTGAAGCAAGACTATGTTAGATATGTGATTCAGATAGAGGATAAAGTGATTGGGCTTAATGCTAATTCGGAGAATAACCACCATTAATGGATTGGAATAAGGAACCTAGGGTTATCATAGGATCAGATAAAATAAGTGCAGGAATACACTGCCTGCACCACCATTCAACACAATCGTGACTGATCATTCAACTTTCGTACACTATTCCTGCTTTCTCTCCATGCCCTTTAATCAAGAGAGCCACATCTAACTCCATTTTGAACATTTCTAACAAACTGACCGCAACAATGCTCTGTGGGAGAAAGTTCAACAAGTTCACAACCTTACTGAGTGAAGAAGTTTCTCCTCGTCCCAGTCCTACATAGCTTACCCCTTACTCTTCAACTGTGACCCCTTGTTCTGGCCTTCTGCAACACTGGGAACTTTCTTCCTACATCTAAGATGTCTAGTCTTGAGAGAATGTTATATGTTTCAATGAGATTCTTTCTCGTTCTTCTAAATTCCAATGAGTATAACCCTGATTCTCTTCCAAAGTCAGTCCTGTCTTCTCAGAAGTCAGTCTGGTGTACCTCTCTGTACATCCTAGCAAGAAATAGCCTTCCTCATACTAGGAGACCAAAATTGCACCCAGTACTCAAGGCGTGACCTCAGCAAGTGGCAATACCACTTCATTAAGACTGCCGTGTTTACATATTCAAAATCTCTCGCAATAAAGGCTGTGATAGTACAGGATACTATCACTAATGTATATATTTGTATATATTTGCATATAGTAGTAGTGATTGGCCGAGAGCCGTAGCCACGCCTACTGGCAGGTCATAAAGGGCTACTCCTCACCAGACCCAGGTCAGTCTGGACCGGTCGACCTCGAGGTTCCATGCTCCAGTTTTTTGTTAATAATAGCCTTGGTTTGAGTAAACAAGACTTTGAGTAATTTGATGTGCTACAAAGGCCAACATGCTTTCTGCTTTCTTCATCAACTGCTGTTACCCACATTTCAACCTTCTATTATCGGATGCACCACAACACCCAGATTTTGTTGCACCTCCCATTTTTATCCTTTGTCCCCAGGCCTAGATGTCATTGCCTCCAAAATGGATGACCTCACAGTTATCTACATTACACTGGTTTAGGATTGTCTTCTTCTTCTTTGGCTTGGCTTCGCGGACGAAGATTTATGGAGGGGGTAAAAAGTCCACGTCAGCTGCAGGCTCGTTTGTGGCTGATAAGTCCGATGCGGGACAGGCAGACACGGTTGCAGGGGAAAATTGGTTGGTTGGGGTTAGGTGTTGGGTTTTTCCTCCTTTGCCTTTTGTCAGTGAGGTGGGCTCTGCGGTCTTCTTCAAAGGAGGTTGCTGCCCGCCAAACTGTGAGGCGCCAAGATGCACGGTTTGAGGCGTTATCAGCCCACTGTCAATGTGGTAGGCACCAAGAGATTTCTTTAGGCAGTCCTTGTACCTCTTCTTTGGTGCACCTCTGTCACGGTGGCCAGTGGAGAGCTCGCCATATAACACGATCTTGGGAAGGCGATGGTCCTCCATTCCGGAGACGTGACCCACCCAGCGCAGTTGGATCTTCAGCAGCGTGGATTCGATGCTGTCGACCTCTGCCATCTCGAGTACTTCGACGTTAGGGATGAAAGCGCTCCAATGAATGTTGAGGATGTAGCGGAGAAAAAGCTGGTGGAAGCATTCTAGGAGCCGTAGGTGATGCCGGTAGAGCACCCATGATTCGGAGCCGAACAGGAGTGTGGGTATGACAACGGCTCTGTATACGCTGATCTTGGCGAGGTTTCCAGGTGGTTGTGATACCATGTGAACAATGTTTCTGCTGCCATCTCCTCAAATTGGACAGAAGTTCCTATCTGAATCCCTTAATGTGCTTTAACTTCAGTGAAATATCAGCAGAAAATGCATTCAATCCACTGACAAAGATGCATTAGAGAATAGAAACTCTGAAGCCCCTTCCTGTCAGTGCAGGAAAATAAAAATAATTAATTAAAAAGTATCAAATCATTCTATTCTCTGAAAATGCATCAACTAACTTGTTAAAAATTATATTTTTGTCTTCGCAATAAGCTGTGTTGCGCCAAAGGTGAGACTGAAGACGTTGCACCAATAAATGACTAATGTATATTTCACTTGGATGCACAGGAACCACTCTGGTTGTTCAGTGGGACAATGTTCATCTACAGGATAACTATGATCTAGGAAGTTTCACCTTCCAGGCAACCCTGCACAGTGATGGACGGATTGTATTTGGATACAAAGAGGTGAGTTTTTTGATTTGTTTGGATTCTGTTATAGTTCAAGCAAATACATTGCGCAAGTGCACTTGAATGATTATTTTTTTCCTGTGGATGGTACTCCTAAAGTCGGGTAAAATGTATGAGTAGATCTTCCATTTGCTATCAGCCAATTTCAGGCAAATTAATTTTAACATATTAGTGTTGCCCTTTATTGACTGAATGGCTTGGATCACGTTTGTGTCCTAAAATTGGGAGGTGCAAAAGAGCTTTATTTTTAAATTTAATGTTGCATTCTAATAAAAAAATGTCATTTCATTTATTTGTCTGCTCATTTATTTATTTATAGTGCTAGCTGCTTCCAGCTGTTGAAACCCACGCTACCCAATTAACCTATCAACCCCGCACGTTTTGGAGGATGGGGGGAAACTGGAGAGCCTAGAGAAAACCTATGCAGGTCCCGGAGAAAACATGCAAACTCCTGACAAAGAGCGTTGGATACGAACCCAGCACTGGCGATAACTGCTACACTAACCATGCCACCCATATCACAAAGAAGTTGGCAAAATTTAAGAATAGGGAAAAATCTTGTCCTCTTTATTTTTCCATGGACAGTGGCCAATCGATATCAGCTCTCATCAATTGCAATTTTTTAAAATCAGCTGCATTTCAATCCATTGGTTTTACAAAAAGTTGTTTTCCAAATTGAAGATTTAATCATTCACATAGAGATTTAGCGATTTGTTATAGTTCAAAATTGCAATACTTTGTCTTGTAAATGTGGCCCGTAATAGTGCGTTTTTTTTTTAAATTTTTTATTTTTCACACCATAAATCACATTAGCCATGATATACACTATTTCTTTTTCACACATATACAGTGACTTTTTCTCCCCCCCCCCCCCTTTCCTCCCAAACCACCCCCCCACTCCCCCCTCTCATCCATTTTAGGTATACAATCTAGGTTGCATTAAGCCAGTCAGACAATGTTGTCATTCAACAAAATTACACCAGAAATTCTACTGAGTCCATTCTTTTCTTTCCTTCTCCTTCCATCAACTTAGGTAATGTTTGTCCCCGGTAGGTTTTCGCTATTGTATTTAATGTAAGGCTCCTATACTTGTTCGAATATTTCAATATTATTTCTTAACCTATATGTTATTTTTTCTAATGGAATACATTTATTCATTTAAATTTAGTAGTTTCTTCCTTCTAATTTGGTTATGTATTCCATTAATATTTAAAGACATATAGTTCAGCGTAGCCCTTTTATATTTTGTTTATCTTCTCTTTCCGTTTTTCCATCATTACCTTTCCTCCTTTTCCATTTCTGTTTTCTTATTTTCAACTCTTTATAAGACAACATTCCTACAACATCCAACATTTTCCTTATTCTCCTATTTCTATCTTATTTATCCCCAATCTCCCCTTCACCTCCTGAGTTGTCCTTTATCCCTTGTCGGACAACCACAATAGTGCGGTTTTCTGAAGATAATTGTAACTGGTTGACTGAGATAGTTTTATGCTTTGAGGGGTTCACATCTTGTAATCAGCTCAGAGAAGACGCAGTTTCATTCCAATTTTACCACTTGTTGCCAATAGCAAGGAACAATGGATGACAGATGTTCCATTTGAAAGAATCCTACACATATTAATTTTTTTTCTGTCCTTTAGATACCTGTGTCCGTGACGCAGATCAACTCAGCCAATCACCCAGTGAAAGTGGGGCTTTCGGATGCATTTGTGGTCGTCCACAAGATCCAGCAGATTCCCAGTAGGTGAAATTGCACTCATTCATTCAATCGATATTGTGCTGCCCAGGCCATAAAATGCATTTGTGAGGAGATTTCCCTTAATTTCCAAGGAGGAAGCTTGTAAAATATTAGATCTGTAATTTTTTTTTTTTAATTTTTTATTTTTCACACCATAAATCACATTAGCCATGATATACACTATTTCTTTTTCACACATATACAGTGACTTTTAGATCTGTAATGTTGAGACATAAATTTAGTTTTAGAAATGTTGAATATATAGTGGTGTACAGTTTATTGTTCTAACAGTAACTTGTCTTTTGTATAGTTCAGATTCACTAATATCAAAATACAGGCCATAGTAGCTGATGCTCTAAATAATATAAAGTGAATTATGTTCAAGGAATACATTTCTAGCATCAAATAACAAAGAGAGGCTTTTCACCCACTCTGGCTCCTTGACAATATATACTTGTTTGGGGATTTGTTTTTACATTCCTGGCAGGTTAATCGAATAAACTTCAGCTGACATGGAGATATTGAACCATAAGACATAAGAGCAGATTTAGCCCATTCAGCCTTCTCCACCATTCAATCCCATTCTTCCAACTTTTCTCCATAACCTTTGACACCCAAAAACCAATCACCTCTTTTTAGATCTACTTGCCCTCCTCGTCTACCTGTGGCAACAAATTCCACAGTTTCACTATCTTCTGGCTGAAGAACTATCTCCTCTCTCTTCTAAAGGCATCCTTCAATTCTGAGGCTATGACCTCTCATCCTGGACACTTCCTCAGGGCCTCAGATATTCCAGAGTACGTTGGGACTACTTACATCATGGAAGAGTTAGCCCACATAAAACATTAAATACACAATAGTGCTGGAGAAACACAACAGGTTCCGCAGCATCCATATGAAGCAAAGATGTATCTGCTGCGGAGTTTCTCCAAATCTTTTGTGCATTTACTACAATCACAGCATATGCAGACTTTCTTGTTTCACTGATCAGAACTATTAAATATTTTTTGGTCAGAAGTGTTAAATATGCCTGGCTTGAGCAGCACCAGTGTCAGCTGTTCTTTAAATATGTGTCTGCCTGGTGGTTTCTTTTTAGAGATGTTAAATCAACCATAGCCCTAGTCAATTACTGTCAGAATGAAATGAAAATCTAGTCACCTCAGTGTATTTGTAGGTTCATTGAGATGCTGAGAGAATCTCAATTGCCTGGCCTTTGTCTGATGGTAATGCAGCTTATAATTTCTATTGACACTTTATTTTTCATTGCTTAGTCAGAGATTAAGTAGATCTTGCTGGGTATTATCACATAATGATCTTTCCAAGAAAAAATATTACCCTGATTATTTTTTTAAAGTATGCAAATGGACTATCTCAGGAGTGTTTATGCCACAAAATGTAAAAATTCCATAAATTTAAGAATTGAGCAAGTAGTTATGATAGGATGTTTAAATCTTTTATGGATATCCAATTATATAGCAGAACAATTGTAGCATTGACTTAATTAATGTAGCATTGGCTTATTAAATTCTTAATTAGTGATACAAAAGGCACTGATTTAAAACAGTAAAGCAGGGTTGAAACATTTTCATTTACCGGACCCAAATGCTAAGATGACTGTTGGTCCTCACTTGATTAGAACATCGAACACTATATCACAGTTCAAGATGCGCTCGATGCTGTGCCGACCTATATATTCCTCCCAAAAGAAAACTAAACACTCCTTACCCCATAACCCTGTAGTGTTCGTGCTATGTGGGCGTGGAGGAGAATGACGAGCACACCAAATCCTTGAAGTCGAGCCTGGTTTATTCCACTGGCCATTGTGTTTATATGGGCTCCAGGCACTGATGTCAGGACACCACGTAATTGGAGCGCCGACCTGGGAATGACCGAAGTTCTTGCCAAAGTTCACTGTCTTCCCACCGTGCGGGAGGTCACCTGGGACGACGGCCGGTGTCACCACCCAGTCAGCATGGTCACTGTTTTCATTGGCTGTTTTGTGGGCCAGTTCACGTCTCCGTGCATGGACCACTACATGACGTCCCCTCCCCACCCCCAGAACCGGTAATCAGGCCGTTGTCCATTGACTTGGATGGTCTGCCCCTGCATCGCAGGGGAGGGTTGGAGACTGACTGGTTACAGTCCAGATATGCTGGTTTCAGGTGGTTAACAGTAAAGGTCTCCTCCTTACTGCTGACATCGAGGAAAAGTGGAGCTATTGACCCTAATTACCCTGTAAGGCCCCTCGTAGGGTCATTGTACATGTGCGGTCAGTGTGCGCCCTTTCTTACAAACAAGTCTTTAAGACCCTGGGGATGTTATGTTTGGGATGGCTGGGTTGTGGGGGTTGTTGCAGGACCAGGGACCCCAGTTTTTGCCACATTTTCAAGGGTTGCTGTGGGGTCTTCCGGGCGTTTGTCAGGGGCCAGGAACTCCCCTGGAATGATTAAAGGCACGTTGTAGACCATCTCCACTGCTGAAGTGTTGAAGTCTTCTTTTGGTATGGGTCGAATCCCCAGCAAGAACCAAGGCACTTTGTAATGCAGTTAGGATCTTTGAGCCGGGCCATCAAGGCTGCCTTCAGGTGCCTGTGAAACCACTCTATTAGCCCATTGGACTGAGGGTGGCACGCCGTAGTGTGGTGTCCCCAGGAAGTTAGCCAGCGCTGCCCAGAGTCCAGAAGTAAATTGTGCCCCCTTGTCTGAAGTTAGGTGCTCTGGGACCCCGAATCTGGACACCCATGTGTCGATGAGTACACTGGTGCAGGTTTCTGTGGTGGTATCAGCCTGCGGGACTGCTTCAGGCCACCTCATGGAGCAGTCAACTATGGTACATAGGTATTGCACCCCATGGGAAACTGGTAGCAGCCCCACTATATCGATATGTACATGGCTGAACCTGCATAGCGCTAGTTCAAAAGTCTGAGTGGGTGCCTTTGTGTGAGTCTGCACTTTTGAGGACTGGCTGTGCATGCAGGTCTTGGCCCACTGGCTGACCTGCTTATGGAGGATGTGCCGCCAAATCTGCTAGACTTGACTGTGGATCTTATTGCCGAATGCGCCAGGTTGTGGATGGCATTGAAAGGCCTCCATGCGGCCGGGACAGTGGGGAAAGGGCTGTCAGTGAAGGCGTTGCACAGTAGTGTCAGGTTGCCTGGTCCAACGGGAATGTCTTCCACCCTGAGATTGGAGATGGCTGTCTTATACATGGGGGTCTCAGGGTCCTGTTGCTGTGCTTTGGCACGGGCCACTTAGTAAATCCCCGGGACAGGGTGTGGACCAACTCGATCACGGGGCGTGACAGAAAGTCAGCTATCACGTTGATTTGCCTTGCGATGTGCTTTATGTCCTTGGTAAATTCAGACACGTAGGACAAGTGCTTCTGCTGCTGAGCTGACCACAGGTCCAATACCTTAATGAAGGTGAAGGTCAATGTCTTCTAACTGGTGAAGACCTTAAATTGCCGACCTTCTAAAAAGATCTTCTACCACCAGGTAGAGTGCCAATAGCTCCCAGTCGAAGGTGCTATATTTGAGCTCTGTGGGGCGGAGGTGTCTGCTGAAAAAGGCCAGGAAGCGTTAACTCTCAGAGCGGTACGTACCTCTGGTCTAGACTGTACCAGGAGGGTGGCATTGGCCAGCTCATCTTTGGCATTCTGGAATGCCCTCAAAGACTCGTTGTCCCAGGTAATGTCCTGTGACTTTCCATCCATTAGCGTGAAGAGGGGGTTCATGATGCAGGCCGCTGCCAGAATGAATTTGTGGTTAAAATTTATCATACCAGCAAATTCCTGTAGCCCCTTTACTGTTTGTTACTTGGTAAAGTGCCGGACCGCCTTGACCTTTTCAAGCCATGCTTGTTTATTCTGTGCCCCAGGAAATCAATAGTGTCCAGGCCGAATTGGCACTTTGTGGGGTTAATTGTTAAACTGAATTCACTCAACTGGGGGCACAGTTGTCTCAGGTGGGCGGTGTGGTCTTTGTGGATGCAGTTGGCAATGAGGATATTATCCAAATAGATGAAAGCAACTGGGAGGCCCCGGACCAGCTGCTGGAAAGATTGTGCCGTGTTTTTCATACCGAAGGGCATTCGTAGGAATTCAAACAGGCCAAAGAGGGTTATAATCATGTTCATGGGGGAATCTTGGGGGTGAACTTGGATCTGGTGGTACCCCTGGATGAGGTCCACCTTGGAAAACACCTGTGCCCCATGCAGGTTGGTGGCAAAATTTTGGATGTGGGGCACGGGATATCTGTCAGGCATTGTGGCCTCATTGAAATGGTAATAGTTGCCACATGGCCTCCTCCACCCCTCCCCTCCCCTGTTGTTTTTGGCACCATGTGGAGGGGTATGCCCAGGGACTGTTGGACCACCATACAATCCTTAAATCCTCCATTTTCTTGAACTCCTCCTTTGCAAGGCTGAGCTTTTTGGGAGGGAACCAACATACCCTGACATGGAGTGGGGGGGTCTTTAATCAGAATGTGGTGCCTTACCCCATGGTTTGGCTTGGCCGTGGAGAACTGTGGCACCAATATTGAAGAGAACTCTGCTTGAATGCAGGCGAACTCATTGTCTGCAAGCATTATGGAGTCAAGTTTGAGGTGGGGGGGTGTGCGTGTTGATTGGCTTCCTAATATTGATTGGCGGGTTGATTGGCTTGTAGAGTTTGAAAAGTTCTGGCATGCACCTAGTGCTGTCCCTTGAGGTTTACGAGCAGGCAGTGGGGACGAAGGAAATTGGCCCCCAGGAGCAGTTGCACCACTGCCAAGAGGGTAAAAGTCCATATTAATCAGCTGTTGCTGAACCGAAGGGGAATGGTGCGGATATCATAATTTAGGATGGAGGAGCTTTTAGCTGCAGCCATTTCTGGGCCCTGCTTGCTGCTTGCGGTGGGGAGAAGGATACTTATCTTGGCATTGGTGTTGACCAGGAAATACCTGCCCAACAAGGAGGGTGTCACGTGGCCAACCGCCACAGCCATCAATGATGTTTGGCCAGGGCGTTTCCCAGAAAATCACAAGGTGGGTGGCATCAATGGGCCCCCGCACCCCATCGCTGATGATAGTAGCAGAATTATCCCAGTGTATTAACTTGCCTCTCCATTGGTTTTGGTCTCACAGTTAGCTGTTCCTTGGGCTTGCTGACATGGTCTACAACGGCACTGGTATTCTTCTTCTCTCTCCAGAGCATGTCTGCCTGGGCTGCAACCCTTCGGGGGGTGGGGGGGGGGGGGGGGTTGCTGAAGTCCTGATCTGTGAGCAAGAGTCCGATATCCTTGGGCATTTGCTCCTGAAAGATCTGCTCAAAGAGCAGGCAGGGCATGTGGCCCTCAATCAAAGTGAGCACCCTGCTCATTAGGGAGGACAGAGCCCTGTCCCTCAAGCTGTCCATGTCTAGCAATTGGGAAGTGCACTCATGCTGGGAGAGCCCGAAAGTGCAGGTTAACAGCTCTTTGAGGGCCACATATTTGCCTTGCTCGAGAGGTTGCCATAGGAAGTCTACGACTCTTGCCACTGTCCTGATTAAGGGTGCGCACGATGTAGAAGTGGCGGGTGTCGTCGGTGAGGATGTGTCGAAGCTGGAACTGAGCCTCAGCTTGTTTGCACCACACATGTGGCTGCGACACCTAAAATGTTGGGAGCCTGGGAGAGAACGCATGGATGGTCGCTGGCTCTGCCTGTTCCGTCAACTGCCGGTTGGAACTGTCGGGGTCACCAATTTAGCATTTGCACTATGTGCATGTGGAGAAGAATGATATGCACACTAAAGCCTTGATGTTAAGACTGGTTTATTGCTCCGGTCTTTGATTTCATGTGGCCCCAAGTGATGATGTCGGGGCGCCAGTGTTTCTGCCACAGTTCACTGTCTTCCTGCAGTGCAGGAGGTCACCTCAGATGATGGCTGGTGTCACCCCCCCCCCCCCCCAGGTCTGTGCGGTCATCACGTTCATTGGCCATTTTGTGGGATGGTCCGCATCTATGTGTGTGGGCCGCTGCAGCCCTCGATCTTTCTTTAATCCATGCTCCTGTCTCGGAGTCTCTTAAGCTTTGCTTTTGTTTTAATTTATTCGGTCAGGAGTTGTATAGTTTTTCAAGGCAGCTATCAGGAAAGTTGATGAAGCAAAGACACTGGACGTTGACTCCATGGGCTTCAGTAAGGTCTTTGACAAGGGGCAACATGGGTGGTTGGTCAAGAAGGTTCAGTTGCTTGGTATCCAGGATGCGATCATACAGTGAATTGGATTACACTTTAGCTTTGTGGGAAGAGACAGAGTGGTAGTAGGGGATTGCCTCTTGAACTGGATCTATTATTGTTTGTCATCTACATCAACAATCTGGATGGTAATATGCTAAATTGTTCAGCAAATTTGAAGATAACACTAAGATTGGAAGTGTAGTGGTCAGTGAGGAAGACATTCAAAACTTGCAGTGGGATCTTCACCAGCTGGGAAAATATTTTAATGGCAGATGGAATTTGATGAGGACAAATATGCGATGATGCACTTTGAGAAGGATTTACACAGTAAATAGTAGGGAAATGTGGTCTGTTTCAGAATAGAAGGATCTGGAAATACAGATGTATAATTCCTTAAAAGTGGCATACCAGGTTGTAAAGAGAGCCTTCATGTCTTAAAGAATTGGCACAGCACTTGTGATGTTATATTGAAGTTGTTTGATATTTTGGTGAGGCCAAGTTTAGAGTATTGTGTGCAGTTTTGGTCACCTACCTACAAGGAAGATACCAATAAGATAGTGCAGAGAACATTTACTAGGATGTTGCCAAGACTTGAGGAGCTGAGTTATAAAGATAGAAATGTTGAATAGGTTAGGGCTTTATTCCCTGGAGTGTCGGAGAATAAGGGGAAATGTGAAAGTGGTGTACAACATTATGAATGGCCTAGATACTGAGGTTGGGTGGGACAAGAACTTGAAGACATGGGTTAAGGGTGAAAGGTAAAATGTTTAAGGAGAACATTTGGGCGGACCTTCAGAGTGTGGTGAGAATGTGGAAAGAGCTGCCAGTGGGGGTGTTGGATACAGGTTCAGTTTTGACATAAAAGAAAAGATTGGTCATGAACTTGGGTTGGAGGCGTATGGAGGGCTATGGTCCGGGTAGATGTCAATGGGACTAAATGGAATTTATCGTTCAAAGGCCATGTTTTTGTGCCATTGTTCTCAGGTTGAAGATGGCATGTCAGGGTTGGTATTTTCTATCGAACCATGACCGTTGCTTTAAAGCCAATTTAGAAGATCATAATGAGCCGGTCATATTGGCTCTCTTGAATTTGCATGTATAGCAGATTGGAAAATGGTAAATCTCCTTCCCTTAGTGATATTGCTGAAAAAGGATTGTTATTTATGATCATTATTACTGCTCCAAGCTTCTCACTCCAGTTATATTAATTACCTAACATTAATCTCCCCTGCTGCCATGTGGGGATTCAAAGCTGTGGCTCTGAATCAAAATCCTGTTGTTTGGAAGTCAATGCTGTAACATAACCACTAGAAATATGCCCTTCAACCCAACCCATCATGATATCCAAGTTGCCTATCTGAGCTAAACTCAATCTGCTGGAGGAACTCATGAGATCAAGCAGCATCAGTGGGGGGGTGGGGGGGGGAAGAAGGGTTTATATTTGAGGTCAAAGCTCTTTATTGAGATAAGAGGAGCAGCTAATCGAAAGAGGACAGAGCTAAAGGGTTGGTAGAGGAGCTCCACGTAGGATTGGTGAACCAGGTAGAGGTACACCTTGTCGGACAGAGGCATTCAATTGACAAATGCCAAACAAAGGGAGGGAGAGGAAATAAAAATGTAGAGGGTGGCATGGGTGATTGGAAGACAAAAGTTGCCAGTCTGATGAGAGGTGAGAATGGAGGTATAAAAGCAGACCAGTGGAATCAGAAGAAATGGGGCTGGTGGCAGAGAGCAGAGAATCCAATGGATAGATGGGGTTGGAGGGTGATGGAACTAAAGAGAAGGGAGAATGAGAATGGGTTGGGGGGGGGACTGTGAAGTGGTAGCTAGAAAAGGGGTCAAAAATGGGCTGAGGGGAAAAGGGGAAGTGCAAAGTGATGCAGAAGTGACTCATTACCAGAATTTTTAAAAATCCATGTTCTTACCATTGGGCTGTAGGCAGCCCAGGCAGAATATGAGGTGTTGTTCCTCTAATTTGGCAGTGGAGAAGGCCCAGTCAGGTCAGTATGAGAATCAAAAGGGGTTGGGGAGGGGGGGTTGACATGGCATGTAATTAGGAGCTCAGGATGACCGTTGTGGTCAGGGTGAAGATGCATCTAAACTCTGTGTGCAATATCTCATTTCAGCATCTGCAGTTGCCCATGTGTGGCCATTTGCCTGCTCTGGCCCCATATACTTCTAACTTTTTCCTTTCTATGTTATGGTACAAATGCCTTTTAAATGTTGTAATTGTACCTGACTCTCTTCTTTGGCTTGGCTTTGTGGACGAAGATTTATGGAGGGGTATGTCCATGTCTGCTGCAGGCTCTTTGGTGACTGACAAGTCCGATGCGGGATAGGCAGGTACAGTTGCAGCGGTTGCAAGGGAAAATTGGTTGGTTGGGGTTGGGTGTTAGGTTTTTCCTCCTTTGTCTTTTGTCAGTGAGGTGGGTTCTGTGGTCTTCTTCAAAGGAGGTTGCTGCCCGCCGAACTGTGCGGCGCCAAGATGCATGGTTGGAGGCGATATCAGCTCACTGGAGGTTGTCAATGTGAAAGGCACCAAGAGATATCTTTAAGCAGTCCTTGTACCTCTTCTTTGGTGCACCTCTGTCTCAGTGGTCAGTGGAGAGCTCGCCATATGACATGATCTTGGGAAGGCAATGGTCCTCCATTCTGGAGACGTGACCCACCCAGCGCAGTTGGGTCTTCAGCAGCATGGATTTGATGCTTGCGGACTCTGCCAGCTCGAGTACTTCGATGTTGGTGATGAAGTCATTCCAATGAATGTTGAGGATGGAGCGGAGACAGCACTAATGGAAGCATTCTAGGAGCCGTAGGTGATGCCAGTAGAGGACCCATGATTCGGAGCCGAACAGGAGCATGGGTATGACAACGGCTCTGTTCGCACTGAGCTTTGTGTGTTTCTTCAGGTGGTTGTTTTTCCAGACACTTGTATGTAGTCTTCCAAAGGCGCTATTTGCCTTGGCGAGTCTGTTGTCTATCTCTTTGTCGATCCTTCCATCAGATGAAATGGTGCAGCCAAGGTAGGTAAACTGGTTGACTGTTAGAGAAAAATACGAGAGTCTGCAGACACTGTGATTGTTGTAAAAACACACCAAAATACTGGAGGAACTCAGCTGGTCTTTTCAGCGACCTTAGAAGTCAAAGATAGACTGTCAATGTTTTGGGCCTAGGCCTTTCTTCAGGGAAGAAGTAGAATAAGCCACAAGCAGAAAATCTCAGAATGTCTCAGAATTCAGACAATGCTGGCTGAGGGAGCAATCCAGACCAACAAAAGGTGTTAATTGGATTTGATAAGGGACGAGTTAAGAATTTATCATATTTGTGCAAAAGAAGACAGGGAAAAGGAAGAGACAGAACTGGGGAAGGCTATGAGGAAAGAATGAGGTGGTGGGGTGGTTTAATGAAAGCCAGAGTTGAATATTTAAGCCATACGGTTGGAGATCCAGTCCGAAGATGACGTGTTGTTCTTCCATTTTGCAGGTGGTCTGAACCTGGCAGTGCATGAGACCACAGACAGACAAGTCAGCAAGGGAATAGAATGGAGCATTGAAATGGGTGGCCACTGGGAGATCCACGCTATTTTCGGTGGACAGAGCTGTGCTCAGTCACTCGAATGTAGAGGAGCCCACAACGGGAGCACCGGATGCAGTCGATGTCCTCTGCAGATTCACAAGTGAATGTTGCTTCACTTGGAAGAACTTTTTGGGGCCCCGAATGCTGGTGAGGGAGGAGGTGTGGGCTGAAGTGGAGCACCTCCTGCAGTCACAGGAGTGGGTCCAAGGGACAATTGGTGAGAAGAGAGGAGTGGACAAGGGAGTCATGAAAGAAACGGTCCCTACAGAAGGAGAGGGGAATACGTATCTAATGGTGGGATCACCCTGCCCCCTGAAGGCTTCCATTCCATTCTCTCAATTCCTGTGTCTCTGTCGCATCTGCACCCAGGATGACGACTGCCATGCCAGACCTTTAGAGATATCTCCTTCTTCAAACAACGAGGCTTTCCCTCTACCACCATAAACTCAGCGCTCATCAGCATACCCTTTATTGCCTGCACATCTGTGGTGTCCCCCTCCATCCCCATGCAAAACAAGGAGAGGATTCCTCTTGTCCTTTCCTACCACCCCACCAACCTCTGCATCCAACACATCCTCCACCACCATTTCTACCACCTACTACGTGATCCCACCACTAGACACATATTCACCTCCCCCCCCCCTCTACTCCATCTTCCACAGGGACCACTCCCTCTGTGACTCCCTTGTCCTCTCCTCCCACCCAACCAATCGTTCCCTTGAAACCTACCCCTGTGACCCAGGAGATGCTCTGCTTGCACCCCCTCCTCCTCCCTCACCATCATTTGGGGCCCCAAACAGTCCTTCCAAGTGAAGCAGCATTTTACTTGTGAATCTACAGGGGCCATCTACTGCATCTGGTGCTCCTGTTATGATCTCCTCTACATCATAGAGACTGGAAGCAGACTGGGAGATGGCTTTGTTGAGCACTTCGCTCTATCCTCCAAAATAGCGTGGATCTTCCAGTGGCCACCCATTTCAATGCTCCATTCTATTCCCTTGCTGACTTGTCTGTTTGTGGTCTCATGCACTGCCAGAGAGATTGGAGGAATAATCTTCTTCTGACTGGACACCCCCCAACTGGATGGGATTAATATTGACTTCTCTGGCTTTTGTTAAGCTCCCCTCCCCCATTACCTTCCCCTAGATCTGTCTCTCCCTTCCGTCTCCTTTCACATAACCGTAATAAATTTTTACATCCCTTATCATATCCAAATCACACCTTTTGTCAGTCTGGATTCATCTCTCAACCAGCATTGTCTGAATTCTGAGTCTTTCTGATTTTCCCTGCTTTTGGCTTATTCTGCTTGTTCCTTGAAAAAGGGTTCAGGCACGAAATGTCGGCAATATTATCTTTGTCTCCGAAGGACGCTGAAGAAACTGGCTGAGTTCCTCCAGCATTTCTTTGAGTTTTTATTGGTTACTCTGGAGCCTCCTCTTGCAGCTCATTCCATGTGTCTGTTAAAGTCACGCTCTTGTCAAAATACAAAAGGTACAACCAAGCTACTCAGTACAATTCAAACAGATTTTATTTAAGTAACGCTAGCAGGAATGAGCAGTCTGTAGTGTTGGGTAGACAAAGTCATCTCACTAAGACTGTTTGGTCTCATTCAAAGAACACAGTCACAGGGTACAATATTTAAGGCATTTTCCTACATACAAATTGGACAACATTTCTTTGAAGGTATTGCTACATCTTATGTTTTACATTTTGCATATCCTCTTCAAGACGGAAATGATTTGTTGTTGGTCATTTAATCTCATGTACCAGTTATAATTAAGAACATCTTCTGGTATACAAAAAAATCAACTGAAGTCTGGATGGGTTGCTCACAGTACACATCAGTATCTATTCTCCACACCAGCCTGATTTCTTGTTTCCATTATAAATGACTAGTTTCATAGTATCTTAGATTCTTGAAGTTGACAATGGTGATCAAAACTTCAGCACTGAAACCATGCCATTCAGGGACTGAGTGGTGCTGGATGCTTATCACAGCCTTTAGATCATGTCTAACAACGAGATAGACAACAGACTCGCCAAGGCAAATAGCGTCTTTGGAAGAGTACACAAAAGAGTCTGGAAAAACAACCAACTGAAAAACCTCACAAAGATAAGCGTATACAGAGCCGTTGTCATACCCACACTCCTGTTCGGCTCCGAATCATGGGTCCTCTACCGGCATCACCTACGGCTCCTAGAACGCTTCCACCAGCGTTGTCTCCGCTCCATCCTCAACATTCATTGGAGCGACTTTATCCCTAACATCGAAGTACTCGAGATGGCAGAGGCCGACAGCATCGAATCCACGCTGTTGAAGATCCAACTGCGCTGGGTAGGTCACATCTCCAGAATGGAGGACCATCGCCTTCCCAAGATCGTGTTATATGGCGAGCTCTTCACTGGCCATCGTGTCAGAGGTGCACCAAAGAAGAGGTACAAGGACTGCCTAAAGAAATCTCTTGGTGCCTGCCACATTGACCACCGTCAGTGGGATGATATCGCCTCAAACCGTGCATCTTGGCGCCTCACAGTTTGGCGGGCAGCAACCTCCTTTGAAGAAGACCGCAGAGCCCACCTCACTGACAAAAGGCAAAAGAGCAAAAACCCAACACCCAACCCCAACCAACCAATTTTCCCCTGCAACCGCTGCAACCTTGTCTGCCTGTCCCGCATTGGACTTGTCAGCCACAAATGAGCCTGCAGCTGACGTGGACATTTACCCCCTCCATAAATCTTCGTTCGCGAAGCCAAGCCAAAGAAGAAAGAAAGAACAGGTAGTAGTTAGCCCTATTGTGTGAAAGAGATCAGGCAGGCATCAGTAGAAGAGGTGACTCTCTCTCTCTCTCTCTCTCTCTCTCTCTCTCTCTCTCTCTCTCTCTCTCTCCCCCATCTTGCTGGCAATGTCTGTGTGATAGTTTCTTCATTTTAATTCCCCTAACTAGACATTCTTTTGCTAATATTCTACATGTCCACCATATTCAGTGGAGAAAAAAAAAACTTTATTTTTGTCCCCTGTTCCCTTTAAATCTTGTTTCTCTGACATTAAACCTATGCCCTTGAGTTTTAATCTCCATCACCCCGAGGAAAAGGTTGTAACTTTCCACTTTGCTTAGGATCCTCATGCATTTATAAACCTCCATTTGATAACCCCTCGACCTCCTCGACTCTAAGGAAAATAGTCCCAGCCTGTCAAATCTCTCCTTAGGTCTGAAGCCCTTCAATCCCTTCAACATCCTTGTCAATCTTTCCTGCACCTCAATCACATCTTTCCTATCGTTGGCAACCAGATCTGCAGTCAATATTCCAAATGCAGTTTCACCAATGTCCTACAGAACCATAACATGACATCCTGTCCGATCAAAGGGCAAGTGACTTATGCCTTCCTGCACCTCAATCACATCTTTCCTATCGTTGGTAACCAGATCTGCAGTCAATATTCCAAATGCAGTTTCACCAATGTCCTACAGAACCATAACATGACATCCTGTCCGATCAAAGGGCAAGTGACTTATGCCTTCATCACCTCCTCGTCTACCTGTGATGCCAATTGCAAAGAACTATGTTCTTGTAAATCTTGGTCTGACAGTTCTACAATGCTCCCCAGGGCCTGGTCAAAAACGACCTATTTTGCCTGGTTTAACATACTAAAATGCATCACTTCACACCTTTCTAAGTTAAATTCCACTTGCCATCCATTTGCCCAATTTTCCAGTTGGTATACATCCTGTTGTCAACTTTAGACAATCCTCTTCATTGTCCACTATAGCAGCATTTTTGGTGTTACCTCCCAGCAATACTAACCATGCCTCCTTCATTCTATCCAAATCATTAATGTATATGATGAACAAGGCAAACGCAGCACCAATTACTGCGGTGCGCCACTGGTTACAGTGTTGGAAAAACTCAGCAGGACCATGCATCAGCTGTGGAAGTAAAAGATAAACAATGTTTCAAGACTAAGCTCTTCAAGATGACCAGACATGAAATGATTGTTGTCTTTTACTTCCCCTGAATGCCATGGGACCTGCCAAGTTTCTCTAGTACATTTGTATATGGCACTCGACCCCAACAGATGCAGCCATGTTTAACAGCCTCCAATCTGTGTAATGGTGCAACTTCCCCAATAATTTCCAACATTTAAAAACCTTATTTTCACAATGAATCCAATTGAATGTTAAATATTTTTCACATATTCAGAAAGGCAAAGGTTTTAGTTTCTATTTGCAATGTGATTCACATATTGAGGTCGAGTGTTAATCTAATAATCTAAGATGCCTTTTGATGCTGGATTAGGCTTCCAGTCTGAAATTATGAGGCTCCAATCTAGTAAATTTACAATACAGACCATCTTCAGACTTAACTCAAACATTTATATCATGTACACAGACAATTCAGCCCTCACAGTGAAAAAGTATTCAATTTTGCTAAAGAATCGTGTTACATTAGTGATGGCCTGTATGTGTGGGTCATTGGCATCAACCTTCAAATTAAGATGCACTAACTCTCATAACAAATATGCATATTTGCTCTCTTTCAGTTTTACAATATTCTCAGATATAATCTCCTGAACACTTTCTCCAAAAATCACGAGATCATCTGCCTATGTGCACAAGGGAATCAACAGATCATCTTGGTTACACAAAATCATATCCATCATGGCCTGGAAAGTATTGAACAAATCCCTGACAATTCAGAAGAAAATTTATTATTTATTAGAGTCGTATTTGAATGCCAATTGGCAGATTTTTTGACTCTCTTGCCAACTTTGCTGATGTGTGGAAAAGGTCCAATGTTATGAATGTATTTGATCCTGCTGTCTCCGCAGTCATGTTCTGCAAAGTGGTCACATATTATTCATCATCTACAGTTTGATATAGTGTCCCTTTTATAATCTTCACATGACTGCACAGTATTGTCCATTTTAGGACATGGCCAGCATGGTGGGCCACTCACATGAGCACTAGTTTATCCAATTCCTCCTCAACTTGACTATAAATAGCACACAGGAATGGTCTGGGCTTGCAACAGACCAACTTTGCATCTGACCCATTGCAGATGTGCATATGGGTGTCCTGTTAAATTGTTACCATTATTTTTCAATATAAAATCTAGGCCCTTTCACAAGGTGCCAACATTGAAATAGCAATGCAGAATATGTGCTTGCAATCGAGCATGAGTTGTCACAGCCAGTTCTTCCCCCATGAAGGTTAACCTGTTTTAACAATATAATTGTGATCTGTTGTGTTTCACTTCATTTGGCCACCATGTTTGTAAAGCCTTATTAGAGAAAGTCAGTGTGACTGCGCAATGGCGCCTAACTCAAATTGCAAAACAAGTTTAAATCATTACTGTTCAGTCTACAACTGTATCAATTTTCATGTCAGTCCGATTTATTACCACCTGTACTCAAAATCGTGTCTGTTTGCTGCTGTTACTGCTTTTAATTCCATTTCCTTCTGGACTGAATGAACCTCACAACGTAAAGTTCTTCATTATTGTTGTTCTAAATTACCACTGAAATTGCTTTTATTGCTTGCCTTTGCATTAGATCTCTGGACACTGTAGGCATGAGCAGGCTAAACTGATAAGCTGATTGCGAGTGATGACCATTGAAACAATGGCAACGGACTGAGCTGGGCTCATCACTGTACTTGGGTTTGTTGCTTTAGAATTTGCTGGGCCTCTCCACCTCTGGATTGTAATAACGCCTGAGGTTTTCTGATCTCGGGAGCTAAACAAGCTCAGGACTGGTCAGTAATTGGAGGGGAGGCTGCCTAGTAACACCAGGTGCTGTAGGTTTCTTTGAGGGGCGCTGGACAAAGTGGCGACTCTCTGTGTGCCTTAAGGTAGACAAAGTTAAATGTATGTTACATGACAATAATGGAACCCTTACCTTTATCATTTGAAGTCCTCTGAGTTGGATAATAATTCTCCATCATTCTTAGATGCTCTCTCCATTAACACCCCAATTTTATATGCAACTATTTTTACACACATCTTTAATTAAACTTGTTCATCCACCAGACCTCAAACAAAACTATTGTGTTAGGCACAACTCAAAATATCACCCAATTTGTAGGGGAATGAGATCTTTAAGAAAACAATTCCTCAACTGGCTCCTGGCATCTTGAACCAAACGTTCAGTGTTTTCTAATGACTTTGAATTAGAGTAGTCTTCCAGTTTTTGTTAAGCAAGCTTTTTTTTTGCTGTATGCTTCTATCCCAAAATCCATCAGATCCACATCAAGAACACTGCTCTGTACACTGGCTTATCACATCAATATAAGCTGTTGTGTTATCCATAAGGCCATGAGACATAGGAGCAGAAATTGGCTATTCAGCCCATCAAGTCTGCCCCGCCATTCAATCATAAACTGATCCATTTTCCCACTCAGACCCACTGCCCGAACTTCTCCCTATAACCTTTGATGTCCTGGCCAATGAAGAATCCATTAATCTCCCCCTTAAATAGAGTTCAGATTTATATATTGTCAGACGACCTGCGTGAAATCATGTACAATCCTGAGATTCTTTATTTCCTGTGGGCCAGGCAGAATTACCACTTATTGGTAGTGCCAAAAATCTGTACACAGCATATACATGTAAACAAATGAAGATCTGTAAACAGATAATGAATGCAAACAAAGTGACTGTGCAAAACAGAGAGAATTTAATTTAAAAAAACAATAAAATGGACAAGAAAAAGTCCTTAAATGAGTCCTTGATTGAGTTTGTCGTTGAGGAGTCTGCTGGTGGAGGAGCAGAAGCTGTTTCTGAACCTGGTGGTGTGAGTCTTTTGGCACCTAAACCTCTCTCCTGATGGCAGCAGGAACACAGAGCATGTACTGGGTGATGTGGGATTTTGATGATTGCTGCTGCTCTCCAATGGCAGTGTTCTTGATAGTGGGAAGGGCTTTGCCTGTGATATCCTGGGATGTGTCCACGACCACTTGGAGGGCTTCACACTCAGCGGTATTGGTGTTCACATACCAGACCATGATGCAGTCAGTCACCACACCTCTGTAGAAATTAGCCAGGGTTTCTGGTATCATATCAACCCTCAACAAACTCCTGAGGGAGTAGGTGTGCAGATGTGCTTTCTTCACGATACCATTAATGTGTTGGGTCCAGAAAAGGTCCTCTGAGATAACTCCAAAGAACTTAAATTTGCTCACCCTGTCCACCTCTGGCTTTCTCTTCCTAAAGTCAACAATCAGCTTCTTAGTTTTGGTGACATTGAGTGTAAAGTTATTGCTGGTGCACCATTCAGCCAAGTATTCAATCTCCCCTCTGCATTCTGACTCATCACCTTTCTTTATACAACCCACTACTATGGTATCATCGGCCAATTTGTAGAAGTTGTTGTTGTCGGACCGAGCCAACAGCCATAGGTATAAAGTGAGTAGAGCAGGGGGCTGAAAATGCAGCCCTCGGGTGCTCTAGTACTGATGGAGATTGTGGAGGAGATGTTCTTATCAATCTTCACTGATTGTAGTCTTGAGGTGAGGAAATCCATGATCCAATTGCACAGTTGGGTGTTGAATCCCAGGTTTTGGAGTTTACTGATCAGTTTTGAGGGGATGATGGTGTTAAATGCTGAACTGTAGTCAATAAGGACCATCCTGATGAATGTATCTTTACTGTCCAGCTGATCAAGGGCTTTGTGTACAGCTAATGAGATGGCATCTGCCTTAGACCTGTTGATATGATAGGCAGACTAGAATTTATCCATGTCCCTGCTAAGGCAGGAGCTAATATGCTTCCACACCAGCCTTTCATAACACTTCATCACTGTTGGTGTATGTGCTACTGGTCTATAGTCATTGAGGCAGGTTACTGCACTCTTCTTGGGCACTGGTATGATTGGTGCCTCTTTGAAAAAGGTGGGTACCACATCCTGCTTGAGTGAGATATTGAAGATATCTGTGAAATACTTTGGTATGTTGGTCAGCACAGATCTTTAATACTCAGCCAGGTACTCCGTCAGGGCTGAATATTTTCCTCGGATACACTCCAGCGTGCATGTCCTCCTCAAATATGGATTGGATGGGATCACCAGGTGACTGGAGTGTGGAAGGGTGATTCTTCGCTGTCGTCAGATCAGGCGTAGAAGGCATTGAATTCCTCTGGGAGAAAAGCTTTGCCATCTGCTACCTACTGGATTTGCTTTTGTAGCAGGTTATAGCATTTAGGCCTTGCCACAGCTGTCTGGTGTCCCTTGTTATTTCCATTTTCATCCTGAATCTCCATTTCGCCCTGGAGATAGCTTTTCGCAGGTCACACCTGCTCCTTTTCTATTGATCTGGATCTCTCGACATAAATGCCTGTGGTCCGGCTCTCAGCAGGTTCTGGATTTCATTGTTCATCCATGGCTTCTGGTTGGGGAAAACCCTGTACAATTTATTGGGACACCCTCATCCACAGCTGTTTGGTTAAAGTCTGTGACACCCTCTGTGTACTTGTTCAGGTTCTGAGCTGAGTCCTTGAACACCACCCAATCTGCTGACGCGAGCAAATCCTGTAACCTTTTTCATTCTCCTGTGAACAACTTCGAGCTGTCCTGATCTCCAGAGCTTCTCTTTTTAGGCCCTATCTGTATGAAGGCAGAAGGAGAAAACCCAGGTGGTCCGCCTTTCCAAAATGCGGTCTCAGAAAAGAATGGTAGGTCTTCCTTATCCTGGTGTAGCAGTGATTGAGTGAGCTTGGACCTCTGGTGCAGCAGGTTACATGCTGGTGATAGTTGAGCAGGGTTTTCCTGACACAGGCCTAGTTAGACCCAGAGACTTGTTGTTCACAACTGCCTGCGGTGACTAATTCCACAGATTCACCACCCTCTAGCTAAATAAATTCTTCTGCATTTCTCTTCTAAGAGGATGCTCTTCAATTCATAAATTGTGCTCTCTTGGACTCTGTCAGCATGGAAGTCAACTTTCTACATCTACTTTCTCCATGCCTTTCCACATTGAAAATGTTTTCAATGAAATTGTCCATTCTCCAACATTCAAATAAGTACAGGCCAAGAACTCTCCTCATATGATAACAGTTTCTTTCCCGGAATCACCCTTGTGATCCTCCTCTGAGCCCTCTGTAATGTCAACACATCTTTTGGTAAATGAACCCAAAACTGTCTACAATACTCTGTGAGTTGTCTCCAGTGCCTTGTAAATCCCCTTCACATCCCTCCTGTTACATTCTATTACTCAAAATAGAGGAAGTACAGCATGGAAACAGGCCCTTCAGCCCATTATGTCCATGTCGACATTGGCTCTAACCCATTCACTCAAATTAAGTCTGAATTCCTCTTATGCCTTGCCTTTTGAAGTTATCTTATCCTTCACTCCCCATGATATTGTTCAGTTTAAAAATCAACATGTTCATTCATTCAATAAACAAGTGGAATGATCATGTTGCTGCTTCTGTTAAATCCCCTCAGAACAGCTATTTTGTCTTATTTCTATTCAACCGTGATGTGACTGAACTTGGTGCATAATGCAGTCATGATAAGCCCCCATAGATGTCCCTTGCCCCTGTGACTTGGCTAAATCACATGAGGTGCAATAGGAATACATCACAAAAAAAAATCGGTTTGAATGCAAAATGCTTACCTAAAACATGCCAGGTGAGTTTCAACTTTCCCTGTTGAAAGCTACGTGACATCCTAATTTTATGGTGATTTGCAGTATCTTTAAAAAAATGCTTTAAGACATATAAACAATGTGAACTTTTTTTGCAAGGTAGAAAACCCTAATTTGTATAGTTGCAGTGCCTTCAAGCTTCAGCCACTGAATGTTCTAGTCATTGCTGCGTTGTTCTAGAGCAGGTAGAGCCATGACTCTCCTACACAATTGGATCACAGCATGGCCACACATGTAAGCACATTATAAAATGGAGCCATTCCCCAATTCACCAATGGTTGTATTGAAGGGAAACCTTTTGTTAGGGAAATCTCATAAATCAAGAAGGCTGGATGATCTGATACAAGGCATTCCTAAATATCAGAAGTGGAGCTCAATTCATGATTGTGAAAATTAACTGCATAAATCAAAGATACATACCCCAAAAAGTTGCTGGCATGCTAGGGAAAATTCATGAATCATCCATTCATAAGACAAGGACAGTCTGCGCATTCTTACATACAATCTGGTCGCATGATTGTATCTCATTCCATGGTGTTCCAGACTCAAAGGACTGAATTCCTTTTCCTGCTTGTATTTTCCATGTGCCAAAAGAAATTCGAAGGACTTAAATTCCTTTTATTAAATTTAAGCTGTTAGTTAAGTAAATCAATCGCATTTGTGATATAAAAACTGGAATAGTTATTTGTAAAAGGTGACATTGCCCGCAAAGAAGCTATTTAACATTCAGTGGGCACTTGCCAGCAACTGGCACAAATGCTGATTAGGCGTGAGAGTCCCCATCAGACTTCTCCCTCTCTAGTTTGTGCACACTGAGGCTTACTTTAATATTTCCAGCTTCTGTTTCTGATCATCTCAATGGAGGATGTGGGCTTTGAGCATCAGTGTCTCATTATATTGTGTATTCATCTGCAGTATCCAGCAGGCTTACCTCACTGAAACAGGGATGAGTATCACAGTAAGAGAGAAGTATTTGCATTCATTTGACATATAACCATAAAACCATTTACGGAGCGGAAACAGGCCATGTAGGCCTTTCGAGTCCGCACCAGTTCACTGATTTTGTGCGCCCTCTCCAGGCATTGTCTTGCTGTCTTTCAAAAGCACTTGACAAACTATGATTTTGTGTAAACCACGCCAACTGTTTTGAGTGTCACAAGCTGCATCAGTGTCAGTGAGATGAATGAAAAGCAAAATTGTTTTTGGATTGTAAGTGGATTGAGGAAACTTTCTCCATTTCTTTGATGTTAACAAGGAAGCTTCAAAGGTCCATCCAAACTTGCCAAGCAATAGTATTGCTGATGAAGACTTTCTCAGAACAAGTTTCGGCTGAAGCAAAAGCTAAGACTCATGATTTCACTTCAGAATCTTGATTGAAGTTTGTAGCTGCTCAGTGGTAATAAGCTGGGAAAAGAACAAATACAATTTTGACATCATTTAAAATGAGAAATAAACTTGCAATTTGTTGTCTATTTCACGAAGTTGGATTCTGTCACTGTCAATCAAAGCCTATCTTTTAAATTTACTGTTGCGACTATGACTTTATTTCTTATGTTTACTCACTGCAGGTCATTCAATTTAAAGGCACTGAAATACTTTGAATGTTGAAAGGCACAGACAGAGCAAATGCAGAAAGTTAATTTCCCATGGTGAGAGAGTCCAGGACAAGAGGGCACAACTTCTTCAGGATTCAAGGGTGTCCGCTTACAACGGAGGAATTTATTCAGCTGGAGGGTGGCAAATCTTTGGAATTGTGGAGACCAGGTCATTTGGTGTATTTAAAGCAGAAGTTGATAGATTCTTTATCATCCAGGGCATCAAAGGTAAAGGAGAGAAGGCTGGGCAGTGGGGCTAAGTGGAAAAATAGATCAACTCACGATTAAATGGCGGGGCAGACTTGATGGGCTGAATAGCCTTTTCTTCCCTATGTTCTTAATATTAATGAGAAAATGTCTAATACGTTATTTGAGTCATGGCAGCTGAAGGATAAGTATTGACCCCATTATTCTTATTTATCTTGCATTCTGTGCTCATAGAAACCAGGTCCAGAAGTTTAAAAACATAGAACCATAGAACTTTACTGCTCAGAAGCAAGCCTCTTCAGCCCTACAAGTGTGCCACTGACCTGCACTCAGTCCATAGCCATCCATAACTCTCCCATCCATATACCTGTCCAAATTCTTCTTAAATGTTAAAATTCAGCCCACGTTCACCACCTCAACTGGCAGCTCATTCCACACCCCCACCACTCTTTGTGTGAAGAAGTTCCTTCTCATGTTGCCCCTAAACTTTTCCCCTTTCACTCTTAAGCTTTGTCCTTTGGTTTGTATCTCTCCTACCCTCAGTAGAAAAAGCCTATCTATATTTACTCTATCTCTCTCATAATTTTAAATACCTCTATCAAATATCCTTTCATTCTTCTACGCTCCAAAGAATAAAGATCTAACCTGTTTAACTTTTCTCTGTAATTCAGTTCCTGAAGCCTAGTAAATCTTCTCTGCACTCTTTCTATCTTCTTGATATCTTTTCTGTAGTTAGGTGATAAAAACTACACACAATACTCCAAACTTTGCCTCACCAATGCTTTACACAACTTTTCCATAACATCCCAACTCCTATACTCAATACTTTGATTTATGAAGGCCAATGTGCCAAAGACTCTCTTTACAACCCTATCGACCTGTGACTCCACTTTCAGGAATTGTGTATCTGTATTCCCAGATCCCTCTGTTCTATTGCACTCCTCAGTGCCCTACCATTAACCATGTATGTCCTTCCTTAATTTGTCCTTCCAAAATGCAACACCTCACACTTGTCTGCATTAAATTCCATCTGGTATTTTTCAGCCTATTTTTCCAGCTGATCCAGATCCCTCTGCAAGCTTTGAAAACCTTCTTCGATGTCCACAACACGTCCAATCTTACTGTCATCTGCAAACTTGCTGATCCAATTTACCACATTATCATCCAGATTAGGGGTCTCCAAAGTGGTTGATATCAACCTCCAGGGGTCAATGGAACCATCCAGCGGGTAGATAAACATATAGGGGAAATGAAAGGAGGTCGATAACACTGGAGAGGGGGGTGCGATTTAAAAATACTGCCTCCACATCATCCACCCCACCCCCGGGGAGGGAGATGGAGATATGGGGTGGAGGCTTACCTGCCATAAACATTCGTGTGCAGCCATCTTGCTGCCCCCACATCGTTCATGCGCCAGCCATCACTTTGATCATTGACGTCACATTTTCCCATCATCACGAATGTGTCAGCCAGCTGCGTACGGCCTGCGGACCCTGTGACACCACATTTAACAGGTAAGTACCCTTTCTGCCCATTAATTTGTCCTCCTTTTGGAGTTGTAGGGCCTCCTCCTCCAAATTAAGGTCCACATCGAAGAGGCACCAGACGGAGGACAGAGGTCTCAAAATCCAGACTGTCCAGCTGAAAACTTGATGTCTGTCTACTCTACCCAACAACCCCCAGTCCAGCACCCTCTCTGTCCAGCACCCTCTCTGTCCAGCACCCTGTCCAGACATACATCCAGCACCCCCATGTCCAGCTCCCCGTCCAGACCCACATCCAGCACCCCCACGTCCAGCACCCTCATCTCCAGCCCTCCACTCTAATCTTCATGGGAGCTAATTTTCTCCCTTACTACCCCTTTGCTCTTAATATAGCTCCAGAAACCTTGAGGATTTTCTTCACATTGTCTGCCAAAGCAACCTCATGTCTTCTTTTAGCTTTCCTGATTTCTTTTCTTGCATTTTTTAAACTCCTCAAGTGCCTCATTTGTTCCATGTTGCCTATATCTGCTATGCACCTCTCTCTTCTTCAGAACCAGATCCCCAATATCCCTTGATTCCCTATTCCTACGATCTTTGCCTTTAATCCTGACAGGAGAATGCAAATTCTGCACTCTCAAACTTTCACCTTTGAAGGTCTTCCATTTACCTCACACATCCTTGCCCAAAAACAACTCATCCCAATCTACACATTCCAGATCCTTTGTCATGTCCTCAAAATTGGCTTTTCTCCAATTTAGAATCTCAACCTAAGGCTCAGACCTAGCCTTCTCCATAATTAACTTGAAACTAATTGCATTATGATCACTGGACCCAAAATGTACCCCTACATATACTCCTGTCGCCTGTCCTGTCTCATTCCCTAATAGGAGATCCAGTATTGCACTCTCTGGATGTGTGAGGTAAGTGGGAGACCTTCAAAGGTGACATTTTGAGAGTACAGAGTTTACTGGTGAATTTTTGAATGTGGTCATTTTCAGTCGCCACATTCAGATGCTAAGTCATCAAATGAACTAAATGATGGTGCTTTTCTTGATTTACTTAGTCAGGTTGACACAGAATGAGTATATGGAGTGCAGATCAATTCAACTGTAGTTTATAAGATAATAATGTTAGATAATTATAAGATAGAGGCAGGAACGTTGTTTCCACTGGTAGGTTAGACTATATCTAGGGGTCGTAGATTTAGATGAAAATGAGGAGGTACCGCTTTTCCTAGAGAGAGGTGAATCTATGAAATTCTCCACACAAGGCAGAAATAGAGTCTGCCTCATTAAATACATGACAGCAATGAAATGACTGAGCAGGCTCGATGGATCAGATTGCCCACTCCTGCTCCTATTTCTCGTGTTCTTTCTTTTTATGTTCACTCTCCTTGTGTGCCTTGCAAAAGATATGGCAATGCTTTGCGGTAAAACACGGAAGTCTCCAGATTTTAGTAAATGCACAAAAGCACTGGAGAAACTCAGCAAGTCCCGCAGCATCCATGGAAAGGACAGCTGGGTTTGGCCAGCACTCAAATGCTACAAGGACACTACTCCCATTGTCATTGTATTTATAGATACATGAGCTGGTCAATGTTGACTCCCAGGGGACTCAGCTATCTTGAGTGAATAGTTAGATTCCCACTTGTTGGTAATAGCTATTGCTGGACACTGTTATGTTATGAGTATTATCAGTCACTTTTCCCCTCCCCCGTACTCACTTTTGTCTGCAGGCACTGAACTTTTTTTTCTTTTTCTGAGGAATTGTGAATGAAATTGAACGTTGTACTATCTATCCTCAAAAAAAAATCTCGACTGAAGGAAGATTGTTGATTACACAGTTGATGATGCTTCTTTTCTTTGGCTTGGCTTCGCGGACGAAGATTTATGGAGGGGGTAAAAAGTCCACGTCAGCTGCAGGCTCGTTTGTGGCTGACCAGTCCGATGCGGGACAGGCAGACACGATTGCAGCGGTTGCAAGGGAAAATTGGTTGGTTGGGGTTGGGTGTTGGGTTTTTCCTCCTTTGCCTTTTGTCAGTGAGGTGGGCTCTGCGGTCTTCTTCAAAGGAGGCTGCTGCCCGCCAAACTGTGAGGCGCCAAGATGCACGGTTTGAGGCATTATCAGCCCACTGGCGGTGGTCAATGTGGCAGGCACCAAGAGATTTCTTTAGGCAGTCCTTGTACCTTTTCTTTGGTGCACCTCTGTCACGGTGGCCAGTGGAGAGCTCGCCATATAATACGATCTTGGGAAGGCGATGGTCCTCCATTCTGGAGACGTGACCCATCCAGCGCAGCTGGATCTTCAGCAGCGTGGACTCGATGCTGTCGACCTCTGCCATCTCGAGTACCTCGACGTTAGGGGTGTGAGCGCTCCAATGGATGTTGAGGATGGAGCGGAGACAACGCTGGTGGAAGCGTTCTAGGAGCCGTAGGTGGTGCCGGTAGAGGACCCATGATTCGGAGCCGAACAGGAGTGTGGGTATGACAACGGCTCTGTATACGCTTATCTTTGTGAGGTTTTTCAGTTGGTTGTTTTTCCAGACTCTTTTGTGTAGTCTTCCAAAGGCGCTATTTGCCTTGGCGAGTCTGTTGTCTATCTCATTGTCGATCCTTGCATCTGATGAAATGGTGCAGCCGAGATAGGTAAACTGGTTGACCGTTTTGAGTTTTGTGTGCCCGATGGAGATGTGGGGGGGCTGGTAGTCATGGTGGGGAGCTGGCTGATGGAGGACCTCAGTTTTCTTCAGGCTGACTTCCAGGCCAAACATTTTGGCAGTTTCCGCAAAGCAGGACGTCAAGCGCTGAAGAGCTGGCTCTGAATGGGCAACTCAAGCGGCATCATCTGCAAAGAGTAGTTCACGGACAAGTTTCTCTTGTGTCTTGGTGTGAGCTTGCAGGCGCCTCAGATTGAAGAGACTGCCATCCGTGCGGTACCGGATGTAAACAACGTCTTCATTGTTGGGGTCTTTCATGGCTTGGTTCAGCATCATGCTGAAGAAGATTGAAAAGAGGGTTGGTGCGAGAACACAGCCTTGCTTCACGCCATTGTTAATGGAGAAGGGTTCAGAGAGCTCATTGCTGTATCTGACCCGACCTTGTTGGTTTTCGTGCAGTTGGATAATCATGTTGAGGAACTTTGGGGGACATCCGATGCGCTCTAGTATTTGCCAAAGCCCTTTCCTGCTCACGGTGTCGAAGGGTTTGGTGAGGTCAACAAAGGTGATGTAGAGTCCTTTGTTTTGTTCTCTGCACTTTTCTTGGAGCTGTCTGAGGGCAAAGACCATGTCAGTGGTTCCTCTGTTTGCGCGAAAGCCGCACTGTGATTCTGGGAGAATATTCTCAGCGACACTAGGTATTATTCTATTTAGTAGAATCCTAGCGAAGATTTTGCCTGCAATGGAGAGCAACGTGATTCCCCTGTAGTTTGAGCAGTCTGATTTCTCGCCTTTGTTTTTGTACAGGGTGATGATGGTGGCATCACGAAGATCCTGAGGCAGTTTACCTTGGTCCCAACAAAGCTTGAAAAACTCATGCAGTTTGGCATGCAGAGTTTTGCCGCCAGCCTTCCAGACTTCTGGGGGGATTCCATCCATACCTGCTGCTTTGCCACTTTTCAGTTGTTCGATTGCCTTATATGTCTCATCCAGGGTGGGAACCTCATCCAGCTCTAGCCTTAGGGGCTGTTGAGGGAGCTGGAGCAGGGCGGAATCTTGGACTGAGCGGTTGGTACTGAAAAGAGATTGGAAGTGTTCTGACCATCGGTTGAGGATGGAGATCTTGTCGCTGAGGAGGACTTTGCCGTCTGAGCTGCGCAGCGGGCTTTGGACTTGGGGTGAGGGGCCATACACAGCCTTTAGAGCCTCGTAGAAACCCCTGAAGTCGCCAATGTCCGCGCTGAGCTGTGTTTGTTTGGCGAGGCTAGTCCACCACTCATTTTGGATCTCCCGGAGTTTGCGCTGAAGATGGCTGCATGCGCGACGGAAGGCTTGTTTCTTCTCTGGACAGGACGGCTTTGTAAGGTGAGCCTGGTGGGCAGCTCGCTTCTTTGCCAGCAGCTCCTGGATTTCCTGGCTGTTTTCGTCAAACCAGTCCTTGTTTTTCCTGGAGGAGAAGCCCAGTACCTCTTCAGTGGATTGCAGTATGGTAGCCTTCAACTGATCCCAGAGGGTTTCAGGGGACGGGTCCGTGAGGCAGGTTGCAACGTCGAGCTTTGCTTTGAGGTTTGCCTGGAAGTTTCCTCTCGCTTCGTCTGACTGCAGTTTTCCAACATTGAACCTCTTTCTGGGGGCTTTATTGTTCCTGGGCTTTGGCTTGAAGTGAAGGTTGAGCTTGCAGCGAACCAGCCGGTGGTCAGTGTGGCATTCCGCGCTAGGCATGACCCTGGTGTGGAGCACATCTTGTTTGTCACTTTCTCGCACCAGGATGTAGTCCAGGAGGTGCCAGTGTTTGGATCGGGGATGCATCCAGGTGGTCTTAAGGCTGTCCCTCTGCTGAAAAAGGGTGTTTGTAATGACAAGCCTCTGTTCTGCGCAGAGCTCCAACAGGAGGCGCCCATTGTCGTTGCACTTGCCGACGCCATGCTTGCCCAGGATTCCTGGCCAGGTTTCTGAGTCTTTGCCGACACGAGCGTTGAAGTCGCCCAGGATGACAACCTTGTCGGCTGTAGGGGTACGTTGGATGAGGTTGCGCAGGTCGGTGTAGAACTTGTTCTTTTCTGCTGGTTCCGCCTGGAGGGTTGGAGCATAGACACTGATGAGGGTGATGTGACGCTTGTTTTGAAGTGGGAGTCGCATGGACATGATTCGGTCCGAGAGACCTGTCGGAAGGTTTTCGAGTTTGGAGGCAATGAAGCTCTTGACCATGAAGCCTACACCAGATAGGCGTCGTTCATCCGAAGGCTTGCCAGACCAGTAGAGTGTGTAGCCCGCGCCGCGTTCTTGGAGGCTGCCTACATCTGCCAGGCGGACTTCACTGAGAGCGGCTATGTCGATGTCAAGTCTGAGGAGTTCATGTGCAATGAGGGCAGACCGACGTTCAGGTCGGTGGCTGTCAGTCTTGTCTAGCATGGTTCTGATGTTCCAGCATGCTAGCTTGAGTTTGTGAGCATCTTTTGAGGGGGAGGACGTGGAGGGGGAGGACGTGGAGGGGGAGGACGTGGAGGGGGAGGACGTGGAGGGGGAGGACGTGGAGGGGGAGGACGTGGACCTGTCCTCGGGCCTGCGCAAAGGAGCTTTTAGGTGGAGTGCAGTGCGCGCAGTACTGGCCCCACCCTTTACACCCATGGTTCGTGTGCCGTGGCCAAGCAAGCTGGGACGTGGCAGCGAGGTCCTTGGGTCGTAGGTTTTATATCGGAGTGGCCTTCTCCTATGCAGGTTTCTTACCCGGGCTGGAGGGGCCTGCCTCCCCTCCTAGGTCGGTCCATACTGCCCGGACCGGGGCCGAGGCCGCCGCAGTTCACCCTGTGCCTGGACTGGGGCCACCGCCTCCCACTCCCTGCCCGGACCGGGGCCTCCGCCTGCCTCACTCGACCGAGGCCGGGGCCGCCGTCTCCCCCTTGCTCCTGCCCGTATCGGGGCCGCCGCCGTCTACCCTTCGCCCGGACCGGGGCCGGGGCCGCTGCTGCTCTCCCTGTGCCCGGACTGGGGCCGCCGTCTCCCCCTTGCTCCTGCCCGGATCGGGGCCGCCGCCGTCTACCCTTCGCCCGGACCGGGGCCGGGGCCGCTGCTGCTCTCCCTGTGCCCGGACTGGGGCCGCCGTCTCCCCCTTGCTCCTGCCCGGATCGGGGCCGCCGCCGTCTACCCTTCGCCCGGACCGGGGCCGGGGTGATGATGCTTAAGCCCTAAGGAACTCCTGTGGTGATAGGAGGATTGGGGCTGGGGTAAATGCCCTCCAACAAGCTCAAACCTCTTCCTTTGTGTCATGTCTGACTCCAGTGATTGGATTGTTTTCTCTTAATGCCATTGACTTCAGCCTTAAAAGGCTCCTTGATGCTAATTTCAGTCAAATCCTATATTTTTGTCATTCTTGCCGCAACTCTGAGATTCACTCTTTGGTGTATGTTTGGACCAAGGATGTGAAGGGATCTGAATCTGTTGTGAAATCCAGAAATGAGGGTAGATGAGCAGGTAATTGATGAGTGACTTGTGCTTGAGAGCATCATTGATCACAATTGCCATTGCTTTGTTGATTGGGAAGTAACCAGCTGGTTTGGATTTACTACATTTGATGAGGAAGAAATAGAAGAAATGAGGAAAAAATTGTCCACATTGTTAGATAGATGCCTTTGATGAATCTGTGCTGAAGTAGTTTCGTTGGGATGCAGTTAGTTCTGAAGCACAGTGTGATAGTACAGATCTATCACCAATGTACATAGTGTATATAGTTACTGTATCTAGACTGTGCTTACAGCGATTGGCTGAGAGCTAAGCCACACCTATTGTTTGGGCCTTAAAGGGTTGTGTCCCTAGCCAGGTCGGATCATTCCGGACTGGTCGGCCACCTGTGAAGAGCTCCGGTCTTTTGCTAATAAAAGCCTTGGTTTGGATCAACAAGTCTTTGGTTCTTTCGACGAGCTCTACAATTTTATTAGCAAAAAGAATTTTTTTTGAAAGGGATGGAGCGTTTAACTCGGCCAGAAAAACTTGATATCGACCCACAGTCAGCTACAGCCTTCAAAGCCTTTAAGTTCTGGCTGCTGAACTTTGAAAACTTCCTGAGATTCATTCAGGTAGAGGAGGATAACCAGCGTCTAACAGCATTGCTGTCTATGGTGTCCTTGAGAGTCTACGAGAACATCCAGGATGAGACCACTTACACCGCAGCCATAAAGGTACTGAAGGAACTGTATGATCAACCGGTGAACAGAGTTCATGCCCGGCTCATGCTTGCGTCGAGGAAGCAACAGCCCGGCGAGTCCAGCAGGGCATATTTACAAGTATTAAAGGCGTTGGGCAAGGACTGTAACTGTGTGGACAAAACTGCTGCCGAGATCACTAGCGACCTCGTCCGGGATGCCTATGTGGCCGGGCTCCGATCGAACGAAGTGAGGCTGCGTTTGCTCGAACAAGGGGTAGAAAAACTAGAGGACGTGGCCCGGATTGCAATCACAATGGAGGATGCAGCCTTAAAGTCCACCGAGCTCTCTAGGGACTGGACCCCTCGTTCTGATGTGAGTAGAGTGCCCTTCTACCCTACCACTGACGGCCTGTCGGCTGCTGCTACCCTGCCCCGTGCGAACCTGAAATGTTATTTCTGCGGGAGGGACAAGCACAGCAGATCCCAGTGCCCAGCAAGAAAAGCCAGGTGCCAGAAGTGCCTTAAAAAGGGCCACTTTGCTGCAGTCTGTAGGTCTAAAATGGCCGCCAGAAAACACAGTGCCTCGTGTGAAGCTCAACCGCCACTATCCCATTCAAACTCTTCTTCCCCAGAGCTCTCGTCCAATGAGAGCGAGGGCTCCCCTGCACGGCAACGCCTGACGTCACGGAGACGCCGAACCCGGAAGCCTACACACAGATCTTCAGTTCTACAGCTGGGATGTTGCCTGATCCAATATCGTCTCCATGGCCACAGATGTGATTCCACTGCACTGAACGTCAGAGACATTCTGGACAAAAAGGGTGTTTCTCCACACCTATATTAATTATCAAGGGAAAAATGAACAGACAAAGTAAAACTCTTGGTATCCGGCACCTATGGTTTGGTAAATGCCGGATAAGTGAATTTTCCAATTGCTTGAGATTGTGTTTTGAGTGATGGTGCACTAATGACAAGGTAGGCCAATTTTATACATTCCATAATTTTACTTCACTATTTTCCACAATTTTTATTATCAGTTGTTTGAATTCTGGATAACAGGGGTTATACTGAATTATCCATGGATAACAGCAAGATGTGTGCGTGCATCATAAGCTTCGATGAGAAATAATAAAGTCTTGCTTCAATGCCAAAGTAAACTGGCGGGAACTTTTTGATTGTAAAAGGGGCTTTATCAAAATATTACATCCCCCGTCCTTTTTGAATTTTAAATGTAAATTTAGACATACAGGATGGTAACAGGCCATTTCAGCCCATGAGTCTGTGCTGCCCAACTTACACACAATTGACCAACACCTCCGTTACGTTTGAATTTTAAATGTAAATTTAGACATACAGGATGGTAACAGGCCATTTCAGCCCATGAGTCTGTGCTGCCCAACTTACACACAATTGACCAACACCTCCGTTACGTTTTGAACAGTGGGATGAAACTGTAGCCCCCAGAGAAAACCCATGCAGACATGTGAAGGACATGCAAACTCCTTACAGACAGCGCAGGATTTGAACCCTAATCCCGATCGCTGGCGGTGTTAAGGTGTTGTGCTAACCACTACACCAACCGTGGCACTGTCGAACTGGCTTCTAAGATTTTGTTAAAATGTTTCCTGTGTTCAGATCAGACAGCTGCTTCTGAGTGAAGACAAGGGGGAGTTGTAACTTGATGAAGGGGATCAGGTGTGAGGAACAGTGAAGAGTTTAATGTCTGTTAGTTATTGACAGGTCAAATTAATTGACAAAACTGATGATGAGCCAGTGATTACAGGAGCAGTGTGAGGACGAGACTTGCGTTTTTTTTATCTGAATCAGAGGTCACACAGTAAAATTCTAATGTGCTCCTCTACAAATTTCCAAGCTGATTGAATGTGTATTCTTCAACGAATGTCTGCTTCAATGGTGTACAATCACTGGAAAATATCACTTTGCCATAAAGTGAATAGTCAAGCCTGATCTATTATAGTTGTTTCCAACAGTTAAAAAATTTAAATAATCTGCTGTTACAGACAGGGAAACAATCATTTCAGATAATCAAATGCTTAATCCCAAATGAATAAATGCCAGTTAGATCTCACAATTTTTAATTATCAGCAAAATTTTATGCAAGCAAGCTATTGTGATAGTAAAGTGGAAATAGACCTGTGACTTTTAAGAATTAACATAAAAAAGGAACAAAGATGCTCATGTTGAAATCAGTCTGCATCAAATATCAGCATTTACTGCCACCACCAGAATTCTGTCAATTGTATAAACTACAGATTGTAATGCCTGAGGTATAAATACAATTTAGATATTTGAGCATCAAGTTGAATTGCATTGGGAGAAACACGCAGGGTTATAAAATTAATACATGCAAGGCATAAAAATGTATTCCAAATAATTATTTGAAACATTATTAGGAGTAGGCTATTTGGCCCTTTGATGAGCCAGTTCAATATACATACAGACATAGAGCAGGGTATCAGGTCCTTTTTGCCCAACTATACCCAATTGACCTACAACCACCAGTACGTTTTGAAGGGTGGGAGGAAATTTGAGTCACTAGAGAAGACCCACGCAGACACGGGGAGAACGTACAAACTCCTTACAGACCCTGCGGGTTTTGTATCCAGGTCCTGATCGCTGGCGCTATAACAGCGTTGCGTTAACCGTTATGTTAACCGTAGAACCACAATGATCCATGCTATTACAGAATCAGAATTTATTGACATGAACAAGTTATGAAATTTGGTGTTTTGCGCCAACATCATAGTGCAAACGTTCATATTATCATGGAATTATCCAATTTAGCACTCTGACCTTGCTTTCTCCCAGTACACTTGGATGCCTTTAGTCTATAGAACAAAATGAATCAGAGTTTACTGTCACATATCATACAGTGTACAAATTCATTAGAAATCTTACTGGCTTCAGCTTCCCTGTTGCACAAAATGCACAAACAGCAGTTTTAACTGTAATTAAAAAACACAGGCAAAAAGAATAATAAATGTAAAAGATTAATAAATACTACATTTCACATTTGGCTGATAGTGCAAAAGATGTATTGTGTTAGTCAAACAGGCAAGTCCCGAGTGGTCTGATGGTAGTGTTATGATTTGGGTGTCCGCAGCGGGGCGGGGAGGGAGGGGATTTCACAGCAGCTAGAAACTGTAGTAGCACTAAGCTACCACTAGGAAATTTTGACAGCTGTCAAAGCACAGGAACCACGCGCTAGAAGTCCGTGGGCTCGCTGAAGAGTGAGCCTGCAGCTGCTAACCTCTCCACCAATGGGGAGAGCTGGAGGCAGAGCAGGGCAGTTAAAAAAGCCCAGAGTGCTAGTTTTGAGAGAGGTTAGTTGGTGGAGTGTGCGGGATTGACCAGTGCCTCTCCTGTCCCCTTCCAAAGAAGAGGGCTCATGTGCAAGAAGGACACTTGTAAACCCTAAGGAGGGCTTTTGAAGGTCACCAGACCACTCAAGACAAGGTGTCCGAAGAAGAGGACTCGTGTGCCAGAAGGGCACTTCCAAACCCTAAAGCAGGTTTTGGGGGCATGAACCTCATATAGTGACCAGGGGGTTATCATGGAGATTTCTGGATAAAGAAGTGAAAAGCAGCCCTATTCGAATCCCAAGACGGTTTTGTGTTCCCCTGACAGACTGGACAGGACTGATGAGGGGGTATTTGGTTTTGGGAATTTTACTGATTTTTGGGACATTACAGCCCAGACTATAATGGTCTGGGGGTTTTTTTTCCCCCACATATGCTGTCTGTTGTTGATATAGAGTTGCCATTAAGGCTGGTGTTCAGGTGTTAAGTTTATTGAGTTAATCTATTATTGTTAGTTTGGTTAATAAATTTTGTGTTAAACTTAACTCATCGTTTGTGTGCCTCCTACTTGCTGCTTGAAGGTGTAACAATATTGTACTCACAGTTTATCAAAGTTAATGAGAAAATAGTTGCAACAGGCTAGAGAGCCCTTTACAGTGGTGTGAAACAAGAGGAGGTGCAAGAGTCTGATTGCCATTGATTGAAACTATTCTTGAACTTAGAGGTGTTGAACTTTAGGTGGCAGTGAGAAGAGATTATGACTAGAGTGATGGGTGTCCTTTGTGATGCTGGCTGCCTTCTTGAGGCAGTGCCTGACAGAGATGTTTGCAATGGATGGGAAGTCAGAGCCTGTGATGAACCTGATTATGTTTGCCATGTTCTGTTGCCTTTTGCAGTCCTGGGCACTCAAATTAACAAAGCGGTCGATATACTTTCCACAGGACACTGGATGTATCGTAAATAGTCGTATAATTGTTGATATAATGTAACCCCTTTTTGACAAAAAAATCATGTATTTTAATTAAAGAGTCAATTTCCACCCCCCACCCCCATTTTTTTCCCCCAACTACCCATCCATCCAATCTCCCAATGGCCCTACAGCAGATCCTTGCTTCAGTTGCCCACCCACCTGAGCTCCCGATGTCCTGAACATGGATCCTTGCCCCAGCTACCTACCGGAGCTGCCGAAGCCTCATCCGTAGACTCTCACCCCATCCGCCAGCCCATCTGAGCTCCTGTAGCCACAGCCATAGACTCTCTCCTATCCATAGCCACTCATCCAAGTTCTTGACACCCTGAACACAGAATCGCCACCCAGTCCTGGCCATACAAGCTCCCGATGCCTTGAACAGCACTGGTACTTACTGCGGTGAAAAGTATGACCCACCTCAAATTTGACCTGAAAAATTGGTCCAAAAGATTTGACGATTAGACAAGTATATATGGTAAGTAAATAATTTGGAAACGAACTTACTGTCTGTAGATCAAGCAGCACTGTGGAAATTTGGTTAGCCTGCCGTTCGCCAGTGACAAATGCATTGGATCAATCTGTACCAATTTTATTCAGACGATGCTCTAAATAGGATGTTTCCACATTGAAACACGGGCTGGCTCTAAGTTTTAAAATATAGAACACTTTTGAGGCCAAATGCTAATGTTTATCCATCTCCAACTGCACCCTGAACTTAGGAATGAACTCAAACATACATTCTGACCCTATGAAGCTGAGGGGCCATCACATTTTATCTATCAGTTTTCCAACATGACCCTATTCATTTGAAAGGGGCTACTGAAATATATGTGAAGATTTATAGTTTGCTTGTTTTTCCTTTATTCTAATTAATCTGCACACATGCAGATTAGTACTTTCCTTTTTACTATTCAAATCCATTTCATCTATTCTGCTTGCATCTGATAAACAGTGTGATTTAGAGCCAACATATGAGGTATTTCACATCATAGGCTAGCCGAGAGGTCAGCAAGCAAGACTGCATTCTGGTGCCAGGGTCCAAAGTATCTCAGATTGAGTTCATGGCATTCTCAGGAGGGAGGGTGAGCTGCCAGATGTTATTGGTAGTCCATGCAGAGACCAATGATATGGGTAGGAAGGGTGAGGAGGTCCTGCGAGGAGAGTTCTGGGAGTAAGGTGCTAGGTTGAAGGATAGGTCCTCTGGGGTTGTGATCTCAGGATTGCTACCCATGCCACGTGCTAGTGAGGTTAGGAAAAGGAAGATAATGCAGCTTACCACATGATTAAAAACATGGTGGAGGAGGGAGGGCTTCAGGTTTCTGGATCATCGGCTCTCTTTCAGTGAAGGTGGGACCTATTCCAATGGGAAGGTTTGCATCTTAACTGGAGGGGGACTAATCTCTTTGCAGGATGATTTGCTAGTGCTTCTCTGGTGGATTTAAACTAGGTTTGTGCAGGGGATGGGAAACAGAGTGCCAGAAGAGTTAGAAGAGTGAAGGAGAGAAAAGATGATGTGAAAATTGCATGCACCATGAGAAGTCAATGGGTTGTATGTGGTCAAAATGTTCTAAGGTACATCTATTTCAATGCAAGGAGTATTGTAGGAAAGGCAGATGAGCTTAGAGTGTGGATTGGCAATGATCTGGATGATAATGTAGTAAATTGGATCAGCAAGTTTGCAGATGACACTAAGATTGAAGGACTGCAAAAAAGGTTTTCAAAGCTTTTAGAGGGATCTCGACCAGCTGGAAAAATGGACTGAAAAATGGCAAATAGAATTTAATATAGATCAGGGTGAGGTGTTGCATTTTGGAAGGACAAACCAAAAAGAACATACATGGTGAATGGTAGGGCATTGTCCAGTAGAACAGAGGGATCTGGGAATACAGATAATTAATTCCCTGAAAGATGTCACAGATGAATATGGTTGTAAAGAGAGTTTTTGGCATATTTGGATTTATAAATCAAAGTATTGAATATAGGAGTTGGGATGTTACGAAAAAGTTGTACCTGTATAAGACATTGGTGAGACCAAATTTGGAGTATTGTGTGCAGTTTTAGACACTTAACAACAGAAAGGTATCAATAACATAGAAAGAGTGCAGAGAAGATTTATTCAGATATTGCCTGGACTTCAGGAACTGAGTTACAGGGAAAGGTTAAACAGGTTAGGACTGTATTCTCTGGAGCGTAAAAGAATGAGGAGAGATCTGACAAAAGTATTTAAAGTTATGAGAAGGACAGAGTAAACATAGATAGGCTTTTTCACAGAGGGTAGGTGAGATATAAACCAGAAGACATGGGTTAAGGATGAAAGGGGAAAAGTTTAGGGGGAACATGAGGGGGAACCTCATCACACAGAGAGTAGTGGGAGTGTGGAATAAACTGCCGGCTGAGGTGGTGAATGCAGGCTGAATTTTAACATTTAAGAAGAATTTGGATGTTCATGAAAGGGGAAGGTACGGAGAGCTATGGACTGGGTGCAGGTCAGTGGGACTAGGCACAAAAAAAAAGTTTGGCATAGGCTATAAGGGATGAAGGGAGTTGTTTCTGTGCTGTAATGTTCTATGGTTGTCTAAAAAGACATCAGAATCATAAATACATGAGATAGGCAGATAATAAATACTCAGTGTAATCATAGGGAGAAATTAAATGACAATGTTGTACAGAGAGTCCTTTTCTGGTGTCAGTGCAATCAATTTGTGTGCCAAGGGGAGGTTAAAGAGTCTGATAGCTGATGGAATGAAATTGTTTATGAATCAAAAGATTATACTTTTCAGGCTTCTGCATCTTTTGCCTGAGGGTAGCATTGAGAAGAGGTTGTGACCAGTGTTCTTCATGATGTTGCCTGCATTCTTTATGCAGCAATTAACATAGATATCTTCAATGGATGGGAGGTCGGAGCAATCACTGGACCTGGCATTGTTTGCTACCATCTGTAGCCTTTTGCATTCCTGGGCACCTGAATTCTCAAACCAGGCTGTGATGCACGAAACCAGTATACTTTCCATAGTGTTCTTGTGGCAAGTATATTCCTCAAGTGTATTTCTAGACATGTGTGAAGATGGAGAAAATGAACAGGTTGAGGATATATTCTTTAGAGTTTAGAAAATTGATTCTATTGAAAGATGTTAGATCTTGAGGAGGTATGAAGGGTAGGTGGCAAAGTGTTTACACCAGTGAGTGAGTCTTGAATGAAGAGACACGGTTCACGATAAAGGGCTGACTATTACAGATGGTCCCCAAAACGTGTTTGAGTTCTGTTCTTACCAACCAGTCGGATCTCGAAATGGTCGTAAGTCGGACGTATGTTACTCCAAGCCGACACGTTCTTAAACTGGATCCGTGGTACTTTGCCACAGCCCAGCCCACCCAGCATTGGAAAGACCCATTGCCCACCACCACCATCACCTTGCCTACACTCACCTCCTCCACCTCGAACACCAAGTCCACCACCATCTTTGTGTTGTGAAATCGAACACATTTGGTGGAAGCGGAATTTTGGCGCCCTCCCGCCCCATGTCTTCCACCATGTTGGTCCATCAAAATAAACAGCCCCTGGATCCTCGGGACATGACGCATAATTTTTATATTTACATATATTTTTTCTGGTTTTTTTAATGTATACAGTTTTCATTCAGTCATATTTACAGATGGTTGCAAGTCTCATAGGTCATAAATAGAGAACTGATATATATATATATATATATATATATATATATATATAAATTTCTTCATGCAGAAAGTGGTGAATCTGGAATTCGCCAGCTCAGAGAGTTGTGGATGCTAGACCATTAAATGTATTTACAGTAGAGGTAGGGGGATGCTTGAAACATTGTGGGATTGAGAATGATGGAATCTGTTGAAGGGGTGAGTCAAGGCCTAGGGTAGACCGGCTATGATCATATTAGATAGTGGATCAAGCTTGAAGGTCCAGTTGGCCTATTCCTTGTCCCTTTTATTGACCTCTTGTACAATACAAAACCTTTGGTGATTTATTGGGTAACATGTGCTTGTAATATGTGAATTATATGAAGTCTGTGCCATAATCCCATATTTCTGATGACAATTCAGAATATGCTTAGGTCCCAGTATATCTTTTTTGATACTTTGGATTAACTTTCATGGTATTTTTCATTCTGGCTATGAACTTCATCGGCAATAAACTTGCAGAGACCTCAACAAAGAATGATAATATTTGCATTGAGAGCAAATCCATGATCAAATTGTAACTTCCCACCCTTCTGCTGTCCGCCCCCCACCACCCCCCCCATGTCCTTCTGACAATTTTTGCTTCATGTATAATCCACACCTCCAGTCCATGCTTCCAGCCTTCACCTCCATCCATGACCATATAAGAGAAACATGGATGCAATGCAGTAACACGCTGGAGTTAACTATACATTTCACTGGGTATGGTTGACTGTATCTCTTCACTAAAACAGTGGAATATTATAAGAAAATAGCAATTTTGCTGGGTTTTTCATTGCTGACAACTAACAACCAGCTAGATTTATTTATTTTTTTTTAGTAGAGAGTGTGGGATTTCAGTTAGATTTGAAAAAGGTTATGGAAAATGAACTGTGGAATTTTTCTACTCTATTTTCTTTAACCTATAGTACAGAAATACATTTTGTTGCATTTGTCTGTCCTTGCTTTGTGCAAAATGGCTGCTGTGTTTTCTCCATGTGGCTGCAGAGCCAGAGAGATGGGGATTGTGGGAGTGGTGCTTTAAATATCCATATTCTTTCTCTCTAACCATACTGTTATGGGTTATATTATTATCATTATGGATAAATATATTTAAAAGGGATAGATTGTGGGGTGTTTAGTGTAGGTCACTTCACAAACAGAGTAACACTTCACAAAAGACATCTCATTTAAAATGCAAGAGCTTTGTTGAACCTCAACGTTGAAGCTCCGGTTGATTTTGCAGAGACAATGGAACTGCTTAACAGAGTCCAGGATCAAGTACTGATAAGATCTTTCAAAGTTTGGGTTTGGAGCCTTGGCAGAGGTGTTTGGTTTTTACAAGCAGAGAGAGGAAAAACAAAGAAGATTCTTCTCTCAGAGAGAGAGAGAGAGAGAGAGAGAGTCAGTTTTACAATAGCAGTTGAGGCTGCAAAATGGCAAGCTGGCAGGCTTGTTGAAAACCCCCATTTTGAAGACATTGTGAGTTCTGAGTTTAGCCTGTTCAAAACCCTTGTAGTCCTTACAAGAGAAAATAGCTGGCAAGACTGATTCTCCTGAAATAAGGAAAACAAGAGGAACTCTGTGGTGACCTGGAAGAAGAGGTTAACATTTAGAAAACCCATGATGGGGAAAGTTTCTTTGGGAAGACTTTGAAGTGACTGATTGGAGGAAATCAGTTTGTGTGTGCCCAACGAGCAACAAATATTTCTCTGAAAGCAACAAGAACCTTCCTGAGTGGTAACCATTAAATTCCAGACCTTGGTGAAAATTCATAAATGTTAAATTCTGTGCACAGTATAAGAATTGCCTGATACCGGTGAACTTGGAGAAGTGAGAAGTGAATGATTGGACTGTGAAACAAAGAACTTTCCTGAACATATATGCATTACATACACATGCACTTAGAATTAGAAGTTAATAGTAATAAGTTAAAGTTTGATCCTGTTTTTATGTTTCAAGAAAATTAAAATAAATTTTTGTTTAAGAAACCATTGTCTTGGTGAATTTCTATTGCTGCTGGGTTTTGGAGTCCTCTGGGCTCATGACAGTCCCATATAGCAGACTTGTTTTTAATCTTTGCATGTGACTGAAGTCACTAGCCCCTTTTCCCCTGGCACCTTGTCTCAGGAATTAACTGGGACAGGGTCCAGTGGAAAAAGAAAGTTGTCAGCACACCAGCATCAAATGACATAATTTCACGCCGGGGATTAACCACTCTGACCCCGCCTCATATCCCCGGCGTCAGCTGATGCCGGCATGCTGATAAAACCAGAGGAAAAGGGACAATAGAATGTCACCCTTTTCCAGTTGAGGTAGATCCCCGGGGTCGAGTTTTGTCCCAGTTAAGGGTGGTCCAGTAGAAACGGCACAAAGGGCTTCCTATCCCATGACACTGCATGGTCAAATAACTGGAATGCCAGTGCAAAAGGGGCTACTGTCTCAATGATGTGTTTGTTGCGTGGCCTTCCCGTTGTGTCCTTGATATGAATAGTTAACCTATGACATTCACCATACTGAAATAGGGCTGGCTTCCAAGCCTATTCATCCAGTGAATGCCAATTCTTCTGATAGATTGTTTCCTTGCCCAGTAAAAGATGGATTGATTAGTTGAATGAATGAAGCAGAAATATTCTGCTGAATATTTTAATTTTGGGGGAGAAATTATCCATTCAGTTGAGTCTGTTCCATGCAGTATGAATCTATTTAAGTGTCAGGAGAAGCTCCTTGCATGCTCTCTGCTGTTCATATCCCATCCAGAAAAAAATTTAGAATTTCTGAAAAATAAAAGATTACCTGATAATTGCTATTTGTGGAATCTTGGTGGACAAATTTTGGTCTCCTATTTCCTGCACTATAACAATGCAACATCAACAACATTTTAGAAATACCTCATTGACTTAAAAGTTCTTTGGACCATTCCAAAATTGTTATGACGTTTTTATAAAGACAATATTTCTTTGTTTTATTATCTAGATAGATTTATTTCTGTTTCACTGTTTATTGAAGGCCATGAAAATCCTTCAAAGCTGCCAGTTATTTTGGACATACAGCACAATAACAGGTCCTTTTGGCCCACGAGTCTGTCAAGTCAAATCAAGTTTATTGTTATCTGATTGTACAAGTGGAACCTGATGCAACAGCGTTCTCTGATCCTTGGTGTAAAAATGTGCAGACACGCAACAAGACATAACACACATACAGTCAAAGATTACATATGCAGGACAAGTGTTATATCTATCAAAATAAATAAATAAACACTGTTTTGTACAAATGAGAGTCTCGGATGGTTAGTGAGAGCAGTTTGTTTAGTCGTTCAGGATTCTCATGGCCTGTGGGAAGAAGCTATTGCTCAACCTGGTGGTGCTGGCTCTGACACTCCTGTATCTCTTCCCTGATGGGAGTGGCTGAAAGATGCCGTGCGCAGGGTGGAGGGGGTCTTCAATGATTTTGCACGCCTTTTTTAGACAATGATCCTAGTAGATCAATAGACAATAGGTGCAGGAGTAGGCCAACCAGCCCTTTGAGCCAGCACTGCCATTCACTGTGATCATGGCTGATCATCCACAATCAGTACCCTGTTCCTGCCTTCTCCCCCTATCACTTGACTCCGCTATCTTTGAGCTCTATCTAACTCTTCCTTGAAAGCATCCAGAGTATTGGCCTGCATTACCTTCTGAGGCAGAGCATTTCACAGATCCACTTTCTCAGGGTGAAAAAGTTTTTCCTCAACTCTGTTCTATATGGCCTCCCCTTTATTCTTAAACTATGGCCTCTGGTTCTAGACTCCCCAACATCAGGAACATGTTTTCTGCCTCTGGCATGTCCAATCCTTTAATAGGCTTATATGTTTCGATCAGATCCCCTCTCATCCTTCTAAATTCCAGTGGATACAAACCCAGTCGCTCCAATCTTTCAACATGTAACAGTCCTGCCACCCTGGGAATTAACCGCGTGAACCTGAACTGCACTCCCTCAATAGCAAGAAGGTCCTTCCTGAAATTTGGAGACGAAAACTGTACACAATACTCCAGGTGTGGTCTGACCAGGGCCCTGTACCGCTGCAGAAGGGCCTCTTTGCTCCTGTACTCAACTTTCCTTTGTTATGAAGGCCATCATGCCATTAGCTTTCTTCACTGTCTGCTGTACCTGCATGCTTACTTTCAGTCACTGATGAACAAGGAGACCTAGATCTCATTGTACTTCCCCTTTTCCTAACTTGACACCAATCAGATAGTAATCCGCCTTCCAGTTCTTCCCACCAAAGTGGATAACCTCATATTTATCCACATTAAGCTGCATCTGCCATGCATCTGCCCACTCACTTGACCTATCCAAGTCATCCTACCTTCTCATAACATCCCCCTCACATTTCACACGGGGACCCAGCTTCGTGTCATCTGCAAATTTGCTGATATCACTTTTAATCCTTGATCCATTTCTCCGTAGCAACCATACTGCACTGTGGTGCAGCTGGCCAGGACACTCTCTATAGAGCTCTTAGAGAAGTTTGACATAATGCTGATCAGTAGCCTTGCCCGCTCACAAAGTGCACTCACAGTTGTGCCTTCCCGACAAGTGAGGAGATGTTGCGTGTCCACGATAGGTCACTAGTTAAGTGAACTCCAAGGAACGTGCTGGTCTTCACTCTCACTACTACAGGGTTATTGATGTCTAGTGGAGGGTGGTTGCTCCTGGTCCTCCTGAAGTCCACGATTATCTCCTTTGTCTTGTCCATGTTGAATCTCAGGTTGTTAAACCTGCACAATTTCACAAAATTTTCTACCTCTTCTCTGTAGTGCGACACTTCGCTGTTCCTGATGAGGCTGCCTACTGTTGTCTCCTCTGGAAAATTGATGATAGTTGCAGCTGGATCTGGTGATGCTTTCATGGGCCAGTAGTGTGAACAGGAACAGGCTGAGTACACCACTGCTCTTCATGATGGTGCTCAATAGACTGCAGTTTTTCTGTAGAAAATACAGGATCCAGTTACAGAGAAGGGTGTTGTGTCTCAGTGAGGACAGCTTCTCCACCAGCCTCTGGGAAATGATCGTATTAAACACCGAGCTGAAGTCAATGAACAGCAACCTGGCATGTGAGATGTCACTCTCTAGGTGGGCCAGGAGAGAGTGAAGCAACAAGGCTTCATCATTTGTGGAACTGTTCTTTCTATTGGCAAATTGAAATGGAAGGTGAGCTTTGATGCATTCCATTATCAGATGCTCGAAGCATTTCATAATGGTGGAGATCAGTGCCTCAGGGTGGTAGTCATTGAGGCTTGTTGTTGTCACCCTCTTGGATACCGGGATGATGGTGGCTGTCTTGAACCCTGAAGGAGCAATGGATTACTGCTGCAGTGAGGGGCTGAAGATGTCAGTGAAGACCTCCGTCAATTGGTCTATGCAGTCTTTCTGTACCCAACCGGTTTGTCTGGTCCCACTACCTTGTGTGGGTTCACCTTGGATAGGGTTCTCTTCATCTCGGCCGTAGGTATGCGGGAGGCCAGTTCATGCAGCTTTTTTGTTGAAATCTTGTTCCTCTCATCAAGCCATGCACAGAAGGTGTTCAGTCTGTCTGGAAGGGAGGTATCATTGTCCTTGACTTGCAAGATTGACTTATGATCCGTAGTAGTCTTGATCCCTTGCCACGTGTGCCTCATGTTTCCAGTGTTGCACAGCTGGCTGTGGATCTTCTGTGCGTACCCTAGGTTTGCCTTCTGGATTGCACAGGAGAGTTCCGTCCTTACTGATCTTAGTGCAATTCTATCCCCTGTCCTGAAGGCAGCATCACAAGCACTGAGAAGTGCCTGCCTAGACCTTTGCATCCAACCATGGTTTCTGGTTAGCCCGGGTTGTGAACCATTTGATCTCGGTGACGTCCTCAAAGCCCTTGCTGATGTACCCAGCCACTGAGCTCCTGTACTCCTCTATGCTTACATAACTGTTGTATGTGGCCGCCTTCCTGAAACAGCTCTAGTCCGTGGTCTCAAAGCAGTCTTGCAGCGCTACTCCGACACCCCACCCCCCCCCCCCCCCCCCCGTGTTGATCCCCCTGCGAATTGACCTTGCTCTGCCAGTGGTCTGTACGCTGGCGTTGGCAGGACAGATATGTGATCTGAGTAACCAAGGTGGGGGTGGGGTGCAGCCTTGAATGCATCAGGGACATTGGTGAACACCTGATCCAGGTGGTTCTCTCTTCTGGTGGCGAAGCTCACATGCTGTTGATAGCATGACAAGACCATTTTCAGGTTGGCGTTATTGAACTCACCTGGAACAGTTATGGCATCATCAGGTGGGAAGTCTGCGCTTCACATATGGCACTATAAAGCTTTTTCATAACTTCACCCTTATTAGTCTAAGGTGGAATATTGACTGCAGCAATCAGCGTGGCCACGAATTCCCTGGGCAGGTAGAACAGTCTGGATTTCATGAGGAGGTACCCCATCTCTGCTGAGCAGAAGGTCTTCACAACAAATACATTTTTGCACAATTTCTCATTGATGAAAATGCACAGACTCCTTCCTCAAGGCTTGGCTAGAAGCAGCAGTGTCTCTGCCTGCTTTGAAGGAGGTAAGGCCATCCAGCTGGTTCCCTGAGTCTGGAATGGTGTCCTGGAACCACATTAACCTCTGAAAGGGTTAACTCTCAGTCTAATCCCCATTTTCCAAGCTTCTGCCTTCTCCAGCAGCACTTTGGTGGCTTCCCATGTGTCTCCTGCGATCCACTCCACAATGTTCCCTGCTTCAGTAGATTAAAACCGTGCAGAAACGTACCAAACCGATCCACTAACTTGAAAGACGGTACGCATTTTGTGTTTTGACTAGTGTTTTCCAATCATAAATACAACGCAGAGATTTGGGGATTTTATCATTGTAAGGATCTGAAAAGGCTGCTGCAACCCCGTGCACTGCCATCTCGTGGTGCCCAATTATATTCCATTGGCCTACACCCCCTGTACATTTTGAATGGTGGGCTAAAACCAGAGGTCCATGCAGACATGGGAAGAATATAGACTCCTTACATTGCAGGATTCGAATCCCAGTCTCGATTGCTGGCACTGTAACAGCGTTGCGCTAACTGCTACACTAACCATATCACCCCTAGGATATTCTGAACCACTAGAAGCTTAAATGAAAAAGATATAAAGATTATTGTTAAAACAAATAAGCTGAAGAGTAATGGAAAATATAATCTGACTTTTATTACAGATGTTCGCAGAAGAACAATTTATGAATATCACCGAGTTGAACTCCAGATGTCAAAGGTCACTAACATGTCTGCCATTGAAATTATTCCACTTGCCAGTAAGTACAAACTTGTCTTTCTTTTCCAATCTTTTTATTATTGTTATAATTTATAAACACATACAGTTCAAAGAGATATGAAAAATACATAGTAAATAATGAATTAATACAGAGATATTAAACAATAATATTGCAGAATAAAAATATATCATAAAAAAAATTAGATCAGTTTAGAGTATGAACTATCTCTAAAAAAAGATATAATTAATAAAAATATATAAAAAAAAGAGAGAAAAAAAACCCAAAAAGGAAGAAAAAACAAATCTGAATTAAAAACTTAAAAAAAAAACCTACCGATATAGCTAAACCACGCCGATCACTCCGATCTCATCTAACAGCCCAATTATCATACATAATCATAAAAAGAAAACAGAGCCAGATCAACTCACCACAAATGAAAATATTGAATAAATGGTCGCCAGGTTAACTCAAACTTAGAAGGGGATTCATAGACAGAGTTTCTAATTTTCTCTAAATTTAAACATAGTATAGTTTGGGTAAACCATTGGAAAACAGTGGGAGGATTAACCTCTTTCCAATTCAATAGTATAGATCTTCTAGCCATTAGTGTAAGAAAAGCAATCATACGATCCGCAGGAAGAGATAAATAAGTCAAATCTATCATAGGTAATCCAAAAATTGCAGTAATGGGATGTGGTTGTAAATCAATATTCAAAACGGTAGATATAATGGAAAAAATTTCCTTCCAATAATTCTGTAAAGAGGGACAGGACCAAAACATATGTGTAAGGGAAGCTATTTCCAATTGACATTTATCACATATAGGATACTTGTCAATCATGTTTTGCATTAATTTACGGAGCGGAAACAGGCCATGTTGGCCTTTTGAGTCCGCATCGATTCACTGATTTTGTGCGCCCTCTTCAGGCATTGGTCCCGGTAGATCTTCATTCATTAACGATGGGAGAATTCAATGCAGGTGGAATCAGTCGTAGGAATGTTTGTGATGTTGGAGGACTAACTGTCAAGGACAAGCCATGGCTGTCAGGTCTCTGGAATAAAGCCTGGCCTTGTGGTCAAAATGCGAAGGGAGGGTGGGAAGAGGAAGGCTGAGTTGAGAGGAGATGACAGTGAGTTCAGCTTCCATCTCATTGTCGAAGAATTTTGCCTGATTATTCCCCAGGGGAAAAAAAAATAGTATGGCAGGATGGCAAAAAGAGAAATTATAACCCTTCTTCCCAAGTACAGACTTTGAAGGATTAAATTTTCTTCTTTTCACCACATTCACACCAAGACCCCTGAAAATGATGAGCTTTCAGGTCGGGTACTCTCAAACTCTCCACATCTTGATAACAAATTCATCTGATCAAAACTGAGCGCAGCAATTGAACAATACAAGTTTCTTCCTAAGCACTCTACGTGCTCTATCCAATTCAAGTCCATTTGGAAATTTTTCAGGTTCCAAGGTCTCCGGAATCCATTAAAAAAAAATTGCACTGCATTAGACCTTCAAACTTTTCGGCAATCCAACGATCATCACATTATTTCTTCGACTATGATTCTCTAGTGTCAATTTTTTGTAAAATTCTTTCCCCCCCCAACACTCCAACCCATAATGAAATCTTCCAACTTATTAACCACATCTTTACATTGATCCACTTCATGATATTCTTGTAAATTTTCAACTATGTCATGGAAACTTCCATATTCTAACTGTCACAGAAGCAAATAGCACAAAAGTGTAAATAACGTCAGACTTCATCCTGTGCTTGGGATGTGCATTATAGTGGAAATATCCATGTATGGCATAGCTGTTAGTAGTCCTTATTGAAGTGTTTCATTTTCTCTCTCAATAACATTCATTCCCAATGTGAAGCAAAAGTGGAGAGTTCGAGGGTTTGATCTTGGACCACTGGTGTTTTAATTTTTTTGTGGGGGTGGGTGTGTGAGGTCTGAGTGTACTAGTGAGGCCAGTGTTTATTACCCATCTGCAATTGTTCCTGGAGATGGCTGAGAGGCTTGCCAGGTTATTAGGAGCTAAACACTTAAAATGGGACCAAATTCCATGCACAGATGGTAGATTTCTCCCAGGAAGACATTGGTGAACTGGATGATTTTTTACAATAAATCAGCAGTTTTAATGGTCAGAAGTTGCTGTGAGTGTTATTGTTGTTTAAGATATTGTTCAATTGCCCTGATATATTTTCTTTCCCATCTCCAGCTTGCCTCCAGTTGAGAGGCTGCTTTGACTGTGTCAATGCACAGATTGGTTTCAACTGCACTTGGTGTGACAAGTTGCAAAGGTAAGACTCAAATGCCTAGTGTACACCACAAGACACACAAGACCACATTTAAACTAAATGGCACTAAAATTGAAGGAAAAGGCAATCTATTATAATTCTTAGCTTTTGATTTTCTTTATCAATCCTACCAGGTTGCATTTTCTACCTATCTGTATTATAAGTTGCCTGAGTTCTTTTTGACGCTGTTCAACTGTGAAACTGGATTAGCTGCTCATTAAACCATATAGAGGTTTTACTTCAAATTGTTTATTTGATGTACGGTAACTCTCATCTACTTGTTTGATACAATTTGAGTGATTTTAGTTTCTTGAATTTATTGATCCAGTTTAGCCTTTTACTGAACAACACCCACTCATATTAATATCAGATATGTATTTTTTTTTTTTAAATGTCAATAAACACTTTACATGAACGTAAGTAGACGAAAACTGGGACAACCAAGAAGGAGCTAGCATGCAAAGTCTTGGCAGCACCATGGAGGTGTTTGAATGAACGGATATAAATGTTAAAATTGAAGCATTTTTGGACAAGAAGCCCATCTCTTTGGTGAGGAGATCTAGTTATATTTTAAACACACGCGTTGAATTGAATGGATTGTACACAAGGACAATCCTCCCATTAATCAGCATGTGGCAAATCAATATGCAAGCAGCTCTTCTCTTTGCTTGTGGTTGTTCAACGTAGTTATAATGACTACTGAACAATTGTTGAGCAAGTATGCAATAGGACTAAATTTTGATTCCATCATTGATATATAATGCATCAACGATTAACTACATTTCACAGTGTTAGCTTTTCAGATTTAAAAATGTTTCTAGTGCAGAACATTATTCTGTAGGCCTTACCACTGCAATGCAGCATGAAGCATGAGTTAATGTTCCCTGCATCTGTGCACAACCCAAAACCTCAATTCTCTTCCTCTCTCCACATATGCTACCTGACTCGCTGAGTATATCCAGTATTTTATTTGTTACTATTGCAGAAATGATCAGAATGCCTTCAATAAGAAAATAAAACTGACATTTTAACCACACAATACTATTTATGAATGTGATGGTTATATGTAGACGTTAATTTGGTTATTGAGCAGTATCTCATTAGGGCGAGCAAATTTAAAAAAAACGTATTTCGTTACAAAAACTGAAAAAGCTGGTAATACTTAACAGACCAGGCAACACCTGACACAAGGTCGTCAGCCTGAAGTGTTGTTATTTCTTCACATACATTGCTTGACATACTAAATATTTCCACTACTTTCAGCTTTTATTTCTGATTTCCATCATCTGTGATATACATTTTTTCCTTTTTGTAGAGCACCATCTTTAAAGTTAATCAAACTTTTGTCAAAATAAAATTTCTTTTAAATTAGAAATCATAAAATAATAACATATAAATCTATATTAATGTCTACCTATTAATCTCCTACTAAATAAATGGATGACTAGATGAGTTCCTAACATTGTTCGCTTTTTACATTAAACAAATACACCCTCAGGGAAGAAAAAAGATGATGTGGCATTCATCGTGATCTCTGTAGTTTCATCTCAACACTGAAAATCGTAATGAGATGAGGAAATACTCTATGACTTTAGCACACAATAGCATGCATGGTGTTGCCTTAGGCAAATGTGATGGTTGATCAAAAAATGCAATATGTATTTATCTAATGTTATCAGTTTGACTACATATATATGTAAAACTAAGCACTTGTTCAAAAATATTACATTGAATCCCTTTATCGAGATCATATTGAAAATCACAGGGGTCCCACCACTGCACCTTCTGATATTTTGTTCCAAAAATATACTTTATTCATTGTAAATGATGTACAGAACAAGAAAACTCTCCAAGACTTTTTACATTCATCGTTTCAATCATATCAATACTGTGATAGTACAGACCTATCACCAATGTATATAGTTACAGTATCTAGAGTGTAATGACTGTGCTTACAGCGATTGGCTGAGAGCTTAGCCATGCCTACTGTCTGGGCCTTAAAGGGTTGTGTTCCTAGCCAGGTCGGATCATTCCGGACTGGTCGGCCACCTGTGAAGAGCTCCTGTCTTTTGCTAATAAAAGCCTTTGTTTGGATCAACATGTCTTCGGTTCTTTTGACGAGCTCTACAGATACATTCTCATCATTGTACATTTGCATTCTTCTCTTAATAAACCATTTCCACCAATGTGGCCCCTTTCTTTCCCCCCACCCTGTTGGTTGAGGGCTTCCCCTCAATGTCAGCTCCTCAGTGCCTGGTAATAGGAGGACTCTAGACTGTGGTCCTTCCCCACAGTGCCCTCCCGTTGGTGCACCAAGCCTCAGGGCATCCCGCAGCATGTATTCCTGCAGCCTGGAACATGCCATCTCAGTATGCTGAAAGACAAGTAGGTTTCAGGCAGACCAAGAAGCATCTTTCACCGAGTTGATGGTCTTCGAGCAGTTCTGGATGTCGGGATTGGAGTGTTGTCACTAGGAACAGTCTGTAGATCTGAGTCCTCTGTTATGCTGCCGCTGGGAATGAACCATGATAAAGCCCCATGCATCCTTGTCCACACGCTCTTTGCGAATCTGCATCCAGCAAAGAGGTGGGCGACAGTCTCCTCTACACCACAGCCGTCCCGAGGACAACGTGCGTGGAGTGCGACATTCTGGTTATGCAAGAATGATCTCTCTGGGAGGGCTCCTCTCACAGCCAGCCAGGCCAAATCCTAGTGCTTGTTTGTGAGCCCTGGCAACCGAACCTTCCAATTATTTTTCCCAAAATAATACTTTATTCACAATAAATTATATACAATATAGGAGAACAAAACTGTTCAAGACTTCACACTTATTGTTTCAATTATATTTGGTATATTATTTACAATACAGGAAAAACTGTTCAAAACTTTTACATAGTTCAATCATCTCATCAATGTACAGTTCATATTTTACATTATTTTCTTAATGCTCCATTACTACCACTGTATCGTTTCTCCCTCCCCTCTGTCGGTTGAGGAGATTCCCCTCAGTGTCAGCCTCTCAGTCCCTGGTAATAGGAGGAAACTAAACTGTGTAGACTCTAAACTCTAAACAGAATACCCTCGCATTGCCTGCAACAAGCCTCAGTGTGTCCCTCAGCACATACTCCTGCAGCCGGGAATGTGCCAGTCGGCAGCATTCACTGACCGGCATCTCAGTGTACTGAAAGACCAATAGGTTTCGGGCCAACCAAAGGACGTCCTTTAATGAGTTGATGGTCTTCCAACAATTCTGGATGTCGGACTCAGAGTGTGTACTTGGGAACAATCTGTATATCACGGAGCCTCAACCTTCTGATAACCCACTCATAGCAACCTATGGTAAACCACTGTTATACTGAGATTGGCTCCTGCTGGCTGGACCCACCTGCCGAGACCAATCCTACCCATTACCCCTTTGCATGATCCCCACTCTTCCTGCCATGATCATTTGATGAGGGTTGGCTGCCACTCCACTCTATAGTCAATAAAAGCCTATCAGTTTCACAACCTCAGCCTCTTGTGGTAATTGATGGGGGATCAATTTTATTGATTGCATTTTTCAAAGAAAATGGAGCAATAACTGAAATCAGAGAGACTTAATATAGACCCTCGATCTCCTGACTCTCCAAACAAGTTCGAACTCTGACTACGTTGCTTTCAGGACTTCCCGCCGGTGACCGCGAACATTCTTAACATGGACGAAGACAGACTAAAGCTCCTCTTCTCACGAGTTTGACCCGTGGTCTTCCCAGTGATCACTGACACCAAACTGTATGCAGAGGCCTTGAGTACACTGAAGGTCCAGTATCACAGAAGGGTGAATGAGCTCTATGCACAACACCTCCTGGTGAACAGGAAGCAGTGACCTGGTGAGTTTAGTGCTGAGTACCTACAGGCCCTCTGCAGGGTGTGCAACTGCAAAGCTGTGACAGTTGTCCAGAACACAAAGTACCTCATCTAGGACTTCTATGTGGCCGGCATATGGTCCTGATATATAAGACAGCAGTTCCTGGAGCAGAACATACTCGACCTGCAAGGGCAGTTGAGTTAACAGGAACGCTGGAGGTGGCTCCCCAAAACTCAGATGACTGCTCAGCCACCTCTTGGGTGCCACTATCTTGGGATGAGGGACTGTCTCGCTCTATGAGCGAATGGTTGCAGGCATCATCACAATCCTCTAGTGAACTGACCTCCGCTGCTGTGGTGGGTGATCACTTCAAATGCTATTTCTGTGGGCAGGGCAAGCATCCTAGGAAATGCTGCCCTGCCAAAGAGGTGGTTTGCACTAGATGTGGGAAAAGGGGACATTACGCAAAGGTCTGCCAATCTAACCCACCCATAAAGCTTAGCAGCACCACGTGTGGGCAGCCACCACCCTGGGCAGCATGATTGACGCCATCCCCTCTGCAGACCAGCGATGCCTCAAGCAAGCCATGGGGGCCTCTATTTTGGTTCGCACGGCCAGCACCATCTTCTGGGGCCTGCAGCACCATGGGGGAAGTGCAAAGGTGGCCATCTTGGGAACTCAGACCCTCATCAGGCTCAGAGAGTGATTCCATTCTAGCCTCCATCACCCTGAATCAAGAGGGGCCACACTCGCCTGGTCCATGACGGATGTCCAGGTAAATGGATGCCTAATGAACTGTTTGTTTGAAAGCAGGAGTACGGAAAGGCCTTTACAGTCTTTGGCCCTATCAAGGATAATTTTGCCCAAGTGGTGATGCATGCAATAGATAAATCCACACCTTTCCAGGTGGAGAGTGATGCGTCTGACTTCACCCTAGCTGCCACACTCAACCAAGCAGGCAGACCTTTGTCTTCTTCTCACGCACTCTTTAAGGCCCTGAAATCTACCACTCTTTGGTTGAAAAGAAAGCCCAGGCCATCGTCGAGGTGATACCACACTGGAGGCACTACCTCACTGGCAAATGGTTCACCTTCCTCACAAACCTGCATGTTCAACAATAAGAAAAGGGGAAAAATCAAGAATGATAAAATCCTCAGGTGGAGAATCAAACTATCCACCTATAACTACAATATCCTATACCGGCCTGGAAAACGTAATGAGCCCCCAGACGCCCTCTCCCACTGGACGTGCCAGTGCCCAAATGGACAGATTGAACAAAGCTACTTGCCCATTCCAGCACCTGAGTAACGACTTCAAGGGACCCCTCCCTTCCTCGAATCGGACGTATACTTCCTCATCATCGTTGATGAGTATTCCCGTTTCCCTTTCACCATCCCCTGCCTAGACATGACCACGGCTACAGTTATTAAGGCCCTCCACAATATATTCACACTCTTTGTGTGCCCCTGCTTCATCCACAGTGACCAGGGGACAATTCATTTATGAGCGATGAACTGTGGTGGTCCCTACTGGCCAGGGGCATTGCCACGAGCAGGACCACCAGTTACAATCCCAGAAGTAATGGGTAGGTGGAAAGGGAGAATGCCATGGTCTGGAAAACCATCCTCCTGACATTGAGGTCATGAAGCCTGCCCATCTCCCACTGGCAAGAGGTCCTCCTAGATGCAATCCACTCTGTACAGTTGCTCTTATGTACAGCCACTAACAAAACACCTATTGGCCATATGTTTGCCTTCCCTAGGAAATCTATGTCAGGGACCATGCTGCCTGTTTGGCAGATCTCCCTGAGACCGGTCCTGCTTCAGGCAATCTAAGACTGACCTGCTGGATGAGAGGGTCCGCCTCCTCCACCCAAATCCCCAGTATGCCTATGTAGCCTTCCCCAAAGGGCACGAGGACACAGTCTCCATCCAGGATTTGACACCCTCTGACCGCGATTGACCACCAACACACACTCCCCCCACAGCCTGCTGCTGACCACACCACTTCCTGGCAACCGTTGTCACCCATGATGCACCAGCACTACACTCCCTCCTCCCTTCACCTGTCCCTTCCCCTGGCGAACTGTAACTGGTGACAACAGACCAACCACACAAGCGCTAGGGCGCCACGCATGGTGCCCCAACCGTTACCACGTCATTAGCTGTGGCAGAGGAGACCCCTGACAGGCTTGACCTATAAAATATGTATATGTGTATATATTTGCTTCGTTTTGTTCTCTCACCCTGCAGGACTCTTCTTACAAAGGAGGAGTAAACGTGGTTAACCACTGTTATACCGTGATTGGCTACTGCCAGCTGGACATGTTTCCCGAGAACAATCCGACCCATTACCCCTTTGCATTCTCCCCACTCTTCCTGCCATGATCCATCAATAAGGCTGGCTGCTGCTCCAGTCCACAGTCAATAAAAGCCTTTTGGTTTCACAACCTCAGTCTTTTGTGGTAATTGATAGGTTAAAAACATCACTACATTTCCAAAAATGGAAATTGTTTTCCACTATTATAAGGCCTGATAGCACACTCTTTATTGATGCAAGTGAACTTTAGAGAATAAGATAGTGAAGCTGAAAATAAACTATGTGCATCTCCAAGTTACACATCTGCCAAGGAAGATAGTAGGTAGGGAGAAATGCACAACTAAATTTGCCTTATGGCCTAAGTTTATTACTTAATTTATTAAATGGTCCTTACATTGGTTTGTCCTTGGAAAATCTGGCTAGGTTATAAATAATCTGATATGTCTGTTTCTTCAGAGGCTAAGGAATCAAACTCATTTGTATTTTAATTTTAATGATTTTAACAATACAGCACAGAAGAAAGCCTTTCTGGCCATTAAATTTGTGCTGCCCAATTGATCTACTGTGGTGATAGAACCACTACAGTGGCCGCACTCTTACCAGCCTACTGCAGGGGGCAACTACTGCACCTGCAGGTAGACAACCTGGGAGGCTGGCCCCACCTGCTGCCTGTCAATCACTGACCCGTATAAAGACTCCTTTTGGGAGCAGTCAGATATGTGGAGCCAGGAGTGTACTGAGACCTAGTGTGTACAAAGTTAAGCTAATTAAAGCCCGTTGTACAGACTGTGGACTTTGCATCAGAATTATTCACACATCAGCGCTCACACGTACTAATCCCAGATGTCTTTCTTGCCATTCCCAAAACAACTCCTGGAATCATTATTTCTGAGTCCATTGTGCCTCCAGTTTCCTGGACTTACAGTCTCCGTAGGTCTTCAGATAATGGCACAGAAGTGCCGAAGTATGGGAATTGTAGCCCACCCACAATCCTGCACCATCCTGCCCATTCATATGTGGAGAAAAGTCAATTGCTGTATAGTTTTATGATTCTGAATCTGAAAGTCTGCTGGATTTAAAGCAGCACACACAAAAAAAAACAAGTGGAATTTTATTTTTAAAAAGCTTTGAACACAGTTTGAAATGTTCTGTCAGTAAATTTTCTGAAGCAGAAACGGTGCATTATACAGGATAAAGGTGATTACTTGAATAAGAATGAATGTTAAGAAGGGCGAAAATAAAGAAAAGTGGAACTAGGTTTAGAGGCTCACAGCATGCTAAATCACAAGCTGTTCTGAGGGACCAGTACACAACTAATGAACCAAATGAACAATGCTTGTATGATCAGAATAGGTACGACAACTACAGCATGGAACTGGTGAATCTGTGGGGGACATGCTTAGAATTGAAACCATGATGGAAATCCACAAACCTATGTTGAGTAGGATGAGTGCAGAATGGATGTGTGAGATTCTTTTAATTGCAAAGAAATTGGGTTTCAAATGTTAAAGACTGTTCTGTCGATGACAGGAATGACAATTGATCTTACACCACAGTGAAAGTGTTCATGATCAAAGATCCAAAACCTTGATCATTCCTGGCAGCGACTGATGAGTGTGCATGCTGGGAAAAGCAATTGCTACTCAGATAATATGATGCATGAGTAAACTCACGTTATTTCTCAGCTACTGTCCTGAGGAAACAAGGTGGTGTTTTCATTATTAAAGTTGTGGAGGATAAAAGTAAAACAGATTTATTTTTTCTCAATTGAAATATCTACAGCAAAAATAACGACCTTAATCTAACTTTTTTTTTCTAAATAGCTATTTCTGAAACTGTTGTTTAATTTACTAGGGCAGCATAATACTGAAAAACCAGAGAAATAACAAATAATGATTTGGGTAAAGAAATAAATGTGTTGCATGATTGCACTTGTAACATTACCGTGATAAGTAAAATCACAATAATTGCCATTTCAGTTACTGGTGAGGAACATTTTAATATGTATGCCCGTCTTATCTCACAGTGCTATAGTAAGTAACTTCTGTGAAAATGTTATGAAAGACTTGCTCGCTCCGTCCAGCGGGAAATAAGATATTTTAATCAGTGCCTCTGACTGTCAATGAGATATTGAGGCACATCCACTGGATTTCAACCCAAATTTTTCATATGTTTAGTCAGTGCTTTAGGCATAGAAATGATTGGGTTTTTTTCCGATAATAGTTATACTGTACTTTTTTCAAATCGTCACCTTTGTTTATCATTCATACCATGGTCACATGGTAAAGACGAGATAGCGTTTCTCCAGAACCACGGAATATTTACATAAATATGTTAGAATAGAAGTTAAACACATTGAAATATTAAAATATTAAGACAAATACAGTAAAAGCCAACGATGCACTCTCCACATCTGTTCTGGGAATTCAGGAGCATGATGGCTTGGGGGAAAAACTGTTGCCCAATTTGGACGTAAGGACCTGAGTGCTACAGTATCTCCTACCAGATGGCAGAAGGGAGAACAGTTTACATGAGGGATGTGTGGAGTCCTTCATCATGTTTGTTGCCTTTCACCTGCATCGAGCATTTTAGATGTCCTTCATGGTAGGAAGAAAGCCCGCAGTGATCTTTTCCGCTGACTTCACTATCCTCTGCAGGGCCTTGGAGGTAGAGGCCTGAGGAGGTACAGCTTCCAAACCAGGTGGTGATACAGTTGCACAGAATGCTCTCAATATATCTTCTGTAGAATGTAGTGAGGTTGGAGGGTGGGAGATGAACTTTCCTCAGCCTTTGCAGGAAGTAAAGGTGCTGCTGGGCTTTCTTGGCTATGGAGTTGGTGTTAGGGGACCAGGTGAGATTCTCCACCAAGGGGACTCCAAGGAACTTGATACTCTTGACAATCTCAGTGGTCGAGTTGTCAATAGTCAAGGGAGTGTGGTCCCCCCAGGCCCTCTTGAAGTTGACAACCAACTCTTTTGTTTTATTAACGTTCAGGTACAGGTTGCTGGCTCTCCACCAGTCTGTTAGCAACTGCACCTCATCTCTGTACGCTGCCTCTTCATTCTTACTAATAAAGCCGACCATGGGTCGTGTCATCAACGAACTTATGGTCCAAGCTGTGCTTAGCCGCACAGTCGCGGGCCAGCAGAGTGAACAGCAGTGGACTAAGCGCGAATCCCTGGGGGGACCCCCACGCTCAGTGTGATGGTTTTGGAAGCGCTGTTACCGATCCAGACTGCCTGAGGTCTCCCTGACAGGGAGTGAAGAATCCAATTGCAGAGGGAGATGCTGTTCTTTGTGACTGCTCCTCTAGTGCACTGCCCTTAACTGTGTTGGACCTCACTGATGTTGGTTCTTCATCTTGCTTCATTCCTTTGTACTTCAATGATCAAACAAGAAGGATTTCCTACACTTTTTGATTTTTCTACTCTATCTTGGTATAGTGTTTGTCTGCATGAGATGAATTTCCAGATGTTCACCAATGATGCTCACCTTGGTTGAATTTTATTTTGTGCCTTCCTTTATGATGATAAGCATTTTAGTTACTGTTGGTGTATCAATACTACAAAGGCCTAGCAAGATTGCATAGGATTGGGCAATAAATACTAGGCTTGCCTGATCTTGGCCAATGAATAGGTAAAAACAACCTACAATTATTTCAATAAACTATGCAAAAAACACTGCCTTTTCAAGATAAGAAGGAATAAACAGTGAATATACTCTTAACGAGGATAGCCTGCATCTATGAAACAATTTAACATGGGTGAGATGAAAGTCATCCTCTTCACCTTCCATCAGAAACCTTTCATCTCTGTCCCTTTCTGTCAGTACACACTCCTTGTCAGATTGTTTGATGATCAGAGGTAAGCTGGGAACACAAGACTCAGTTTACACTCAGTATCATTTTGTGTTGACCCAAGTTGAGCCCGAAAGAATTTAAAAGATCTGAAAACTATTTCACTAATTTCAATGGCTGCAACCCCAACACTGTTCCCTGAGTTACAAGGGATTGAGTCAAAATCTTCATCCTTGTCCTCAAATCCTTTCTAATGTCACTGTACCCTTGTACAATTGTACTCCTCTACCTCTGCCAGACTACATATTCTACTCTTCCAATCTCTTGGACCATGTATCTCTACATCTCCTTCAAACCCGCCCCCCGCCCCCGGCCCATCCCCACATCTCCTCCACAACCCCATCCAAGTCTCTGAGAGTAAAGACTTTATTCACTATCCAGTAGAACTTGCATCTGCTTCCTTGTATTTAAAAACATATTCAATATCCCTTTTACTGTGTTTTCCATCAGGCCTGGAGAGACGAGTGGAGATTCAAGATCAGTTACTTGATTCTAGAGCAAATTTTAATGCTTTATTTACTCAGATATCATATGATTCTTTACTATCTGACTCAGTAGTGTAAGATCGAGAATCAGATAAATCAACCTCTGTACTCACTCAGACCTTTTTTGAATGGGTGATTCAGAAGAGGTCCATTGGATTTTGTTTTACAATATGTTTACGCTTACATTTATTTGTCACATTGTACATAATACAGTGAGAGGAGATCTACCTCAAAAAATATGTCAGTCTGACATATTACTTCTAACATTCAAGCATCTATGTAAAGAGCAGAATTTATAGAGTATAGGGTTACAAGGAAAAGACAGATCAATTAGTACCAATCAAAGGGAGCATGATAGGTGTTCATTAAGGAGCCTGTTTCTTTAAAAATTTAGACATACAGCACAGTAACAGGCCCTTTCAGCCCACACCCAATTAACCTACACCCCTGAAATGTTATGGACCAGAGCCTCTGGGGAAAACCCACACAGACCCAGAGCGAACGTAAAAAAACTCCTTACAGACACTGCATGATTCGAATCCCCAGTCCTGATGCTGTAAAGCATGGCGCCACCCACTATGCCAAATGTGTCGCCCAAGTAACTGATCTTGAATCTCCCCTTGTCTCTCCAGGTCGGATGGAAAACACAGTAAAAAAGATATGATTGTAAAGACCAAACTGCATTTAAGTGAGATGATGTATGATTTCACAATCTTGACCCTTCTCCCCAATTAGAGGAAGGAGAAGAGAGGGTGACCGATATCCTTCAGAATGATGGGTGTCATGCCTAGGCAGTGAGAGATGGACATTGAATTTATAGAAAGGAGAGAAGTTTGTATTATGTTTGAGCTGCAGCTTCTTTAGAATCAGAATCAAAATTTATTGCCATGAACAAATCACAAAATCTGTTGTCTCACAGCAGCATCAGGAGTGAAAACATTCATATCAACCACCTCACAAAAAATAAATAAAAATAGTGCACAAAACGTCAAAGTAAGGCAGTGGCTTTGGTTCATTGATCATTCAGGAATCTGATGGCTGCGGGGAAGAAGCTGTCCTTGTGCCGCTGAGTCTTTTGGCTTCTGTACCTTTTTCCTGATGGTAGCAGAGTGAAGAAGGCGTAACCTGGGTGGTGGAGGCCTTTGAGGATAGAGGCTGCTTTCCTGAGTAGACACGGCCTCTTGCAGATATCCTCGAAGGAGTGAAGACTGGTGCCCGTGAAGTCACAGGCCAAGTGAACAGCCCTCTGCATTTGTTTTTCTGGTCCTGAGCATCCGCACCTCCATACTGGACAGTGATGCAACCAGCCAGAATCCTCTTCACGGTCCACCTGTAAAAGATTTTGAGGTTTTTCAGTGTCATACAAAATTTCCTCAAACACCTCAAAAAGTATAGCAGCTGGCGAACCTTCTTCGTGATAGCATTGGCATGGAGGCTCCGCGACAGATCCTTGGAGATGTTGACACCAAGTAATTTGATGTTCTTGACCCTCTCCCTCTGATTCCTCGATGAGGACTGGACCCGACTTCCACCTGAAGTCCAGGGTCATCTCATTGATTTTGCTAATGTTAAGTGCAAGGTTGTTGGTGTGACACAACTCTACAAGCTGATCTATCTCCCTCCTGCACCCTTCTTCATTGCTGTCTATGATTCTGCCGACAACTGCGGTGTCATCGGCAAACTTGTAGATGGCATTGGAATTGTGCCTGGCTGCACAGGCATGGATTATATTGAGTAGAGCAGTGGGTTAAGAACTCATCCTTGAGGTGTGCTTGTTTTGATAGTTAGTGAGGAGGAGACATTGTTTCCAATTTGTACTGACTGTGGTCTTAGCCATGAGGAAATCAAGGATAAAGTTGCAGAGAGGGGCACAGAGTTTGGAGCTCCTTGACCAACACAGAGGGAATAATGGTGTTGAAGGCTGAGGTATAGTCAATGAAGAGCAGCCATATATATGAGTTGCAAATTTCAAGGTGATCCAGGGCTGAGTGGAGAGCCAGTGGTATTGCATCTGCTGTGGAGTCATTGTGATGAGAGGTGAATTGCAGCAGGTCCAGACTTTGCTTAAACGCGTGTTAATTCTGGCTATGACCAGCCTCTCAAATCAGTTTATCACAGTAGAAGTTAGTGCTACTGGGCGACTGTCATTGAGGCAGTTCACACGACTCTTCTTGGGTACTGGGATGCTGGATGCCCTTTTGAAGCAGGAAAGAATTTCTCACTGTAGCAATGAGAGGTTCCAGTCTTGAGTATAGCAGCTCTGATGCCATGCTGTGATCCATCTAGTAAGTATGTTTTCAGTGGTGCAATTGTAGAAGTTGTTGAGACAAGGGGTCATGTGACCTTTACATAATCTTCTAAGCGAGTATAAGTTTCTTCACCGCTGCATCAATTTATTTGTCCCAGATCAGGCAATGGAGAATTTATTCTAATAACTTTAAGCTATCAACTCTTTTCATTTGAGCACCACAGATGTTGACAGGGGTGAAGTCTCTTCCCCACCCCCCCCCCCACCCCCACTTTTGAATTCAATGACTATGTCCTTCCTTTTATAGACTTGGAGAATTTGTTATCTTTCAATCTCTTTCCAATATTATATTGTTGTTATTTAATAACACTATCTACTATTTGCCAACAATACCACGGTAGTGGGTTATATAAAGGAAGGGAATGAGTCAGCATAAAGGATGGAAATTGAAAACTTGGCTGAATGGTACAACAGCAACCTTACACTCAATGTCACCAAACCCAAGGAGATGATTGTTGACTTCAGGAAAAGAAAGCCAGAGGTTTACAATCTAGTGATCATTGGGGGATCAGAGGTGGAGAGGGTGAGCAAATTTAGGTTCTTTGGAGTCACTATCTCAGAGGATCTCTCCTGGACTCAACACACCAATGGCATCATGAAGAAAGCATGTCAGCGCCTCTACTTCCTTAGGAGTATGTGGAGGTTTGATATGTCATCTGAAACCCTGGCTAATTTCTACAGAGTGTGGTGGAAATTGTGATGACCGGCTGCATCACAGTCTGGTATGGAGACACCAATACACGTTAGCATAAAGCCCTCCAAAGGGAAATGATGCAGCACAGGACATCACAGGCAAAACCTTCCCCACTATTGAGTACATCTATAGGGAATGCTGCCGTCAGATGTCAGCAGCAATCATCAAAGACCCAGCACATGATCTGTTCTTGCTGCTACTGTCAGGAAAGAGGTATAGATGCCACAAGACTCACACCACCAGGTTCAGGAACAGCTGCTACCCCTCTACAATCAGATTCCTCAAAGACAAACTCAATCAAAAACTCATTTAAGAACTCTTACCTATGCACTTTATTGATTTTATTTTGTTCTCTCTGTATTGAACAATCAGTTTGTTTACATTTGTTACTTAGATGTTTATGCTGAATACAGTTTAGTTTATCCACTGCTAATTAGCAGTAATTCTGCCATACCCTCAGGAAAAAGGAATCTCAGGGTTGTATGTGATATCATACATGTACTCTGACAATAAATCTGAAATCTTATTTGGTGGAGTCAGCAAATTTGAAGATGGAGTTGATTGGTCCCAATCAGACCCACTGCCCAACCTTCTCCCCATAAGCTTTGATGTCCTGGCTAATCAAGAACCTACTTGTATTTCTTCCAATCTAGTGTACTACATTGAATTCTCCTAATATGAATCAGAATCAAAATCAGGATTTATTGTCATGAACAAGTTATGAAATTCTGTGTTTTATCGCAGCATCTTAGTCCAAACATCCATATTATAACCATCTTATGACATTACTATAAAAATAAAATAATAATAATACTGCACAAAAAGTAAGGCAGGGTCTTGGGTTCATTGATTATTCAGGAATCTGATGGCAGTGGGGAAGAAGCTGTCCTTGTGCTCGTCTTTAGGCTCCTCCACCTTTTCCCCAATGGTAGCAGAGTGAAGAGGTCATGGCTGGGCAGTGGGAGTCTTTGAGGATAGAGGCTGCTTTTTTATAACATGTCTTCGATGGAATGGTTTGGTGCCTGTGATGTTGCAGGTTGAGTTAACAACCTCTAGAGTTTATTCTTGTCCTGAGAGTTGGTTCCTCCATGCCAGGCAGAGAAGCAACCAGCCGGAGTGCTCTCTACACTGCACCTGTAGAAGTTTACGAGAGTCTTCGGTGACATACCGAACCTCCTCAGTCACCTCACAAAGTCTAGCTCCTGGTGAGACTTCTTTGTGATTGCCATAATGTGGAGGCTCCAGGACAGGTCCTTGAATTTGAAGTTCTTGAGCCTCCTCATGACTGAGCCCTCGATGAGGACTAGGTCATGTTCCCCCAACTTCTTCCTGAAGTGTGTAATCTTGTGTCATTGAAGTTATCAAACACAAGTTCCTGACCAGTTGGCAGATCACTTCCTCTCTTTCTGCAAACATTAGCCAAACTTAAAATTTGATCACTTTGCCTTTTTGGCCTGATATTGTGTTACCAATAAAGATCACAATAAACCAAGGGAACTGTATCTATTCTTTGGATTGAGAACATAATAATTTCCAACTCAACCTTGAATTCAATGATGTCAAGTAACCAGCTAATGCATCTTGTATTTCCAGAATTCACATTTTATTTCCTGTCTTTGGGTAAGTTCCCTCGTCTCCTTTTACAACTCTACAGGTGTAGTTTCTTGTTACTTGTTAGCATTTGCCACTCTCTCTCAAGTGCTTGCTCCATGAAGAATGTTCCCTCCAACCCTCTGCCAATAGACCTACCCTTTTATAGTTAAATAAGAAAGTCTGCAGATGCTGGGATCGAGTGCAATGCACAAATGCGCGAGAGAAACTCAGCAGGTGCTGCAGCATCCATAGGAAGTAAAGGGTAACCAGTGTTCCGAAAGATATTCAGAGTTTGGATTTATTGACATCACATTCAACGCTGAGATTCTTTTGTCCTGTGGGCGAGGCAGAATTACCACTTATTGGTAGTGCAAAAAAAACTGTACTCGACATACATATGTAAACAAATAACAAAATGTAAACAACACAGAGAGAGAATAAATTGTAAAAGTAAGAGCCCTTAAGTAAGTCCCTGATTGAGTTGGTTCTTGAGGTATCTGCTGGTGGAGGGGTAGCAGCTGTCCCAGAACCTGGTGGAGCGAGTATTGGGGCACCGATACCTTTATCCTGATGGTAGCAGCAAGAGCAGAGCATGTGCTGGATGAGGCGGATTCTTGATGATTGCTGCTACTCTCCAATGGCAGCATTCCCTTTAGATGTTCTCACTAGTGGAGAGGGTCTTGCCTTTGCTGTCCTGGGCTGTGTCCACTACCTTTTTTTCAGGACTCTACGTTCGGGATGCTTTACATCCTATGGTTGCGGTGAGACCTGCTGAGTTTCTCCAGCACATTTGTGCGCCTTGCATTTCCATTTTATACTCTGCTCCGTCCTCCTTTCTCAGCGATTCTTAACGTGATTTATCCCTCCCTTTTCCCAGTTCCGACACAAGGTCATCATTCTGAAATATTATCGGTTCCTTACCTGACAAACTCACCTTTTCATCACTGAACAGTATTTTGCTCCCAGTTTGTTTTGAGGCAGTTGGACATTGTGACAGAGGTACATTTTGTGATGGTCACCCTGCCTCAGAGAATTGAAATCGGTGTGTGTGAAGGATGCAAATTATATGTCCCCAATGCAATGAACTGGCACATCGGTCAGTTATTTGAAATATTGCCAATTCTGATTGAAGAACCACAAGCTGAAACATTAACTCTGTGTCTCCCTACACAGATGGTGTCTGACCTAATGAATATTCCTAGCATTTTCTGAGTTTATTTCAGGTTTCCAGCATATATAAATCTTTGGCTTTTTCACTGTAAAAAAAAGGGTTACTGTTTCACTGTGAGTCATTGTGACTTGAACACATTCTTGACAGAGAGTTTTGGTTCATAAACCTCGACCATTCTTCTTCTCCCTCCGATCAAGTCATGTCAAGTCAGGTTTATCATTATCTAATTGCATAAGTACAACCTGACGAAACACACAGACGCACAACTAGAGATAACACGAACAGTACGCAGACAAACAATACATTTGCAGGACAAGCATTCATATATACAAATAAATAATAAATATTGTTTCATGAATATGGGAATCTGATGTTGCTCCAACTGTTAGAATTCCATCATATGCAGTGTGCCTGTGTGCCTCTCTTGAATAAATTTCAGTTCTGTAAACTCTCTTGACCTTAATCTAGGGGCATCAAGAATACACCATGCAGCTGAAATGGGAAATCTCCCATTTCCCACCTTCTCCGCGTTCTCCCGTTCAACATCCACCTGCCAATGTTAGCTTGAAGAATTCTAATTTTTTTTTCACTTTAAATGTTGGCCTGATCTTTACAATGAATGTGTTCTGTATGACCAGGTGTTCCAATGGATTTGACCGTCATCGACAAGATTGGGTGGATAATGGCTGTCCTGATCAGGTGCGTGGGTCTGAATAGAGTTGTGATAAGTAATAAAGCAATCTTAAAATTGTCATCGAATTTTGTTGTATTCTTCACTTCATTAAATTATCTTCATGAAAAGCATTGACTGTGACATTACTAACCACGATAATGGCATCAAGGCGAAAAGATGGATGTTTTTTAGCTGTAAGATGAGGCCAAGGTAATCCTATCAGACAATTTTGCCCAGTGTTACCTTGTGATAAATGTTGTGTCCAGTGATAATTCTGTAGACTTAATAATGATTCAGGATCATTGCTACATGGGCTAATTGTTTTCAACACTCTGCTGGAGCTAAAGTCTTTTCTTTCTACTAGTCTGACGATAAGACCTGTGATGTCTCGCCTGGAGAAATGACTCGAGCTTCTTCAGCGACAGCCACAAGCATTACAACATCAACAACAAAGCCCAAAAGCCTAAGCACCACATTCACTGCTATCACATCTGGCCTTCCCACTTCCAGCTTAACCACAGAAGGTATGTGAACTGCACTCCAGTCATAGAATCTAATTTTATTTCTAAAACCTAAATGATTGTCTTAATGAAATTAAAAGAAATATATGAAGAAACTCAGAAGGTCAAACAGTGTATTTTGTGTAGCAAAAGATAAAGATACATATCCAAAGTTTCAAGCCTGAGTCGACCATCCAAGGCAGGGAGCTGAATAAAATGGTGGGGGGAGGAGCAATGAGAGGAGAACAGGCAAGAGGTTGAGGGAGGGAGGGAACAAAAGCAAATGGGGGGGTGGGGGATGGCTCTGTGAATGGAGAGGGAAGGGGATGGAGACCTGGTGGGATAGCAAAGAGAGGGAGAATGGGGAGTGGTCTAGCAGAAACCAGAGAAGTTGAAGTTAATGCCATCCGGTTCGAGAGCACCAAGACGGAATTGTACTGACAATAACCACAACAGCAGTGCGAGTATAAGACAGCTTTAATAAACTAATATGTACACTCAGAGTCTTGTCTCTCTGCAAGACACATCTGGAAGGCTGGACTGCTTTATATACAAGGTCACCGGGATGACTCCTGGCATATTACCACAGGAATATTAGGTGTCACTCTTCCACGGGTGGCCTTGGTTTGGCAGAGCACAAGGCCATGGTCCGCAATATTGGTGTGGGAGTGGGGTGCAGAATTGTTTTAATGAGTGTTACTCTACACTGTTTACTTTGGTTAGAACATATCTTGCCTTCACAAAATGTCAAGCCAAAATTCGAGTTTTCCATTTTAAGTCACAGTCAAACTGTATGGGATCACCGCACAAAGTTAGTCACAACCCTTCAGATGTCAGTCAGTGGAAGTTATGGTGAAAATGACAAATGAATTTCCATCTTCGAATTCACAAATGAGCCAATTTCTCTCTGCAAGTTCTTGGACAGCATTCAAATTCTGGCAAAAGGAACATTGAATGAATTATAAAATGATGATGTGCATTTACCAAATTGTATTTTTCACGGGCAGTGGGTAAAATCAACAGCAGTGAAATCTGAAGCAAACACTTCCTCTTTGAATGATAATTGTAATTTTTTTTTCATGACTAAGAAGACTTTAGGCTGGAAAATTTGATCTATATCAACTATTGAGGAAAAAAAAAGATTTTATTTTGGTTTGCAATTGATGTCCTTCTCAGAGATCTCTGCTTCTATGCTGTTTTTTTTTTAACACTTTCAATAAAAGCTCTGATAGCTCCAAGGAGGATGTTGCATTTAACAACACAGAAGGACCATCACAGCACTCTCATTCCCACCCTTTGTTCCAATAAGGAAGATATTTATTGACTGAAGTTGCATGAAGATACATGATTTGAATCAAAAATAATTAAAATAGATCAGACGGAGTGTTGGCTTCCCATCTTATGTACCTTCTTGTCCACAACTCATTCAGTTGACAGTAAATACATAGAAGGTATGTCGCTTGACTTACTAAATGCCCTGCTGGTTAAGTGTCTTTGACAGGAAGAGCACTTTCTCCGCAAGAATCCCACAGTTGTCTTTTCTTTGTTTTCATGCATTTGCCTTCTCAATGTTCAACCTGTTCTTAAGTATGTCTTCCAAGCAGAAATCACCTAATGATCTTCAGATGGCACTGTTTAGTATTTAGTACTGGAGCCAAATATGAAGAGGCTGTGAGTATTAAGCACAGTCTATACTTCAATCCAAAATCTGTTTAACTGCACTCCAAACACAAATAGGTCCGGCTGATCTTCACTTTGTCTCTTCACTCCATTCCGCTCCTTTCTGTGGGGATCTAACACAACTGTACATTTGATAGTACATAGTCCTAGTCCATGATGATTTTGAGGGATCAGAATTGTGTTTCCATTCTGCTCAGTTGAGTCCAGGGACAGTATCGAGAAAATTTTGACAAGAACTTAGGAGAATAAGCGGGAGGCTTTTAAAAGAGAGATAGGGAGAGTTCAGGGGCAGAGTGCTGGCAGGCAAGGCTGGTAAGATTAGGGACCCCTGGATGTCCATAAATATTGAGGATCCAGTCAAGAAGGAGAAGGTAGGTGATGGTCTTCGACAAGTGAGTTGAAGAGAATCCTTTGAGGCATATCGAGGATGTAGGAGTTCAGTTAAAAGTGATATCAGTAGGGCAAAGTGGAGGTATGTGATGGCTCTGGTGGAGAGGGTTAAGGAGAATACTAAGAGATTCTACAAGTACCATATACACTCATGTCATGGTTAATACCGTGTAATAGTTTAACTCCCCCCCTCCCCTCACCCATTATTCTTGGCCCAAAAATCTGGTGTTTGAGTATGAACATGTCCACCTGCTCATCTGAGCTCCCACACCCTGATAATGGACCCCTCACCCTGGCTTCCCACCCACCAGAGCTCCCGGTGCCCCAACCAAGGACTTACCACTGGTCCCATCTATCTGAAAAAGTGGTCCATAAAATTCAATGATTACATGGTATATTAAGGGAAAAAGAATAACTAGGCAGTGATTAGGGTCCACAAGAGATAAATGGAACCAAACAAGCTTTTCTCATCTATATTTGCTGTGGAGAAAGACTTGGAGGCTCTAGAACTTGGGAAAATAAATAATGATGTCTTGAAGAGAACAGATGTAAAGGTGCTGGAGACCCTAAAATCCTGAAATGTAAATAATCCTTCGGGCCATATCCAAGGTCCTTGTGGGAAGGGATGGAAGAAATTGCAGGAGCCCAAGCAGAGATATTTATATCACCACTAGGCATGGATGAGGGGTGTAAGATTGAAGGTTGCCTAAGGTTGTGCCTTTATTGAAGAAACACTGGAAGGACGTCAGGGAATTACATTTGCTCATCAATGCTACTCTGATAAATCTCCAACAATTTCTTCTAAACTGAGTGTTTTACGGTTTCTGATTGTAAGTGGCCATACTTTGACATTTAGTTGTATTTTCAGCTAATTATAACAAAGTTATCAAGAATAGCAAATATTTAGGATAAGGTAACATTTTATTGGTTGTATCTTTTGAAAATGTGTATCAATAACTCTGAGGACCGCTGCTTTGAGTTTTAATTTTTGTACTGCTCCATGTTGTATTATCCAAGTCAAATGCAAGTCATTGCTAATTCTCTTAAAATGCATCATTTTAATTCTCTTACAGATGATACAAAGATTGCTCTGCATCTGAGGGACAATGGAGGTAAGTGTTATATTTTTATGAATGTGTGTGTTCATTTTTTATACTGCATCAATTTATAGTATCCTGTGGCACTTAGCCATAACTTCAGTATGATTTGATGACAAATCACACTGTTTGTACACATTTATTTTTTCCAAATATATATGATACTTTACAAGATATATCTCCTTGTTTCACCTTTGCCAGGACTCAATCTATTACTGCAATAATAACTGAATTCATAATAAACACTGATGCCCATATTTGATTCACGGTGTTCATACGGTTTATGATAATTACACATTGAATAGATTGGATCTGAATATATCAAAATAGTTTTATTGATTGTTTTAATTTTGTATATCTTTGTGTATAGTATCATTTCTGCAGTATTAGTACAAGGGCGATTAAGAAGACAAACAACATGTTGACTTGTGTTACAATTGTAAATTTGTCGATCCAATTCCACTCAGACCAACTCACAACCACAGTGAGTTTGACCGAATTCTTATCAAATACTCAAAAGGACAATTTTCCTGGGAAAACACCAAAGCCCACCCAACGATCGTCCAACTACTTATGATCTTAACCAACTCGTTATGATCTTAACCACCTGTGTCACCACTTTCAAGGAATTTGCCAACTGTATTTCCAAATCCCTCTGTTATACCACACTTCAGAGTCCCCTACTGCTTGCAATGTACGTCCTACCCTGGTGTGTCCTCCCAACGTACAAATCCTCAACTTTGTCCAAATTAAATTCCATCTGCCATTTTGTAGTACATTTTTTCTAGCTGGTCCAGATTTCGGTGCAAGCTTTGAAAGCCTTCCTCTCACTTCACTCCACCCCCAATCTTCATGTCATCTGCAAATTTTCTAATCCAATTTACCACATGATCAGCAATCAACAAACTCAGCATTGATCCCTGAGATCTCATCCACCACCACTCTCTGGCCTCTCCTGCAAAGCCAATGTCTAATCCAACTTATTTCCTGAATACCAAGCAACTTAACATTCTTGACCAACATCCCATGTGGGACCTTGTCCATTATATCACTGACTCAAGGAGAATTTTACATGGGCACTGTAACACTGTTAGTCTTTCCCAAAGATATTGATGATTGCCCCATTTTCCATTCAAATTTAGTCTTATTGATCTTGTGGAGCATTCAACTGATTCAACCAAACTCATTGCATGGAATACAGAGCAATACAGCGCAGGACCGACTTTTTTGCGCTGAACAAGATGCTGAAATTAAATTAGAAGTCCACTACTTGCATGTGGTATATCTCCTTCTCTTTCTTGCACATTTTATCTGCTTCACCATGACCCCTGGCAGCCTGTTCCAGGCACCAGCCACTCACTGTCGAAGAAAAACTTTCCCCACACTTGCCCCCCCCCCCCACTTTATGTGCAAGTCCTCTCTTGCTTGCCATTTTGTCTCTCCTATCCATGCCTCTCATCACTTTATAAACATCTATAGGTCATCCCTCAGCCTCTGATGCTCTTGAGAAATCAACCACATTTATCCAATCTCTCTCCATTGTTCTTGGCTATGTCCTGGTAAACTCTTCTATACTCCTTGCAAAGCCCATACATCCTTCCTGTTATGTGGATGACCATAATTGCACCCAACACTCCAAGGGTGGTAAAACCAAAGTTTCATTTGGCTGCAATGTGATATTCTTACTCTATGATCAATGCACCATCCAATGAAAGGAATCATGTCCTATGCCTTCTTAACCACTTTATCTACCTGCTTGATCACATTCAAGGAATTATGGACCTGGACTCCTGTAACTAAAAGAGCCACAGATTCTTTTTATCAGAGACAAACAAGACTGAGACTTATTGCTCATCCTTGATTTTCTGAGGAGACATTTGAAACAACCGAGTAGCTGCTCCAGTCCCTTGAGAGCACAACATGGATTCATGATGGAAAATCTCTTCCGCACTGAACCTGTTGAGCTTTTACAGCAATGAAAATTGTATCATGCTGAATTGGTATTGATTTCCTTTCTTATAAAGTGAATTGTACAGGGTTGAGCCAGTTGCGCTGGGCTTCACATGGAGCAGGTGCAGGGCAAGTGTGGAGCCCTGCGCATTGTCTTTCAGAGTCTTTTTTTTAACCTCTTCTGGCCCAGTGTGTGTGGCCTGACCTCAGCTTCAATCCTTGAGCTGCTATTGATATTTGTGGCATACACACCAGCCTACAAATCTATCAAAAAAAAAAGCTCATCTTCATTAAAATCTCAAAAACTTGATATGGGAACAAATAATTACGTGCACTTTGCAATAGAATCTTTCAGCAGACAGATCTTTAAAAGAACAGTGCAGCACAGAACAGGCTCTGCCGCCCACGATGTTATGCTGACTGATGTACACCTACCTGCATCAATCTAACCCTTCCGAACCTCACAGCCCATGACCCTCTATTTTTTCTTACCCCCCATGTGCCTGTCTAATGCCAGACTCCACCACCATCCTTACAATGAATTCCAGGTACCCAAAACTCTCTGGGTTCAAGAACAAAGACATCTCCCTAAAAAAAAATTCCACTCACCTTAAACAGATGTTCTCTGGTGTTTGCTGTTGCCGTCCTTCTATAACTTGTAGGAGAAAGAGCAAAATTGCAAATATGAGAGGGAGAAAACAGCTGCACATTTCAAGGAAGGGGCACCTGGAAGTCATCCTTCCTTTCGTTTTGCATTGATATCTATTCTGCCTCATTTTAAGCACCCTTTACTTCTCATTTGTAACTTGAAATAAGATAAATCTGAATATGACTATACTGTTGAAACACTGGCCCTTTGGAAGCGGGTCACTGCTTTGAACAGAGTAAGGAGAGGTATATCATGGTCACAAAGTTACCACTGATACAAGATTTGAACATGAAAGTGGTTCACCAGCCAGCAAATGCAGCAATGCACCTTGTCATGGATTGTTTCACTCCATAGCTTGCAGGAAAATACAATTTTTATTGCATATTGTCCACTTCCAAATAAGGTAGTATCTTGTTGTTTACTTCTAGGATTACTGTTGTACTTTCCAGGTCAGCCTGGTTACTTGAGTCTTTCAAATTGATCTGATTTTCTCCAAGACTCTCTGGAGAGGAAAAAAAAGAGAAGAAAAATGCAAAAGAAAGGACTTATTTTCCTCAACTCGACAGAATTATTTTTCCTCAGTAAAGAAAATCGTATTTAAAAGATCCTTTGATCTTTTGAAATGTATTTCCATGAGCATTTCAAGCAAAATGGAGTTCTAGTTGTTTAATCTAGCTCCAGAAATGTTTTTATTTACCCAGTGGGTGTTGAAAACATGACTGGGAATGCTGACTTTGAAGGGCTTGCAAAGTATTCATGTCTGAAGATATCAGCCTGGTATAAAGGTGTATGATCTTCCCTTTAATCATAGGATTATGGGTAATAACCCCCACATCAATGGCTTGAATACAAACCTACAAACCTAAAGGGGGTGTTATGCTGTTGAAGGTGACATTTATAGATGAAATGCATATCTACAATCATAGATGGATAGAAAACATCAGAGAATAAAATTCTGGAAAGGCATGCAAAAGAAGCCATTGAGATCATTTGTGTCGTATCCAAAGGTTAAATCTATAGAGCTTGTCCGAAAGATTTTTTTTAAATATCGCATATTTACTGCAGAATATATCTTAAAAGTAGTTAAAAAGTTTACTGCTGTCCCTAAATTTACTCAGATTATATTATAATGAAATATTAATATTGGGTTCAAGTGGCCTCATCAGCAACAATAATGAGTCAACCACAGAAAAGAGATGCAAAATCTGTGGTATGGTGCCAGAATTATAACCTGAGTCTCATCGTGGACAAGACAAAGGAGATGATCATGGTCTTCAGGAGGACTAGGACCAACTACCCTCTATTGCGCATTAATAATTCGGTGGTGGAGGGAGTAAAGAGCACCAAGTTCCTCAGAGTCTGCTAAACAAGTGACCTATCCTGGATACACAACATCTTATTTGTCAAGAAGCTGCCATAGTGACTGCACTTCCTGCATAAACTGAGGTGGGCAAGCCTATCAACAATCCTATCAACTTTCTCAATGGAGAGCATCCTGGCCGGCTGCATCACAGTGTGGTACAGTTGCTGAAGAACATTGGATCGGAGGTCAATCCACAGTATCATAAGAATTGTGGGAAGGATCACTGGAGGCTCACTCCCTCCCTGCCCCCCCCACCCCACCGATGTGATCTACCGGCTTTGTTGTCTGAAGAAGGTGCGCAAAATCATGGACCCCTTCCACCCTGCACGCAGCATCTTTCAGCTGCTCTCATTGGGAAAGGGATACAAGAGTATCAGAGCCAGAACCATCATGAGAACAGCTTCTTTCCACAGATCAAAGGAACTGCTCACACTAACCATCCAAAACTCTTCTATTTATTAAAAAAATATTTATATATGTACTAGCAGGATACTCAGTGTTGCCCAGGAAATAAAACACTCAGTTGTTAACTACATAGTTGAAACAAAATACCCAAAAAACTTTAATATTTCTATATAAATATATTTTTTTCTGTTTCCTGCTGCCTTCCCCCTGCCTGCCTGGAGGCCTGAGCTCAGAGACGGGCGTATCACTGCTGCTCTGTTTCCTGCTGCCTGCTCCTTGCATGTCTGGAAGCATCAACAGTGAAATGAGACTGATGCTCCTCTGCTGTCTTGCTTTCTCCTTTGTCTTACTCCCTGGGTTTATGAAGGGCTTCAGCCAATATTGCATCACTTTTTTGGGCACATATTGAACTGGTTTCGGTTTCTGAATGTGCATTGAATGAGGTGCCCCTGGTGCAAGTTCATTTTTTTTGGAACTTTTGAACTTCATGTGACCTTAAAAGTTAAAATCAATGTGGTCATGAAATTCAGCATCAAATGTTACCACAATTATAGTAAACAATAATGCAAGTCATTGCTAGTAAATACTTGTGTAATAAACAGTAATGCATGTTAGTGCAAGCTGGTAAAAAAAAGAACTTTATATGACCTTAAAGGTTAAAATCAATGTGATAATGAAATTCAGCATCAAATGTTATCCCTACAGAACCTACTTGGACATTTCTAGAGTGTTCCATATTGATTTGCATGGAAAACAGACAAACAGACATACATGCACAAATATATTATCAAATAAACACACACACACACATACACACAATATATGTGTGTGTATGTTTATAAACAGTATTATATATGTATAATACACTGCAACACACTATATATATGTGTGCATGTGTATATAAACAATGTTTGTATGTGTGTTATCTTTGGTTTGTGTCTGCCTGTTTTACACCAAGGACCGGAGAATGTTGTTTCATCGGGTGGTACTTGTATATTCAAAGGATATTAAACTTGAACTGGAGATGCTGGAGAACTGAAAATCAATAATTTCTGAAAGTGCACAGCAGGCAAAGAGTAGAGAGAGAAACAGAGTTCATGTTTCAAGTCTAATACACAAAAGTGCTAGAGAAACTCAGCAGGTCCCATAGCGTCCAGAGGAGGCAAAGATATATCACTAACATTTCAGGCCTGAGCTCTATGTTCATCAGCATTCTTGTATGTTTATTACAAATGTATTTTTTGTTTCCTCTCATGTTAATGATGCACCATCAGGATTGTTCAGGGTAATATCGTCAATTCACCATTGTTCATAAATTATAATTATTAAATGGAAATAGTCTTGCATGAGCTGGAAGGCAAGAAATAAATATTGGCTGACATAGAGTAAATCACATTTTGGGCAGATCATTTTAATTCCTAGGACCTCATTTGCATTTTGCTAAACAACTCACTGCCCGAAACCATGAAAGAAGGCATGCAGCCAGCTTCAAACTGGTTAGTAATTGTGCAGATGTAAATCACCCACTGGAAGTGCTGTAAGGGGTTCAATTTCTGCAAGAAGGGATCCTTGACTTTCTCATTGGAAGACCACAGTCGGTACAAATTGGAAGCAACGTCTCCTCCTCACTGATTATCAACACAGGCGCACCCCAAGGATGCATGCTTAGCCCATTGCTCTACACATTATACACCCACGACTATGTATCCAGGCACAATTCCAAAGCTATCTACAAGTATGTTGATGACACCACAGTTGTCGGCAGAATCATAAATGGCAATGAGGAAGCGTACAAGAGGGAGCTAGATCAGCTGATTGAGTCGTGTCACATCAACAAACTTTATGTCCAACACCAGCAAAACCAAGGAGATGATGATGGACTTCAGGAGGAAGTCAGGGGAACACAACTCAGTCCTCATCAAGGGCTCAGTAGTGGAGAGGGTGAAGAACTTCAAATCACTGGGTGTCAACATCTCTGAGGATCTGTCTTAGAGCCTCAATGTTGTTGCAATCATGAAGAAGGCTAGCCAGCAGCTATACTTCGTAAGGTGCTTGAGGAGATTCGGTCTGTCAATGAAGGCTCTCGAAAACCTCTTCAGTTGTACTGTGGAGAGCATTCTGGCTGGTTGCATCACTGTCTGGTGTGGAGGCACCAAATCTCAAGACAAGAATAAACTCCAGAGGTTGTTAACTCGGCCTGTGACATCACAGGCGCCAGACTTCACTCTATTGAGGGCATCGACCTGAGACAGTTCCTTAAAAAAGCAGCCTCTATCCTCAAGGTCCCCCACCACCCAGGCCATGTCCTCTTAATCTGCTACCATTAGGAAAAGGTACAGGAGCCTAAAGACGAGCACTCAGCAGCACAGGGACAGCTTCTTCCCCACTGCCATCACATTCCTGAATGATCAATGAACCAAAGACACTGCCTTACTTTTCATGCAGTATTTTTTTTAATGTATATTATTGTTGTAAGATGGTTCATGCACAGTTTGAGGCGTTATCAGCCCACTGGCAGTGGTCAATGTGGCAGGCACCAAGAGATTTCTTTAGGCAGTCCTTGTACCTTTTCTTTGGTGCACCTCTGTCACGGTGGCCAGTGGAGAGCTCGCCATATAACACGATCTTGGGAAGGCGATGGTCCTCCATTCTGGAGACGTGACCCATCCAGCGCAGCTGGATCTTCAGCAGTGTGGACTCGATGCTGTCGACCTCTGCCATCTCGAGTACTTCGACGTTAGGGATGAAAGCGCTCCAATGGATGTTGAGGATGGAGCGGAGACAACGCTGGTGGAAGCGTTCTAGGAGCCGTAGGTGGTGCCGGTAGAGGACCCATGATTCGGAGCCGAACAGGAGTGTGGGTATGACAACGGCTCTGTATACGCTTATCTTTGTGAGGTTTTTCAGTTGGTTGTTTTTCCAGACTCTTTTGTGTAGTTTGGCGGGCAGCAACCTCCTTTGAAAAAGACCGCAGAGCCCACCTCACTGACAAAAGGCAAAGGAGGAAAAACCCAACACCCAACCCCAACCAACCAATTTTCCCCTGCAACCGCTGCAACCGTGTCTGCCTGTCCCGCATCGGACTTGTCAGCCACAAACGAGCCTGCAGCTGACGTGGACTTTTTACCCCCTCCATAAATCTTCGTCCGCGAAGCCAAGCCAAAGAGAAAGAAGATGGTTCATAATATGATGCTGCCACAAAACACTGAATTTCGTGACTTGTTCATGACAATAAATTCTGATTCTGATTGAGGCAAGTTATGAGCAGGAAGGTGATAAATTCACACCATTGCGCTTGCAGACCTATCGCACAACCATTGTTTTGTGGCAATTACATTTGAAAATATATTGCTGGTGGTCCAGTAGAATCTAATAATTTGGTTCATTGGTTATGAAAGATGACTGGAGTATGTATCTGGAAGGCAATAGAATTGATTCACTCAATAAAAGAGCCCATACTAATCCTCAGGAATAAAGCCTTTCAGAAATGCTAAAACATTGAGTTACTCTGTCATAAATAAAGTTTTCATGGAATGAACTATTGACTCTGCAATTATCTATGATGGATATTCAACATACTTCCAAGTTCATCGATGCACTGTTGAATCACATGCAGTAATTATTCATAGACTTGAGTAATTCAAATTGGTTCTATGAATCAGCTGGAACATTGATTTAGCTGCTTTGGGCCAACATTTAAATAATAGTTGTTTTGAGAGAGAGTGGGAAAAACTGCATATTCAATGTTCCAATTTTTTTGTTGATTGTTCTGTGATAAAATTCTGTCAGTTAGAGTTCTGCTGGACTCTTATGGACTCAAGTGTCCAAAATGTTGGAGTCTCTATAATTACCCTTCTGCTTCATGAGCTTTGGTCTAGTAGTAACTCAGTTTTAACATCTCCTCTTTTTCTCTGTTGCCTCTTTCAACACTTCAACCTCTGAGATCTCTCCACGAGTCCAATTTGGCCTATTGTGTAATTCTTACAAATGTTATTCATTTCACCCACCAGTTGAGTCTAAACCTTTCAAATTGTTTTTCCAAACCTTTCCTCCCCCCCCCCCACCCCCATCTATTCCCCCCCCCCCTCTTTAAGATGCCACAGTCTGGTTATTGCATCTGATCACTTTTTTTTCCCCGCATCTGAAGATCCAGTAAGAATTTTCATGTTACACAATGGTGACTGCAATATTTATTGAGGTGAATTAAAGTCATGCCAGAAATTGGACTTAGCTGTTTTGCCATGCTTATTGCTTGTAACAAAACCAGTTGTGGCTGTTCAGATTATGTCGTTATTGTTGCAATTGTACAGGGTGTTGGTGAGGCCACACCTGGAATATAGCACATTGCCATTAATCCCCTTATCTAAGAAAAAAATTATTAGAGGCTATCTCTTTGGCTTGGCTTTGCGAACGAAGATTTATGGAGGGGTAATGTCCACGTCAACTGCAGGCTCGTTTGTGGCTGACAAGTCCGATGCGGGACAGGCAGACACGGTTGCAGCGGTTGCAGGGGAAAATTGGTTGGTTGGGGTTGGGTGTTGGGTTTTTCCTCCTTTGCCTTTTGTCAGTGAGGTGGGCTCTGTGGTCTTCTTCAAAGGAGGTTGCTGCCCGCCGAACTGTGAGGCGTCAAGATGCACGGTTTGAGGCGATATCAGCCCACTGGCGGTGGTCAATGTGGCAGGCACCAAGAGATTTCTTTAGGCAGTCCTTGTACCTTTTCTTTGGTGCACCTCTGTCACGGTGGCCAGTGGAGAGCTCACCATATAACACGATCTTGGGAAGGCGATGGTCCTCCATTCTGGAGACGTGACCAACCCAGTGCAGCTGGATCTTCAGCAGCGTGGACTCGATGCTGTTGAACTCTGCCATCTCGAGTACTTCGACGTTAGGGATGAAAGCGCTCCAATGAATGTTGAGGATGGAGCGGAGACAACGCTGGTGGAAGCATTCTAGGAGCCGTAGGTGATGCCGGTAGAGGACCCATGATTCGGAGCTGAACAGGAGTGTGGGTATGACAACGGCTCTGTATACACTAATCTTTGTGAGGTTTTTCAGTTGGTTGTTTTTCCAGACTGTTTTGTGTAGTCTGCCTTGGCGAGTCTGTTGTCTATCTCGTTGTCAATCCTTGCATCCGATGAAATGGTGCAGCCGAGATAGGTAAACTGGTTGACCGTTTTGAGTTTTGTGTGCCCGATGGAGATGTGGGGGTACTGGTAGTCATGGTGGGGAGCTGGCTGATGGAGGACCTCAGTTTTCTTCAGGCTGACTTCCATGCCAAACATTTTGGCAGTTTCCGCAAAGCAGGACGTCAAGCGCTGAAGAGCTGGCTCTGAATGGGCAACTAAAGCAGCATCGTCTGCAAAGAGCAGTTCATGGACAAGTTGCTCTTGTGTCTTGGAACTCATCCGTGAATTTAGAGGCTTAAAAAAAGGAGATTCACCATGCTAATCATTGGGGTGAGATGGTTGTCCTATCAAGAAAGATTAAATAATTTCAAAGAAAGAGGGATTACCATCCACAAACATGATTTCATAAGGGGGCTTAACAGGGTGGATGTTCAGATTGTTTTCACAAGTGGGGGATAATCACGAACAAGGGGACAAGTTTAAAAGGGACAGGTTACATAAAACAGAGGTGTGTTTAAATTTCTTCACTGAAAGGATAGTAAATCTCTGAAATTCTGTCCCTAAGGATGATGGAGGACAAATTCTTAGTTATATTTAAGGTGGAGGCAGAATGAGGAATTGAGAGTTATTAGGAACTGGAACAGAAGAGGAGTCGACAACAGCTTTGATTGCCCGCAGTCATATTGATTGGAGGGCATTCTGGCTGGTTGCATCATAATAACATAAGAAATAGGAGCAGGAGTCGGCCATCTGACCTATCGAACCTTCTCCGCCATTCAATGAGATCAAGGCTGATCTGATCATTGACTTAACGCTACCTAACTGTCTTTTCCCTATGTCCCTTAATTCCATTTTTTAGGTAAAAAAAAAATCACTGTGTGCTAATGAGGCGCCAACTCTCAGTTCAAGAACAAACTCCAGAAGGTTGTTAATTTGGCCTGTGACATCACAGGCACCAGACTTCATTCCATCGAGGGCATCTACATGAGGAGGTGTCTTAAAAAAGCAGCCTCTCTCTTCAAGGACCCTCACCATGCCCTCTTCAATCCGCTACCATCGTGAAAAAGGTACAGGAGCCTCAAGACAAACAGTCAGTGGCACAAGGACAGCTTCTTCCTTGATGCCATCAGATTCCTGAATAATCAATGAACCAAAGTCACTGCCTTACTTTTTGAGCACTATTTAAAAAAAAAACTAATATATAATATGAATGTTTGCACTACGACGCTGGCGCAAAACACTGACTTGTTCCTGACAATAAATTCTGATCCTGATTCTGAAAACTGAATGTCCAAAGGAACTGCTCACACAAACCATCCAAGACTCTCATACTCATGAAAGAATATTTAGTTATTTATTTGTATATATGAATACATCTTGTCTGTGTATTTTTTTGTCTGTATTGTGTGTTATGTCTGGCTGTGTGTCTGTGTGCTTTGAACTGAGGATCAGACACTACTATTTTCCCGGGTTGTACTTGTGCAATTAGATAAACTTGATTTGATGACTTATTCTCTCTGTGTTGCATTCTAAAACACACAACACCTGCTGTGTTTGGTGAAGCTGGAGCAGCCCCATTAAGGACTGAAACCCACTCTGCTTGATTCCTGAACAGTGGGTTAAAATCCCTCTTTAGGGCGTTCAGGATTGATGTGATGCTCCAAGGGTCAGCATAGACGTGATGGGCTTGAATGGCTGTCTGTGTAGTAAGGGATAATTCATGTTTGAAATTGGTATAGCAATGGTATTGTATTGTGCCATTTATAATTCAGTAAACTACTTGTATTTTATATTTTTATCAGAGTTAAAAAATGAAGCAGCATCCATCATCATGACTATGGATTCTCATCGCCTTATCATATATCTGACATAAATACTCAGCATATCCTCATCCTGTCCGTCTTCTGGTATTCAAAGCAAGAATTCCTCTCTCCAATTGCCATGCCTAATATAATTTACATATGCATGCCGTATATTTGAGCGTATAAGACAACCCTTGAAGGATGCAAAAAAAAGACAGAAATATAGGTCTTATAGGCCAGATACAAAAACGTGACCTTAGAATTCTACTCAAAATACCACTCGATTGGTTCCATAACCCATTCAGACCCCACCCAACATCAAATTTTTAAGCTTCTGGTATATTAGAAAGAAATTTTTATCGTAAAGAAACACATCTAAAATCCTTCAAAATCGCTTTCATGGTCATTATTCTGAGGCAAAGGACTTGGCAAGCCCACCTGGAGTTTCACTGTCAACAGGCGGGACCCAGGCTGAATCTGATTGGTCGGCTTCCACTTCATCATCTACCATCCATTGCTCTCGCGATACCAAACATTTTGAAAGATTTTATTAGTCTCTACTTTCATTTTATCCTATGCTTTGATCACAAAACCACCCAGCCCATCAAGTGTGGCAGCATGCATTGCTCCACCTTTTGTAAATGATTTTTCAGCACTCATCATCCAATTATTCCATTCTTCACGCACAGGATCTTTAAATGGCTTGTCCAAGCAGACATCTAGTGGTTGCCCTAGAGAAGTCATGGCCACACCTAACAGCTCAGTCAATGCGTCACCAGTTCAGTCAACATACGTATTTTTGGGAGGTTGTCTTATACACCCAATATATGATATTACCCTGAAATTCAAGCTGAAATTGGGGACCTCTCTTATCTGAAGGGTGTCTTCGATGGCAAAACATATGGTACTCATTCTTTTATTCCCTGGAGAACCCATTCAGGGTGTTGTGATGTGAGTATTAGATAAATTTATTCAGCGAGAAGTATTAGAATTTTTTTCCAGTATTTCAGTAGCCGGTAAAAAAATTATAGGCGTTCCACCAATGTGAAATGGAATGCTTCCTGCTGTGGTTCATATGATAACTTAAATTTCCAGGAGGAATATTACTTCCTGGAGGACCAAGGGGAGCCCCATAAGTTAGAGTGTGGAGAATGGAGGTATTGAAGTTGGCCAAGTCAGCAGCAGATTGCATTAATGAAGAGCTGAGTACACGCTGAGTTTCAATTGCTTCTTTCAAACCGGTGTTGATATGGCACTGTTGGATGTAGCCAGCATCAGATTTCATTTTATTTATGCTGGAGGGGTAAAAGGTTCATTTCAGAGCATGTACCATGGGGCTGAAATTTACTTTTAATGTTTCTTTGTGGCCTACTGATGTGATCACCAGTCAAGAGTGGTTTCTATATAATGGGCCTACTTCTCTTTATATTTTGAGTTTGCTGTTACCTCATTACCTTTGGTTAATAGTAAGTTGTTTATCTTGCTATGAATCAGAGATTCCTGAATAGCTGTAGTGTGTAGCAGCACCATTGGGTTAGAAAGTGGCTGGGATTGATAGTCACACACATCTCAAAAGTTCATTCAGGATTGTCCAGGGAGCCATGCTTCAGTTTGCCCTAAAATAAAGAATCACCAATAACTGGAAAAATCCACAGAATCACACCATGATTACAGCAGGCAAGGAGGATATTTGGCATCTCTGTTCTATTTTAGCTCTTTGCAGGAACAATCCAGCTAGTCCAACTTCCCCTTCTTCTCCTTGTGATCCCCCCCAAAAAAAACACTTGTTTCATATAGGTATCCAGCTCCCTTTGAATGCTACAGTTGAATCAGCTTCCATGATAGCCTTTCCAAATCCATCAAACACTTGGTGCTGTTACGGGTTATATTATATTTTATATTATATATAAATATGCCTTTAAAAGAGATAGAGTGTGGGGGGTTTAGTGTAGGTCATTTCACAAACAGATAGTTACACTTCACATCTCATTTAAAATTGTCATTTTAACTTTGCTGAAGGTAGCATGCAGTGTGACAGATTATGTTATGTTTTATATTGTATATAGATATGTTTTAAAGGAGAAATTGTAGGGTTTTTTTTAGTGTAGGTCTCAAACAAACACAAACACTTCACAACACAGCCCTGATTTAAAATACAGGAGCTCTGCTCAAGCCAGAAAGTCCAGGCTCCGATGGCCTTTTCACAAACTTTGAAGAATGCCTATAGAGACTTTCCAAGTCTGTGTTAATTGGACATGCTGTGGAGTAGTGGATTATTGTTTTGGAAAGCAACAGATGAATGGACTCAGAAGACTGGGTCAGGTGCCGCAGTCTGTCTGAATGCAGTTTGCTATTCTCAGAGGGTCATGTGGTTTTCTCTGAGAGAGAGAAAGGGAGAGAGAGAGAGAATTCAGTTCTACAGTTCAGCAGCAGCAGCTGGGACTGGAACAGGATAAGCTGGCAAACTTGTGGAAAAAACCCATTCTGAAGACAGGTTGTGAGTTCTTAGTTCAGCCTGGTCAAAGCTCTTGCGGTCCATACAAGAGGAGATACTTGCTATATATATTCAGCAAGATACTGAAATGACTGATTGGAGGAAATCAGTTTGTGTGTGTCCAATGAGCAACAAATCTCTCTCTGAAACCTACAAGAACCTTCCTGAGTGGTAACCATTTACCTTTAAGCACCAGAGTCTGGTGAAAATTCATAAATGTTAAATTCTGTGCACGGTATAAGGATTCCCTGATACCAGTGAACTTGGAAAAGTGAGAAGTGAATGCATGAGATAAGGGAAACAAAAAAGGAACTCTGTGGTGACCTGAAAGTAAGCAGTTATCACCTAGAAAACCCTGATGGGGCAAGTTTCTTCGGCAAGACACTGAAATGGCTGATCTGAAGGAGTCAGTTTGTGTCCAACAAGTACCAACAAGATCCATCCTGATTGGTGACCATTTACCTTTCAAGCACCAAAGCCTGGTGAAGATTCATAAATGTTAAATTCTGTGCATTGTTTTAGAATTGCCTGATACCAGTGAACTTGGAGGAGTGAGAAGTGAGATTGGACTGTGAATCAATTAACTTTTCTGAATTTATACACATATTACATGCACGTGTGCTAAGAAGTAGAAGGGGGTTAAGTTAGATTAAGTTAACAGTAACAATTTAGAGTTTGATCCTGTTTTTAATGTTTAAAGATAATTAAAAGCAACTTTTGTTTAAGTCACCATATATCTTTTTTGTGAATTTCTATTGCTGCTGGGTTTTAGGGTTCTCTGGGCCTGTCACATTAGGCACCAGTGGCTTTGCAAAAGACAATGGAACTGCTTTGAAAAGAATTTCAAAAGTAGGTGCAAATGGAGAGGTCCAGGCTCAAGTGCTGATAAAGATCTTTCAAATATTGTATTTGGAACCTTGGGCGAGGTTCTGTTTTTTTACAAGCGGTGAGAGGGGAAAGAAAACAGAATTCTTCTCTTATAGAGGGAGAGAAGACAGTTCTACAGTAGCTTTTGAGGCTGCAACATGGCAAGCTGTCAAACTTGTTGAAAACCCCATTTTGAAGATTGTGAGTTCTGAGTTCACCCTGTTGAAAACCCTTGTAGTCCTTACAAGAGGAAATGGCTGGCTAGAATGTTTCTCCTGAAATAAGGGGAACAAGAGGAACTCTGTGGTGACCTGGAAGAAGAGGTTATTATTTGGAAAACCCATGATGGGGCAAGATCCTTCAGAAAGATACTGAAATGACTGATTGGAGGAAATCAGTTTGTGTGTGTCCAATGAGCAACAAATCTCTTTCTGAAACCTACAAGAACCTTGCTGAGTGGTAACCATTAGCTTTAAGCACCAGAGCCTGGTGAAAATTCATAAATGTGCATAATACAAGAATTCCCTGATACCGGTGAACTTGGAGAAGTGAGAAGTGAATGACTGGACTATTAAAGCAAAGAATTTATCTGAACATATACACATTACATACATGTGCATTTAGAATTAGAAGGAGGTTAAGTTATGTTAAGTTTATAGTAATAAGAAAGTTTGATCTTGTTTATATGTTTAAAGAAAATTAAAAGCAACTTTTTTTGTCTTGGTGAATTTCTATAACTGCTGGATTTTGATGCTGATCTGCTCCTTTTCAGTTTGAGCATATTGCATCTCCACTTCTGTCATTGAACATGATGCATATGCAATGGGTTGCCAGTCATCATATTTTTGCAGAAGAACTGCACCGAGCCCACTATGTGATGCATCTGACGATATCTTCATGGATCTCGGAGTTTCTGAGCAGTTTCTTTAGTTCCCTCCATGACTTTTCATGTTCATGATTCTACTCCCATTCAATGTTCTTTTCTGTTTGTCTTCTCAATGGAGCCATCTTTTCTGAGAGGTTGGATAAGAATTTTCCCATATAGTTGACCATTCCATTAAACCTCTGTAAGTTATTTTTGCATTGTGGCCTTGGCATGTTCCCAATGGTGGACACCTTTCTGGGATCTGGTCTGATACCCTCACTGCCAATAATATCTTCTACAAATATTAGTTCTGTCACCCCAAGCCAAGCTGGTATTTCTTCCTATTCAGCTTCAAGTTTGCTTTCCTTGTTGCTTCCAGCACTTTCCTTAGTCTCTCCTCATGCTCCATTCTCATGGTTCCTCATACTATGATGTCATCCATTGAGGTATCAACTCCATCCAAGGGCTGATAGACTATGTGGATAGTTTTGTGCTACACTTCAGGAGCTGAGGAAATTTTGAATGGTAACCTTAGGAATCTATATCTGCTAAATGGACTAATGAACATGTACAATCTTGAACTTGCTTCATCCAATTTCTACTGCCAAAATCCTGATGATGTATCTAACTTACTGAAAAACTTTGCATTTGCAAATTGTGACATGATTTCTTCACGTGTCAGAAGCTTAAAGTGATCTCTCTTTATTTCTCTGTTTAGATCTCTTTTATCCAAGCAAATTCTAAGCTTTTTCCATTCTTTTTGTCCACAACGATGAGTGAACTCACTCACTCCATTGCCTCATCTATCTTCTGAATCACGTTCAGGCTTTCCATCCTGTCCAACTCAGCCTTTAGTTGCTTTTGAAGCGCAAATGGAACTTTTCTGCATGGATGTATTATTGGTGGCACACGTTTATCCACTCTGATCATGTGTTCTCCTGGAAGGCAGCCTAGATCCCGAAATAGGTGATTGTACTCTTTCATGAGTTCATCATAGACTGTCTCTCCTTCGCTTTCCACAACGAGGATTAATTTTACCAGGTTCAGTTTCTCACAGTCTGTTAAACCTGTGCATCCTTTGGTACCACAATGGATGCCAGCATATGCTCTTTGTCCTTGTGTTTCACTTTGACCATGCATTCTCACTGCACTGGTATATCAGTACCTGAATATCCTGTCACCTTCACTTTTGTTCCATACATCTTGGGTCTGGGTCTAATTTTCTTAAAAATTAGTCTCGGATATTACATTAATTTGTGCTCCAGTATCCAATTTAACTGAAATGTATATGTCATTCATTTTTAATCTCAATATCCAGTCTCTGTTTTCTTTCTTTTCTTGTTTTCAGTTACAAAATCTACATAGAATTCCTCTATCTCCCTTCTATCTACTGCATGAACCTTGCTTTGATGCACTTGATACCTACAGCAATGGGGATAATGGTTGCTTTTGTTGCACATATTGCCACTGCATCGATGACATGGCTTTCGATTGTCCCTTTAATTTTTGTTCGCGGACCACGCAACTCTTTCCACTTTGGTGCTCTTTTTGTTAAACAGTTTATATCTATTGTTGCTCACTGCACTCACATTGCAGCTAGTTTTACTGAACAGCTCTTTTCCCTGTGATTCTACAGTTTCTGTAGCCCTACAGAGTGCTATGGTTTTTTCCAGGTCTAGATATTGCTCTCTTAGCAGTCTTTCCCTTAGACTATTATCTTTTATGAATGAGTCAGTCAATCCACCAAATTCACAAGTTTTGCTTCTGTTTCTCAATTCAGTCACATACTGATCAATACTTTTTTTCCATTTTCTATACACATGTGAAAAATCTGTGCCTCTCAAACGTCACTTAATGTTTAAGTATGCCTCAAACTGTTCCATTTTTTTTCCCAGTTTCATTTTGTCTCCTTCAGCAGCAAATGTGAAGTTATTATACACCTCCAGGGCTTCGTCCGCCACAACATGTAAGAAAACTGATGCTTTCACTTTATCACTTTTCTCACCAGCTCCGACTGCCACTAAATACAATCGAAAATGCTGTTGAAATCTGTTCCAATTTTCAGCTACATTACCTGTCAGCTGAAGTTTTGCTGGTGGGTGTAACCCTTCCATTTTTATCTTTGTTAGCTTCTCTTCACTGATCAGTTGCTAACTTTAGATCTTACCTTTTAAAGTATTTTCTTCTTTCCACTCTGACACCATGCTTCATCTTGTATTCATATGTGTGAGTTCTTAGACGACACATGGATGAAGAAAAAGGTTCTTTACTTTAAAGTCGATGTAAACAACACCTTGAGGCATGCCATGAGGTTAGCCTCCATTGCAGATAACATACTGTGTGTCAGCCCCCTACTGGCAGCCAAGTCCAAACAAATGGTAAGGCATTGCTAGTTTCATTATAACTATGATGAGTTAACATCTCAAAACATCCATCAGGGCTGGAGAAAGCAAGAATAAGATAAACTCACTTTTTCCCCCTTTCTTCCTTCAGTCAGAAAATGCATGAACCTGAAAAATCACATATCTCCAGATTCAGACAGTTGCTTTCTTGCTGTTATCAGATTATTGAGTGGACCTCTCATTGGTAATAGATAATGCCCTTCCACTCTTATAACTGTGCTTTGCTCTATATCCTGCACATTGTCCTAGTAACAAGTCCCTGCATCTTTTATGGCTTTTAGTCTGCAGTGTAGTGGCAAAATTCCTTAATTGTGCCGTTACATGCCTTATTCTTATTGCACAACCTGCTCCACCTGAGGAGGAGTTTACTGGCATGTATAGGGTGAAAAATAAAGCTTTTCATGTAATGGGATTCATGTGAAAATAAATAATTAAATTCAGTTTCAAGCAAGTAAATGGACAAGGACAGGGGAAGACACAAGACAAACAAAAGGAAAGGCCTTTGATAGGGTGGAAAGCAGTAGTAATAAGATTGGTGCCAAGCTCATTGGAGTGGTAATAGTACAAGTGCCTGACCAATGGATAAGATCTTTTATGATTCCCATCGATCCTCATTAGCAAAGTGAAAAGGTCAGAGAAGGAATAAAGCATAAAATTAAAATTACATCAGCACCATCTCCAAGTTTTTCCATAAAGTGAGGAATCTTTATATTTAAGTGTTAACATGCACAATTTTTTCTGCAATCCCACTTCCAATTCTTACTTTTCTTTTTTCTCAATGTGTGAGTAATCCATGTAATTGTGAAATTGACAAAGCATACCCAGGCACGATTTAGAATTCCACCGAAGGCCACGGCATATAAATCTATCTCTGTTTCTTCTTTAGTGACAGTTTCATTAAAGGGTTTTGAGTCGAAAAATTAACCATTCCTTTTCTCCCACTGATGTTGCTTGACCTGCTGTGTTTTTCCTGCAGACTGTGTTTAACAAGGGAATATCTCTCACTGGGTGAGGCCAGGCTTGCCAAAGTGATCCTGGTTTTTACTACATGGGCTTGTGAGTGGAATAATGAGTGGAATTTGAAGGACAGGAAAATTTAAAAAAAAATGGAACATAAACACAGCAAATGCTGGAGGCACTCAGAACGTCAGGCAGCAAAAGGAAAAATAAACTGCTGAATTTTCAGGGCCAGGGTTTTCATTTTGGATATCCAAAGACTGCAATGTTTTTTAGATTGTTAAACAATAGAACATGTTAATGCTGTGAAATGAGGGTCAGATTTGTTGCTTAAACCTAAAAGAAATAGCCCTGAGCTCTTCTATATTTCAATAAAATCCCATTTCATTCTTCTAAGCTACAAATGAGTATAGGTTCAAGCTGAGTAACCTCTCGATTTATATCATTATGCTAGGCATAATGACCCTTCTCTGCACTACTTCTAAAGCAAGTTCATCCTTCATGGAGACCAAAAAATATCTACAAAACTCCACCTGCAGTCTCACTGGCATCCTGCAAAGTTGAATCAAAACGTATGTAGCCGTGCGCTACTTGAAGTAAAGACACACACACACACACACACACACACACACACACACGAGTGTAGTCAGGCATATCTCTGGTTTATTGGAGCTGAAGACTGACTTTTATACAGTTTGTGTTCCCGCCGTTTACCCCGATTTGCTGACATCACTGCCTGTATAACAATAGCGAGTTTCCTGTTCTTACACGACAATACCTTGCTCCGCGGTCTGCTGGCTCTTGGTTGCACTCACCACCCAGAAAGCCTGCCCAATTTCCACGGCAGAATGTCACTACACAATTTCTTCTACACTTCATATGCTACTGTTGGTGCTACTTCATTACAACATAGAAGGGAAATATTTCGACCATCGAGTTTATGCTGGTTCTCAGGCCAGACCTGTCAGTTGCATCACCTCATCTATTTCCTCTTGGCCTTCATAATTCTCAGCTACACTTGAATGGCAACTTTTCTTTTTCATGCCACAGGAGTCAGAGCAATTTGTTAAGCTAAATTTTGCAGCTTCACTCCATTTAATTTGTAATTTACATTCTCCTTCTTCCTTCCAAAGGGAATAACCTTACACTTTCCTACATTATGGACCATCTGCTGCACAACTTGCTGATCCACCTATCTTTCTATATTGAAGAATTGGCTCCAGTTAACTCAGTTCCTTAATATAAAGAGGATTGGGCATGTGATTCATTTCAGCATCATAATTTCTTCATTAAAAATAATGGCAAGTAAAATCATTCACGTTATTGTTGTAGTTCATGATATTACCTTGCCGATCTATCATTCCATGATAAGTGCAGAGGGTTTAAGGTGTAAGCAAGTTTTGATTCAATCCTTGGACCATCCATCAGTGGATTTAGCACCTCTGATAGTCCTCTTTAATATTCCAAACTGGGGCATTTCTGGCAGTTCATTTGATGTTCCTACCTCTGTTTCTTTATGGTTTCCATGTTACATTTACAACTCTACTTACCCTTTGAAGATCAGTAACTCTCCTGTGAAGTTCTAAAGTGGGCATGCATCACCATCTCCATCAGCTACTTCCTGCTGAATACCTTTGTCGGCTGTCCTTCAGGCAGGAGGATAACCCGCTTTCACTCTGGTTCATGGGGGTTCTAATGTGTTGATATGCCACGGCTGCCGGGTGGAGGGTTTAGGTGCATCCTTCCTGCTGTTTGACATCATTTTGGTGTACTCATGTCAAAGAAATGTGTTGCCTTCCTGGATGTTCTATCTCAAGTTGAGGCAGTCACAGACCAGAGTGAGTCAGAGAAGATGTAACTTCCTTCTGAATAGACCTTGAAGACAATCATTTTCTCAATTCTCATGGGATCTAGGGACATGACAGAGATTAAAGTCAAGTGGCTTTTTTAGGAGAAGGGTGTCAGACCTGTGGATCACATGACCAAACACATCAGTGCTGGGAGAACCTGATTGGTGCCTTGTTGGACTGGGAGAGGATGCTAGGGTTGGTCTGACTATCCTGCTAGTGAATTTGGAGGATTGTCAACAGCATTGATGGTATCTATGTAGTGCTTTGAGATGTTTTCTGCAGGTTGTCCAAATCTTAAAAGTATATAGGACTGCATGGATCACTGTTCTCTGGTTGACCATGATATGACCATTGAATATCTGATCTTGGACTTTAAACACATTTTTTTTTCCATTCAGTTCAAAAGCCCTGCTGGTGCATTGGAGCCTTCAATTAGAAGTATCTCTCCACATTTCCTAAGATCTTAAATATCAGAGAGGTCTGAGAGGTCAGTATCTTGCTGAGGGATGAGGATCAGCTGGAAAAATGGGATGAAAAATGGCAGATGGAATATAATGCAGACAAATGTAAGGTGTTGCAGTTTGGAAGGACAAATATAGTAAATGGTAGGGCACTGAGGAGTGTGGTAGAGTAGAGGGATTACTGATACATAATTCTCTGAAAGTGGCATCATAGGTGGATAGAGTTGTAATGAGAGTTTTGAAATATTGGCCTTCATAAATCAAAGTATTGAGTAAAGAAGTAGGGATGCTATAGTAAAATTGTATCAGACATTGGTGAGGCCAAATATGGAGTATTGTGTGCAGTTTTGGTCACCTAACTACAGGAAAGATGTCAATAAGTTTGAAATAGCGCAGTTTAGATTTATTAGGATGTGCCTGGACTGAGCTACAGGAGAAGGTTAAACAGGCTAGGACCCTGGAGCATGTAGGAATGAGGGGAGATTAGATAGAGGTATTTAAAATTATGAGGGGGATAGACAGAGTTAGTGTAGCTAGGCTTTTACCACTGAGGGTAGGTGAGATAAATGGGGGGAGCGAGGAACAAGCTACCAGTTGATGTGGTGAATGCGGACTCAATTTTAACATTTAAGAATTTGGACAGATACATGGATGGGAGGGGTATGGAGGCCTATGGACGGTGCAGGTGAATGAGACTAGGCAACAAAAAAAATGGTTCGGCATAGACTAGAAGGGCCGAAGGGGCTTGTTTCTGTGCTGAGACATTCTGTGGTTCTATGGTCATAGGGCATTATTACACATTGGAGGTATGATGATATAGAGCTTTTGTCTTGAGGATGTTTAGCTTATGTTTCTGTATTAATCCCTTCAGTGAACAGGTCAGCAACTACTCAGAGCTCAGTCTTTGTGCATATACACTCAGTGGGACAGCATCCTGGACATTGACGACATTGATGATGACTGAGTTTAGTGTGACAAAGATGTGTATGACTCAGGTTGATTAGGCTATTAAGGAATAGCCTGCTTATTCCTTAAGTCCTCTCCAGCTGGAAACTTGTTGGAGGTGAAGTTCAGTATTGCATCAAGGAAGAGATTGAAAATTATAGCACAGACTTACGGATTTCCAGTGTGCACTGGGATTTGTTCTGTGACAAGTAAGCACATCCTTTAGAACCATGCCATTGTGTTGAGGACTTGGAATAGTTAGACATTTCAGGGGAAAATTAAATCTGAAGTTGATGCTTTATAATCCTTTGACTTGTAATCATATGTTCTTTTTTTGTGAGGTCAATGAAGGTCACGCATGTTGATTGATTCTGCAGTCTGGATGTGTCGTGCAATGAAGATCACATCCATTGTGCATGTTATTGAACAGAATCCACATGGTGACCCTGGGATTTCCTAGAAGGCCACTGAGCGCGGGCGAATTTCCAGGATTCAACACTGGTATTTGCTTGCAGCTCGCTTCAAATATTTGTGTCTGATCATTTTGATACACAAAAATGTATCTGACGAAGGGCTCAGCCCCAAAGATGACCCTTTACTTCCCATGCATGCTGTGTGACCTGCTAAGCTTCTTCACCACATTTGTTTCTTGTTTCACTATATCCGATTATTGAAAGTCATTTTTTGTCTTTATCTTTCTAATTGGATGTATTTTTCAAGCGCAGCTTTTGAGTTCAAGGTTTAAGGTTCCTTTTGTGGTCACACAATAACACATTAAAGACATAATATACATGATATACTGCAACTTCTATCTGCTGTCAGGTAACAAAAACATGTTTTACACAGCTGCTGCATTCCAGGAAATGATTGCCACTTTCCTGGAAAGCACTCTTTGTAAAAAGATCGGAACGGGAATAAGGAGTCATTCCCATTCCGATATTTCACCTGCTCGGCCCCGAGTAAGTTTCCCAGAACATCTGCAGTCTTAAAATTAACTGTAGGCATTCTGTGAACAACAGGCTAATGAATAGCACGCATTAATGACGCGGGATTCACTTCACACTTGATGTCGCCGCAGTAGTACTGTATACCCACATATGTCAGACGTCGAGGTCAATGTTTCCGCAGTGACGTTGCAAGCCCCACATCCTTAATTAATGCACTTCTGGTAGTCTGTCTAAATGTGCGGAGTGATACGGGCACTTGGAGTTTTTGGTCATTCCTGTGTGAATTGCCACTCTCAAAGGTAGGCAGGCACTTCAGAATGGAAAAATCACATAAGTTCTGTGTACAAAAACATGAGTTTCCATGAGCATTGCCTATGCCCCTAATAGGGGAAAGAGAGCAAAAGAGAGTTCCTTCAGAGTCATATATGTTTTTTACATAGAACATACATGATTTTTCTGTTCTGAAGTGTCTTCCTACCTTCCGGGAGTGGCCGTTCATACAAGCATGACCAAAATTCCAAATATCTGTATCTGTCCGCACATTTAGACAGAATACCAGAAGTGTGGTAATTAAGAATGCAGGGCTTGCAACATTGACCTTGACGCCTGATGTACGTGGAATGTACAGACTGCGGCGACATCGAATGTGACATGAATCATAAGCGTGAGAAATAGCACATTGTTCACGGAGTGCTGCAGTTAATTTTAGACCAAGTATTCTGGGAAATTTACTAGGGGTCGAGGAGGTAAAATATTGGAATGGGAATGACATAATTTTCCTGGGAATGCATGTGTTCCAGGAAAATAGCCATAATTTCCTGGAACGCGGCGGAAGTGTAAAAATCATAATTGAGTGTCTGTTAATTCGCATCCAGCGCTTCTACAACCTCTGAATCTGCACCAACTCCAGTTCATACCCTCGGCAGCACAAGCTCCAGATCTAAACCTCTGATGCGATCTGCAGGCCTTCAATGCCTGAGGCCCCTTGGGAGCCCTTCTTTCCTTCAGCAGTCTCTTGAACCACAGTTTTAATAGCTGGTTCCCATAAGCCAGTTTTCAGATGCCCGCAGCCTGTGTGAGTCCTTCAACTGCAAGTTGTCAGCAGTGTGCATCCCCTGTGGGTCTTTTAACTACAAGTCACCAACAGCCCACAGCCTGTATGGATCCTTCAGCCACTGAGCCTCTCATAGATCTCCTGCCATTATTCATCCAGCAATCACTACCATTCTGAATTTGAGTTTCTTTCAGAACCAAGGAATTAATTCTCTTAAACTCTTGTTCCAAGAGGCATCCACAGATAACAATGGACAGTGAAGGTTTTGGTTCCTGAATACTCTTGGGTGTATTTGCTGGATTTTGGGCTGCTGATCACGAAAATCAACTTAAAACTTTCCAGTCACTTACTTTTTCTTTAGCGACTACCTATTTTTGTGAATTCCTGTCATATTTTGAAGTCTAATTCAAGCATACAAAATGATGAATTGAATTCTTCTGATCTTGGTGCAGTCAGTAATGAATGAGAAAGGTGTCACCAGGATATTGTGACCATGGAAAAGTGGCAACTGCAATCCATCAGGGCTGACCAACTATTGTTAGACACTGACACAAGAGGCATCAGATGCTGAGTACAAATGAGGATCAGCGGCAAAACATTTTTAGGTCAGTTGAACTACCACAATGTGTCAGTAACATTGTCCAATTAAACATACTAAATAGAATAAATGTTCATTTAATGTTTCTCAACTTCCTACATGATACAGAAAATCTAAAATGATCTTTGTGTCCATCTTGAAATTGTCTATCATAATCCCCATTTTTGTTTTTGGTAAGCAAACCTTTTGAAAAACTTTATTATCCAGTGTAATTAGTCAGTGTTATTTTGCATAGAAGTACAAACAACAGTATGGCAAAGGAATAAGTTTTTCTGCCCATGATATCTGCATTGAATTCCTTTGCCTGCACTAAATCCAAATCACTCCTTGCCCTACCTATTGATGTGTCTATCTTGCTCTTCCATCATCCTTTAAATTTGTGAATTGAGATCCCCTTTGTGTCAATTGCATGAAAATTAAAAGTGATTTAGACTCATCCTGATTGATCTGTTTAGTTGGGCCTGAGTTACAATTTTGAGTAAACATATGAACCCTATTGAGCATTCTAAAGTAAGAAGCAATAATAAAACCCCATTTCCAGTAGAATAACAGCAAATCTGACCAAGATTTAGATTTACTTTGCTATCTTTAATTCAAAAGTAAATGGATGGTATTCATTGGCAATGCATGTGCTGCAAAAACATCTTGTTATTGATTTCAGCAATCAATTCTTGTCAGCTGCTAGCAATAATGTTCACTTCAAAGTTCACAACTGGCATGGCTGGCATAGCGGTTAGCGCAATGCCTTTACAGCTCCAGCGATTGGGAGCAGGGCTCAAATCCCACTCTGTCTGTAAGGAGTTTGTATGCTCTCCCCGTGTCTGTATGGGTTTTCCCCAGGGCTTCTGGTTTCCTCCCACTGTTCGAAATGTACTCGGGTTGTAGATTAATTGGGTGTCATTGGGCGGCACGGACTTGTGGGCTGAAAGAGCCTGTTATGGTGCTGTATGTCTAAATTTAAAAATTTATTTTCAGTGTCAAAGATTTTCTTTTTTGTAATAAGTAACTTAGACTCCAAGCATCTCTTTCAACAATTATTAAATTGTACTTTGAGTGTCACTGTGTTCAATATAATTTCTGAAATCTTGTTTATTTTGAAAAATGTGGTGCAGACAGAACTACAGATTCTCCCCAATTTACGACTGTAATTGGGATCGAAGGATCGGTTGTATATTGAAACGAATGTAAGTCGGAATTTTGCCTCCCCACACAAAGTCCATAAGTCTTAAAGCAAACTTTTAATCAAAAATGTCATCATCTGAGCTTCAATCAAAATTTTCATCATCTACCTTGTACTTACCTTGTTAGTCAGCATTCCGGGGTCCTTTGGGTGGGCACAGACATCTTGATTTCTATCCGCATGCGCGAGACTTGCACATATGCACAGGAATAAAGATGGCTGCACCCAGCCTCTGGACCCTGGGACACCAACTAGCAAGGTAAGTATGCACATTTTAACTCTTACGTGCCCTGTATCCCTGTTATGGTTTATCAAATACAACATAATCCAGGTAAACTTTATATTTTTTATTTTTATTTTTTAACAAATTTTCGGACGAATGTGCGGATAGGACACAAGTCAGGGAGTACCTGTGTTGTCTTTTTGAACCCATGATGCCTTTATCTATTGATACATGATATGCCTTTGACACATTCTTTGGGTCATTTTACACATGTAACTTTAATATATCTTCATGGTTCTTGGCATCCATGGTTGGCCTCCATTTATTTCCCATTCTCAATTGCCTGAAGTATTAATAGACTTCGAGAACCATTACAGTCTGAATGATGAATGTGTTTCTCCAATGCTGTTATTAGAAGTTCAAGATTAAAAATTCCTTTATTGTCATGTAATAGTACAGAACATGAAAATATTACATGTAAGTACCTTCTGCCTACCATAAGGCAGAGAAATGTCATAATTAATGTCACCCAGAGGCCCAGGCAGTACTGGACAAACAGAAGCAAAAGAGAGTCCTTCAGGGTCAGTGAGTGTCCATTGATTCACCTCCAGTGCTCCCTCAGCCTTACAGCCCTTCAATCCATCAGTAAACTGAGCTCCAGATCCAAACCTCCAATATGATCAGGAAACCATCCATGCCCAAGGCCTCTCTTGTCCTCAACACCCTCTCAAATCCTGCTTCCAATACTTGTATCTCAGGCCTGAAACGTCGTGTCTTGGGTAAACTTATACCTCTCATTTTGTTCATTTTAGATTGGTCACAGTGTTTGAGCTACCGAAAGAAAATAGACACACACACCAAGAGCAGTTCAGTTTATACAAATGTTTATTACTAATTCAAAAGCTGATTTCACACTACAATATGCAAGCCCTTCCCAACTATACTTATCAACGCTTGGACTGGTCCCAACTGCCGAAGCGAGGCAACAACTGCACACTTGTAGTAGGTTGTCAGGGCGCTGGTGGCAGCTTCTCCACCTCCCCCGACCAGGACGTTGCTCGGACTCTGGCTGTTCTTCCTTCTTGACAAGGGGTGTTCCCACCCCTCGGAGAGTCTAAACTTCAGCAGCAGGACCACAGGCTTATATACCCCAAAATCAATTAATCATGAGCCTACTCCTTCTAATATTTGTCAGTCAAAATCAAAACTGAACATTATATTCTACAATTTAGAAGATTAATTATTATGGAACCAGGATGTTATGATTTCCTGGTTTATCTCGTAGATACAAAGACCTATTAAAACTTCTCGAGCAAGACAGGTTGTGACCAATTCGTCAATTTCAGAGTGTTGCATTTGACAACTGCTTTCCCTGGGCCTCACAGTGGAATTCCATTTCAAAGTGTATCTTCAGATAAGTCCCCATGGCTGAGTTTAATTACATCTGCTAGTTCTGAAAGTAAGGTGACCTGCGTGTGGACCCAGTGTCGTCAGTTCCACATAAGCAAAAAGCATCTGGGTACATGGTTTTAATCCTCCATTACATTCCACCCCTTGGTCACAATCTGTCATTTGCGAGGCCTAACCAGTATTTGAGTACAGAGGGAGCGAAAAAAGAGAAATCAAAACAACAATTACAAAGATAAGCAATGACGCGAGCAACCAACGGAGGATAGTGTAGCCCACTCCCCCAAATGTAGCAGTTAGCCATGAGAAAGGATTCCAACCAAGGCTCAAATTATCCTTGTTGGCCTCAATACCCAGATACTGGAGCTCACGAACAGATTTTGAAACATGCTGAACAATAACATATTTATATAAGCTGCACTTGAGGCTGGTGACCGAGGACTTCCTTGGTGTAATGCATCGGACCATGTTTCCCACGGGGAACTCCCTTGGAACGTCCTCGACATTACAAATCCAATTGCTGGCATCAAAGCAGCTGTTAAGCCAGATCACCAGGAGTGTAAAATGGAGAACCTGGAACAAAGAAGCCTGACACATGTCACTCACGATACCGCAAGCGTTCAGTGTTTAAACAGACTAAATCATCCTGTCCCTCAATAGCTACCCATTGAGTGTTACCCTGGGCAGGTGTCACTATTTCCCCTTTTACAGGAGGGCCACTACCTGGTGGTGCCACCCATACCTTTTGTCCAGCATTCTCTAGTTCGGGAATGGGGGGCAATGACTGTTTTTCCTCTGGAATAGGCTGTAATTCAGGAGCGTGAAGAAGTCGGTGGAAAGGTGTACCTCCTTTTAAAGGGCGATGATTCAAATTGTCGACTGCCTGCTGCAGCACATGGCACCATCCCTTCTGGGTCCCCAGTGATGTTAACAAACGAATTTGTTCCTTCAGTAAGCCGTTCATTCATTCAACTAACCCAGCAGCCTGTGGGTAATAAGGAATATGGTGAACCCATAAGATACCGTTGTCATTTGCCCAATCACAGATTGCTTTCCCGGAGAAGTGCGAGCCGTTATCAGAGTGAATCTACTCTGGAACATCATAACGATAAATCAAATGGTTTAGTCCTTGGATAGTGCTAGCTTGGTCAGCTGTCTTGGTGGGAAAAGTAAAAACCAGGCCCAAAAAGGTGTCAACCATTACTAGGACGTAATGTTTACCCATACAGTCTAGCATGGGGCCTATGTAATCAATTTGCCAGACCGCAGCTGAGTGAGCACCCCATTTTATTCGGCCATGCGGACCAGGTGGAACAGTATGGAACTTCACAAGCTGACATTCTGGGCATGTACGTACGACCATGCGGATATCATCCTGATGGACTGATAAAGCATGTGTACGGGACCACATAGCTGATCCCTCTCCCCCAAATGACCACTCTGTTCATGTGCCCATCGAGCCAGGGGGACGGTATCAGCACAGCTGATAGTGGCAAGCTGATCTGCTACTGCATTATGTTGAGCCATGTTAGTCGCCATATTGGTATGGGCATCAACGTGATAAACGGTTATCTCACGATGGTGGGAAGCATCCCACAACAGCTGCCACAACTCTTTGCCCCATACTGGGCGGTCATGTATCATCCAGTTGTTCTTTTTGCAAATCAGGCATCCATACCACAAGTCCATTAGCCACAGCCCAGGAATCAGTAAACAGGCGAAAAGGGTGATCATGGGGATCTAGTGGTAAAGTGACTGCCTTCAACTCAGCATACTGACTGGAGCCACCATCCCCCTCCTCCGATAAGTGAGTTCCTGACCTGGGACGGTAAGCCACCTGTTCGTGTACGCGGCCCACCCCTTCAGGCCCTCTGGTCGCACGACTCTGAATATACCACTTCCATTTAACAATAGAAGACTGCTGAGCCCGCCCGATCTTTAGATTAGCATCATTAGCCAGGACCCAATTCATTATAGGAAGTGCAGGTCGCAATTGAACATCTGCATCACCTGTCATTCTTTCAGTCTCTAGCAGGGCCCAGTAACAGGCTAGTAACTGTTGTTCAAAAACAGAATAACGAGTGGCAGCCTTGGGCATGGTACGTGACCAGAATCCCAGTGGGACTCGGCAACCCTCTTGTTTCTGCCAGAGGCTCCAGGAGGCCACATCATCAATATAATGGTGAATTGAGAGGGAAGGCGATACTGGAAGGTGGGTGAAGGTATACTGGCGCTCCTTCCAGGTAAAGGCGAACTGATCCTGTGAGTCCTCAGCTATAAGAATACTGAAGAAGGCGTTAGCGAGATCAATGACAGCATACCATGTTCCTGAGTTCCCAGTAGCAATGTTTTCAATAAGGGTGACAATGTCCAGAACTGCTGAAGCAAGTGGTGGGGTATGTTTGTTCAAAAAACGATAATCAACTGTCATTCTCCAGGAGCCATCCGGCTTCTGGACCGGCCAAACAGGGCTATTAAAGGGCGACGTTGCAGGCCTCACTACCCCTTCTTCTTGCAAAGCATCAATGGTGGCACTAATCTCTTCTTGCCCCCCAGGGAGACGATATTGTGGAATGCATACAGGTTTCATGGGGGGGTGGCACCATTACAGGATCCCACTTAGCCTGACCCACTACTAGTTTTTTTGTAATAGTCCGAATTCCAAATGCAAATCCAACATATTAATACCCAGGATACACTCGTCAGTAGCAGCCACAAGGGCATGTAACCAGATAGGGGAAGGGCTATCACCCACCGTAGCACAGACTTTTATTTCCTTTGCCAGGGTGACTGCCCCTCCCAACCCCTCTATTCGAAAGGTCGGTCCAGTCCAGAGGTCGGGGTTACCCGGAATCACTGAGTGCTCCGCACCGGTATCGACCAAGGCCAAATATTGGCGGTCATTACCCCCACCCCAATGGATTGTTAACAGTATGTAGGGCCGTGGGTCCCCGTGTATCCGCTGTATCTCAATGGTGTAGACACGGGAGCCCTGCCCACACCCTCATGCTTTAGTAGGGTTCGGGGGCTTCCAGGCCCACATGCCACTATTATCCATAAGAGCCTTGTTAATCATTTGTTGTACCTCATCACGGGTAACTGGAGCAGGAAAAGCCTCCTCGATAGAAGCAGCAGGGGGAGCAGAGGGCACAGCTGGGCCAGGAGGACTCAGTAGCTGGGGATGATGTTCCCCTGCTTTTCTCTTATAAAGGGCATAAAGGACCGCAGTAGGTTTCCCATCAATATCACTTTTCGGTACGCCTAACTTTAACAAGGTTAGAAAAAGGTCCTTTCTTGTCGGTCCGTTATTACCAGCAGCCCCTCTCTTTTCATCCTGTTTGTCTGATTTAACCTGGGTTGTACGTGAGTGGATTTTACCTCCCGACTCTAATTCTCGAAGCCCAGATAAGGCGTGCACCGCCTCAGACACAGGGTGCCCAATTAGTGGACTAGTTACGGACAGAACCAGCCCCCGTATAGTAGGTTGGGCGGAACGAACCAATCTGGTATGCATTCCGGCCGTGAATATCTCTTCATCAGGGCTCCCCCTGTGTACCCGCAGCCTCAAACGCCCTGCATGCAAGGCAGAGGCCAGGGCCTGCTGACGAATTACTGCTATACCCTCCTCTGGGGTTCTCCAATTGTTTTGCAAATGTAAATCCCAATCTATTGGTGATGGGTATACTCGTAGCAGGGCATCCCCTAGAGTAGTAAGTAAGTAATCCATCTCTCTCCCTCTACCCCGCAGCTCAGCAGTGACCCTGATATCAGTAGACAATGTTCCTAATCCCAACAATTCCTCAGGGGTTAAAAATACATTACCCCCTCCTTGTTCCCAGACATGCAGGAGCCAGGCCGCCAGAGTTTCTCCTTCCTTTTGCCTAAATCGATCTCCAATGGCAGCCAGCTCTTTTACAGAGAAGTCACGGATCATTGACTCCTTCCGACCCCTGTTCCCACTTTGGTCCACAGGGTCCTCCACCCAGTCTAGGAGAGGATTCTGAGGCCATCCTGTAGAGGGAGTAGGCCATAGAGCATAAGCAGGGGTTTGGGTATTTTCCCCTGGGTCCACTTGAGAGACCGGGGTATCTATCCCTTCAATCTCTACCCTTACATCATCTCCCCTTCTGTCTGTTTGGGAAGTCTGCTGCCTTATGGGGCAGGCGTGAACAGCAGGGGGAGAGGGTAGTATGTTAGACACATGCTGAGGAGTACCTGCATCATTACCATGATCATCATTCCAGATATTCCCATCCCAATCCTCAATTACATCAGGATCGTCACCATTCCTTATCATGGCATGAATACGATATGGATCGGGTTCTACTCCTTGCCTTTCCTTATCTGCACAGAGCTGCTGCCGGAGTTTAATATTACGGCAGACAGTGTGAACATGCTAATCTTCCAATTCTTTGGCTCTGCCCTGACTGGTGCGAACAATTTCACTCATCATGGAGCAGCGTTGTCGCATGGCTTCTAGCTCCTCCTCTAATTGCTTTCTCTTGCGCTGAGGTTCTACTTCTCTTTGAACTGATTCTGCTTCACGCTGAACGGAATGGCGTAAGGCTGTGGCCAGCAACCAAAAACCATCCGTCAGCGTCCCCTTTTTATCAGGAAATCTTTTTTCTCGAAGGAGTGTGGCAACCCGCTCTCCCAGAGGTGCACTTGATGAATCTAACTTCTCATCCCAACTAATGGGTGGTCCCAACAAAGCCAGGGTATTGGCCAACATGCCAAACCCATCATCTTTGGAAGTCCATCCAGGAATCAAGAACTGCTCAGGGCTCACCTCCTTCTTTCGGCGAAACATCTTGAGACCAACCCTGCTCGCAGCGCCAATTGTCTTGGGTAAACTTATACCTCTCATTTTGTTCATTTTAGATTGGTCACAGTGTTTGAGCTACCGAAAGAAAATAGACACACACACCAAGAGCAGTTCAGTTTATACAAATATTTATTACTAATTCAAAAGCTGATTTTACACTACAATATGCAAGCCCTTCCCAACTATACTTATCAACGCTTGGACTGGTCCCAACTGCCGAAGCGAGGCAACGACTGCACACTTGTAGTAGGTTGTCAGGGCGCTGGTAGCAGCTTCTCCACCTCCCCCGACCGGGACGTTGCTTGGACTCTGGCTGTTCTTCCTTCTTGACAAGGGGTGTTCCCACCCCTCGGAGAGTCTAAACTTCAGCAGCAGGACCACAGGCTTATGTACCCCAAAAGCAATTAAGCATGCGCCTACTCCTTCTAATATTTGTCAGTCAAAATCAAAACTGAACATTATATTCTACAATTTAGAAGATTAATTATTATGGAACCAGGATGTTATGATTTCCTGGTTTATCTCGTAGATACAAAGACTTATTAAAACTTCTCGAGCAAGACAGGTTGTGACCAATTCGTCAATTTCAGAGTGTTGCATTTGACAACTGCTTTCCCTGGGCCTCACAGTGGAATTCCATTTCAAAGTGTATCTTCAGATAAGTCCCCATGGCTGAGTTTAATTACATCTGCTAGTTCTGAAAGTAAGGTGACCTGCGTGTGGACCCAGTGTCGTCAGTTCCACATAAGCAAAAAGCATCTGGGTACATGGTTTTAATCCTCCATTACACGTCGGTAATATATCTTTACCTTCTATGGATGCTGTGAGACCAGCTGAGTTCCTCTGGCATTTCTGTTTCACTACAATCACAGTGTCTGCGGACTTTGGTGTTTCAGTCCTGGGTTCCCATGAGGCAGTCTCCAGCAACCTACAGCCTGTGTAGGTCCTTCGACGTCAAGTTGACCACAGTCATGGTGGATCCCTCAGCCGCTGAGCCCCTTGCCAATCCGTTGCCATCCTGAAAGGTCATCTCCTATGCTTCTCCTTCTCAACAGGAGGTGTTCTCCTCATTTCTGGTGCCCTGCAGCGGTCCACTGCTCCCCGGAGATTGCAAACTCTCGTGGCCACTGGCAAGCACAGGCGCTGCCATCTTGGTCACAAACCCTTGTTTGCAGGACTTCAGTTTAAAAATATCAATGGAGTGTTTTGACTAGAATTGCGCACAGTATTCCAAAGTTTTATGTTGCAGATTACAGAAATAATCATAAAAAATGTGGAAACACTCAACACTGACATTATAGATGCTGGAATTTAAAAAAAACAAAATTGGTCAAACACCCTCAACTCAGAGATTTTCCAAAATGATCTTTTGAAAATTGACTGAGATTCCTTGGTTAATCCAAAAAAAAAATGACTTCATTTACTTTTATGACAAAATCTGACTTTTCTCAATGCAGGAGTATTAATATTCCAGTGTTGCTCATTTATCATGGGTACCTGCATGTAAGATGTTAAATACTTAACTAAAAAAAGGCTTCATTGGATTTTAATAAACGTTCCCATTTTACAGCATGCTATGGACATTACAGCAACTCCTCAGGCATGAGATACCTTAAAGGTAAAGGTTCCATGATTGTCACTAACTAGTACATTTGGAATGTAACAAATATGAAATTCTTTGACTTTGTCTACCGTAGGGAAGACAGAGAGTTGCCACTTTGTCAAGCGCCCCTCACTGATATAAAATGGCAAAAATAGTGCCAAGCATATTTCATCGAAGGCTGCTTTGAATTTTACTCTGTCATTTGACAAAGACAATTTGCTGTGAAAATTAGGTTTCAATATGTCATGAAAAATAATTGCTTTATCACTGCATTTCTCATCAGGGGAGATCAGCTCTGGTCAGGCAAAGTTATTTTCACTCCTACTCTGTTAATTAGATAAACTCAGAGTCATAAAGTTTTGCAGCATTGAAATAGGCCTTTCTGCCCAAGATGTTCATACTGATTAAGATGTCTACCCAACTTTCTCCCCATATCCCTCTAAACCTTCCCCATTTAGGTATATATCTGAATGTCTTTTAAATATCACTATTGTTTCCACTTCCTCCGTCAGGTTGTTGCATGTATCCACCACTCACTGTGTGAAAAAAAGCGCCCATCAGTCCCCTTTTAAATCTCTCCCTTCTCGCCTGTGTCCATTGGTTTTAGATTCCTTTAAAATCTAAAACTAGCCCAGTAAAACCCCTGGTATCCAGCACCTATGGGGATTGGTAGATGCCGAATAATTGAATTTGCTGGTGGCTTGTGACTGTGTGTTGCATGATTCGCGAACTATCCGCTAGGGGCGTCAATTTTATACTTTCTTATTTTTCACTTATGTTTTTTTTGCAAGGTTTGAAGCTGCTAGTTGCTTGAATTCTGGATAACAGGGACTTTGTGTTAGATTCCATAGAAAAAAAAACTGTGACTATTTACCTTATCTATGCCCCTCATATTGTTATAGATCTCTCCTCTGACCCTGATGTTCCAGGAAGAAAAGTCCCAGCCTATCCAACCTGCCAGTTGCAGTAACATTGTGAATCTCTTTTGCACCCTATTCAGCTAATAACCATATAACAATTTACAGTATGGAAACAGGCCATATTGGTATGCTACAATGTCCTAGGATACACTTGGTCAGGCTTGGGTGTTTATGTGTTTTAATCTACCTTGAAGCATTTTACGGTTTTAATTATATACATGTTGAGGAAAACAAAGAGTTTTCAAATACACCATGTACAGAACCAAAATTTGAGATCTTTCATGGGATATATGCTGAATAAGCTTGAGACTTTAAATGCATTGATACATCTTGTTAATATTGTCTGCAAATATCTTGTTAATTACCCATCACCCATATTCTTGCTGAACCCTTGTTCTCTTTCCTGTCATACATCAAAAGAATACTATCCACAAATACCTCAACCGCCTTGTCCACCTGAGATCATAAGGATTAGGCAGAATTAGACCATTTGAATAATTGCTGAGTATTTTTCCTTTCAACCTCGTTTTCCTGCCTTCTCCCCATAAACTTAGACAGCCAAGCTGATCTGGAAACAGTTAATTTCCACTTTAAATGGACTGAATGACTTACCTTCCACAGATTCTCCACCCTCTGCCTGAAGAAATTTTTCTTCAGCTCTATTCTAAAAGAATGTCCTTTTATTCTGATGCTGTGGCCTCTGATCTTAAACTCTCCCACTACTGGAAACTTCTCCCTGTTCACTCTATCTCGCCCTTTCTAGCAATAAGTTTGTTCTTTACCAACTCTTCTCCAGTCCCTGAAGCCTGACCCAAAAGTGCCTCTCCCATGGCATCAGCTGTCTGTGTGCACCATTGCCTCATGAACCTTACCATTTGCAGCCACCCCATGGTCCAACCAGATGTTTCACTTTTCATCTGATTCGCTTTTCATCTATAATGATGTCCACAAAGTTCATTCTTTGTTTTGATCTCATTTTCAATAACCCTATCTAGCATCTGATCTGGATACAAGACAACCTCCCAGTATATCAAAGGCATCAAATGTCCCAGGCATTTCTTTATTGTTTTAACTCATCTAATTTCAATATTTAAACATAATCTTGACACTTTTTTTCACATTTTGACTTGTGTGGTACAAACATTTGAAATGGTTCCTTTACCTCAGCATCAAACTTGATCGAAATGTTGTGAAATCATTCTACCTTACTTGAAATATTTCATTTTTCCACTTCAATGTTATTTTCCATCAACAATCATCAAATTTATTATTTATGGTAGTTATTTTTATTCTTTTTGATGCTACTGTAGCATGTGGCTGCAGTTATAGGTTTAGGTTCGAGCTCTAGAGGAGAACGCACACTCAAGAGCGCAGACACTGGTGATTTACTGCTCTGCCTTTTATAGGCCGAAGGAGCCTTGATGCTACATCATCAGTGGCCATGGCCTATGCTCCACCAATCACAGATTGGTGGCTTTACCATCTGCCGATTGCTGATTGGTCTGTTGCCATTGTGGCCTATGGAAGAAGGCTGTCTAGGCTCGTGCTGCCTGCTCAATCAGTGTGTTCAGGTGTCACTACTTGTTTCAGGTCGCGGAGAAGGCCGCGGGTTGTTACACTACCTACATTATGGACATTTGCACATTTTTAAAATTGAAGAAACCTAGTGTGGCTTATTATCATATGATCAAATGGGGAGTTCTCAGATTGTTAAGTTTTATACATATGTTTGGACCACCTGTGAAGCAAAAATTAACACTTATTTATGCACAGAACAGGACACTAAATCAGAATAAGGATTTATTGTCATGAACAAGTCATGAAGTTTGGTGATTTGTGGCAGCATCAGAGTGAAAACATACATATAAACCACTTTTACAACAATTTTTTAAAAATAGTGCTCGAAAAGTAAAGCAGTGTCTGTTTCATTGATTATTCATGAAGTTAATGGCAGCAGGGAAGAAGCCGTTCTTGTGCCGCTGAGTGCTCATCTTTAGGCTCCTGCACCTTTTTCCGGAGGGCCTGGTTGGTGGGTACTTTGAGGATAGAGGCGGCTTTTTTAACACACTGCCGCTTATCGTTGTCCTCGACGGAGTGAATTCCGGTGTCTGTGAAGTCGCAGGCCGAGTCAACAATCCTCTGGAGTTTATTCTTAGTGCCTCCGTACCAGACAGTGATGCAACCAGCCAGAATGCTCTGCCCCCATATCTGTGCCAGTGTTCATGCATCTAGTTCCAGCTGTCTGCACGTAATCTGTATCCATCATGTGCCCATCCAAATGCTGTTTAAATATCACTATCGTATTTGCTTCCACCAGCATCCCTGGCTCCACGTTAAAATTTGCCTTGTGAATCTTTTTTAAACTTCTCCCGTTCTCATCTTAAACTGTTGTTTAAGGACGTCAACATCTCTAAAGATCCATTTTGGTGCCTTCGTGTTGATGCAATCATGAAGAAAGCTCACCAGCAGCTATACTTCATTAGGAGTTTGAGGAGATTTGGCATGACACCAAAGACACTTGCAAATTTCTCCAGGTGTACTGTGGAGACAATTCTGACTGGTTTCATCGCTGTCTGGAGGTGCCAATGGACAGGACAGAAAATGGCTAGAGAGAGTTGTGAAGTCAGCCAATGCTATCATGTGTATCAGTCTTCACTCCATTAATGACAGCGAAAAGGAGGGTGTCCTCAAGGACCCCCACCACCCAGGCCATGCCCTTTTCACACTGCTACCACATGGAAGGAAGTGGAAGAACATGAAGACACACACTCAACGGTACAAACCCAGCTTATTCCATCAGATTTCTGAAAAGAAAATGAACCACAGGCTCTACATCACTTTTATTTTCTTTTGTGTTAATTCTTAAAAAAAATTAGTGTATTTACAGAAATGTAACAGTAAGTTTGAAACTGTAAGGCACAATAACGATGCCACAGAAGAGTGAATTGGGTAACACTCGTCCTTGACAATAAATACTGATTCTGATTCTATATCCTCTATTATTTGACATTTCCATACTGGAGGGAAAATTTCTGATTATCCTTCCCAAACTGTATTTCTCATCATTTTATATACCTCTTAGCAGGTCACTCCACCTGTCTGCACTATTGCAGAGTCACTATTTTTGTACTAATTAAATGTAAATATTTAGTATCTACCTTTTGTATTTATTGTCTCATTTAAATTCACTTTCTTTCTGAAGCACATGTTCAATGGCAGCAAGTAAGAATTTCAGTGGATGTGTACATTGTTCAATGTACATGACAACAATCTTGTTATTGTCACTGTTAGACACTCCAAAGAAATCAATCTAAGTTTGACTAACCTCTCCTTATAGTGAGTACTCGCCAATCAGGCAACATCCTGGTGAATCACTTCTGCAGTCTCTCCAAAGCCTCCACACCTTTCTTGCAGTGTAGCAACCAAAATGGCATATAGTAGTCCAAATCTGGCCTTAATAAAGTTTTATACAGCTGCAATGTGACCTTTTTACTTTTAAACGATAACCTAACCAATGAAGGTATGCCACATCTTACTTATCCGTTTGGTTGCCGCTTTCAGGAAGCTATGTACTTGCGCCCTAAGATCTCACTGCACCTCAATGTACCAAAGGATGCTGACATTCACTCTATATCTTCCGCTTGCATTTGACTCCCAAAATGAGTCATCTCACATTTGTCTGGGTTAAACTCCATCTTCCATTTCTTTTTCTAAATATCCAACTGATCAATATCCTGCTATATCCTTTAACAGCCTTCCTCGCTGTTACAAACTCAACCAATTTTCATTTCACCTGTACACATACAAATCAAACAAAAGTACCTGTATTCACATCCAGATTATTTACAGAGCCCCGAAGCCATACAGCATAGAAATTGCTCTGGCTCAGAGAATCCATGCCAACCAAGTTGTTGACCTGTTTGACTTGCAACATCCTTATAAATTTTTTCTGCACCCTATCTAGCTTAATGGTAACCTTCCTGTAGGCAAGCATAATGGCACAAAATACTTCAAGAGTAGTCTTATCAATGACTTGTACAGTTATATTTATCCCTATAGATCTCACAAATAACAGAGGTCCCAACACTGGACTTTGCAGAACACCACTCTTCATAGACGTCCATTCAAAGAAGTATTTCCCTCTGCCAGTCTTAAATTAAATTTTAAATTTAGACATACAGCATGGTAACAGGTCATTTTGGCCCACAGGTCTGTGCCACCCAATTTACACCCAATCAACCTACACTCCTGGTATGTTTTGAATAGTGAGAGGAAACTGGAATACTTGGGGAAATCCCACACAGACACAAGGAGAACCTACCAACTAAAAAGTCAATCACGAAAATCTGTAGACACCATGGTTGAAGTAAAAACATAAAATGCTGGAGAAATTCAGCAGGTCAAATAGTGCCCTTTATGTAGCAAAGGTAAAAATACAGAACCAATGTTTTGGGCTTGAGCCCCTCATCAAGGTAGGGAAGAATGTTGCCAAGCATCCAAACAAAAAGATGGTGGTAGAAAGAGGGAGGGGGGTGCAAGGGCAGGAGGTGATAGGTGGAGAAGTGAAGGAGGGGATAGCAGCAATCAGGAGGAGGGATGGCAGTGTGGGTGGAGGGGGAAGGGAGGGGGGAAAACTGGAAGAGCTAGAAAGGGGGAGGGGGAAAAGGGAGAGCAGGTAAACAGAAAATGGTGAAATAAATGTTAATGCCATCTGGCTGGAGAGTACCCAGATGAAAAATAAGGTGCTGTTCCTCTAATCGGTGGGTGGTCAGGGTGACATAGAACATAAGGCCATGGACAGACAGGTGAGTATGGGAGTGTGACTCAGAATTGAAATGCTTGGCTACTGGGAGGTTGCTGTTGTAGGGGGAGTGGTGTGATGTGCTATCAATAACTTGAAGGACTGGAGTTACATAACAATAGGATTTTATTTACAATAAACTTAAAGGTCATCCTGTTCTGTTACCCAGGCTTTCTGGAGAGGGGTTATGGTGTTGGAGCCTTTATACAGGGTCAGGAGGGAGGAGCCATGGGTACTGGCATAGAGCGGGGCCAAGGCAGATGAATGAGTGTACAGCAGTTCACCAGAGAGAAGTGGACAGCGAAGAGAACTCCCAATTTGCGACTGGGCTATCTGATGTAGAGAAGGCCACAAAGTGAGCACCGGATGCAGGAAATCAGTCTCTTGGATATAAATGTGAAGTGATGTTTCACTTGAAAGGTCTGTTTGGGCCCCAGGACTATGGTAAGGGAGGAGGTGCAGGCACAAGTGTTATATCTCCTGCGGCCACAGGAGAAGGTGCCGGGTTGGGGGGGGGAGGGGGCGGGGAGAGAGGTGGGGAGGGATGTATGCATGAGGGAATTATGGAGAGAGCAGTCCCTACTGAAGGCAGAGAGGGGAGGAGAAGGGGAAAATGTGTCTGGTTGTGGGATCCTGTAATAAATACCAGAAATTCTGGCAGATAATGTGTTGAGCATACAAACTCCTTACTGACAGCACAGGATTCAAAACCCAGTCCTGATCACTGGCACTGTAGAGCCCCACTACCTTATCAACACACCATGTGACTTCATCTTCTGAACTAGCCTTCTGTGAAGGACCTTGTCAAATACTTTACTAAGCTCCATGTAGGCAACATCAAATGTCTTAATCTCGTCGACTGGCTTCATCATTTCTTCAAAAAGCAAAATTAACTTTGAGTCAGGAGCTGTCATACTGACTTTCCATAAAGTCCATACTTATTCAAATGCGAGTAAATGCTGTTTCATAGAATCTTCTCCAATATTTTCCTTACCTATGGTATGAGACTCACCTTCCAGACTGATTGTCAACTGATGTTTTATTTAACTTTTAGTTCCACGGAACACCCCAATGTATTTGTAAACTACTGTTAGTGAAAATGACTTGTTCTGAATGAAAAGCACAGATTCATTTTCATATTCATGTTTCTTAAATAAAATACACAAATTATTCAGTCTCCAGTGAGTGGTTTGTAAATGAGGTAATTAATGCAGAAATCTAGCGCATTGTCATCTCTGATCTTAAACTTTGACTTCATCTTTAATGGAAACTTCTTTGTTCAAATGCATTTCTGAAGTTTAACAAATACATTGAAATAAGTGCGTAACAGCATCAAAATTTGAGAAAATAATTGCTTTGCCAAAAAGAATAAATTTCCATTTTTTGATTCCGGCAGTGTTTATAAACGCCAATCATTGTGTTTCTCCCAACTTCAAATTGCATTGCTAAATGTCATTTAGACTTTGCAGTGTGATGACTGGAAAGATAATAAACCTCCCAATTTAATTAAATAATAATCCCTTTGAATTTGCAATAAGTTTATGTGTCAAACTAATATCTATGAGAAACTTTCATGAGTTCTAATCAAAATTCTCCATTTTGGGTTCCTTTGATTTACAGAGTGGAAACTTTTATTTTGGATCTTGTCCTCTTCTTCTTAAATATATTAATTATATTAACAACGGAAGAAGTTGTCATTCACCCATCTCAAATGTAAGGTAGAAAAATTGTGGAAGAAATCTTAAATGGTTTTATTAATTTTGCAAACATTGCATGATTTTCTTAATGTCCAAAAATCTACCGGTCTCAATTTGGAATCAACTTAATAAATGAGCCTCCACAGCTCTCTGGGGTAAAAATTCAAAAGCTTCATTACCTGATCTATGATGAAACCTTTCATCACCAGAATCCTAAATGGCCAAAGCCCATATTTTGAGTCAATGTAAAACCATAAAATTACACTTTTGACTATTAGTTTAGGTTGCTAATAAGTTCAAAAGCAAAATACCTAATAATCATCTGAAATGCCATCCTTCCTTACTTCAGCAAAAAATTTAACCCAATAAAATAAAAGAATAAATGTATCTCAAAGGAAAAGATCAAGGAATGTCATATATTAGGCCCTTTTATAGAGAAAAAAAATGCCACTGTAAAGGCAGATATTCTCTGCCGTCAAGTGGCTGGACCTACCTCCATAAGCCTTCCGTGTGCGACTCCAAGATGCCGAATCTGATCCTTCCTCAGGCTGGCTATACAGGTGGAGCTCCACCTCACTCCATAAATGTGCTGCCGCTACAAACGGCTGGATAAGGACGGGCTGATGACATCGTGATGATGTCGTCAGCCTGAGACACAGGAGAGCGAATTTTGAAACCCTGACCCAGAGGAGAGAGAGAGAGAGAGAGAGAGGAGAGGAGAAGGAGAGCAGCCTGATGTCTTGGTACATGTGGGTACAAACGACATTGACAAGAAAAGGGAGGAGGTAACGAAAAGGGATTACAGTGAGCTGGGACGAAAGCTGAAAGACAGGAACGCGAGGGTGGTGATCTCGGGATTACTACCTGTTCCAAATGCAAGTGATGAAAAGAATGTAAGGATAAGGAAAATGAACGTGTGGCTGAGGTGCTGGTGTACAAGGCAAGGATTTGGCTTCTTGGATCATTGGGATCTCTTTTGGGGAAGGCATGATCTTTACAAGAGGGACGGGTTGCACCTAAATCCAAAAGGTGTCAACATTTTGGCAAGTATGTTTGGTACAGCAGTGGGGCAAGGTTTAAACTAATTTTGCAGGGGTATGGGAACCAGAGTGATAGGGAAAAGGGTAGGGAAAATAAAGTAATGACCAGGAAAAGTAAAATAGGAAAAGTAATGTTGGGAGGAGAAAGTAAAAAATCAGATGGTGCAGTGAGTTTTTGGGTCAATGATAGTGTTAAGAAAATTACAAAGAAAAATAGTGGGCAGAAAAATCAAAAGAAAAGGTTACAGAAGTCACTAGATATTAAAAGGATAGAGAGCATAAGGGCACTTTATCTGAATGCCCACAGTATTAGAAATAAGGTTAGTGAACTTGAGGCGCAAATCGGTACCCATGCCTATGATTTGGTAGCCATCACGGAAACATGGCTACAAGGTGACCCTAAATGGGAATTAAACTTTCAAGGGTATCAGGTGGTGCAAAGAGATAGACAAGATGGTAAGGGAGGTGGAGTTGCACTCTTAATCAAATATGAGCTCCAGGCAGTAGTGAGGGATGATATAAAATCTAAAGAGTATAATGTTGAGTCCATTTGGGTAGAGATAAAGAATAACAAAGGGAAAAAATTATTGGTGGGTGTTATCTATCGCCCACCAAACAACAATAGTTTAGTGGCACAGGAAATAAATAGAGAGATAAGTGAGGCATGTAATAATGATACAGCAGTTGTCATGCCCCCATGATGACTGCCGTATCATTATTACATGCCTCACTTTAACTTCCACATAGATTGGGAAAATAAAGTTGGTATTGGGAGTCTGGAAGAGGATTTCATAGAATGCATCCACGATAGCTTTCTTGAGCAGCATGTTAAGGAACCCACAAGAGAAAATGCTCTCCTGGATCTAGTGTTGTGCAATGAGATAGGTAGAGTAAATGATGTAATAGTCAGAGACCATCTGGGAAATAGCGATCATAGTATGATTGAATTTCTCATTCAGATGGAAGGGGAAATAGTTAGATCTAAAACTAATATATTATGCTTAAACAGGGGTGACTACCATAGGATGAGGGAGGAATTGGGCAGAGTGGACTGGGAGCACAGGCTAATTGATGAAACAGTTGAGGAACAATGGAAGATTTTCAAAGAAATATTTTGTAATGCTCAACAAAAATATATTTCGGTCAGGAAAAAGGGCAGCAAGGGAGGAAAAAATCAACCGTGGTTAACAAAGGAAATAAAGGAGAGTATAAAATTGAAGGCGCAGGTGTACAAAGCTGCAAAGAGCAGTGGGAAACTGGAAAATTGGGAAAACTTTAAGGGACAACAAGGGTTTACAAAGCGCGTAATACGAAATGGGAAAAAGTATTATGAAAGTAAATTGGCACAAAATATAAAAACAGAAAGCAAAAATTTTTATAAATGTATAAAACGGAAGAGGGTGGCCAGAGTTAACATAGGACCCTTGGAGGATGAGAAAGGAAAACTGGTAGCAAAAAATGAGGAAGTGGCCGAGGCATTGAACAAATATTTTGTGTCAGTCTTCACGGTGGAAGACACGTTCAGTATGCCCAAGTGCGGAGTTAAGGATGTGAATGTTGGGAGGGCCTTGATAAAATAGTTGTTAAAAAGGAAGTAGTGATGGAGAAACTAATGGGACTAAAGCCAGACAAATCACCTGGTCCTGATGATATGCATCCAAGGGTTCTGAAGGAAATGGCAGAAGGTATAGTTGATGCATTGGTGGTCATTTCCCAAAATTCCTTGGATTCTGGGCAGGTCCCCGCAGAATGGAAGACAGCAAATGTCACGCCACTTTGTAAGAAGTGATGTAGGCAGAAGACTGGAAATTATCGCCCAATTAGCTTGACGTCTGTAGTTGGAAAAATGCTTGAAGCCGTCATTAAAGATGAAATAGTGAAACTTTTGGAACGTAAGGGTTTAATCAGGCAGACGCAGCATGGTTTTAGAAAGGGAAGATCTTGTTTGACAAACTTGTTAGGATTCTTTGAGGATATAATGGGTGCAGTCGATAGAGGGGAACAGGTTGATGTTGTATATTTGGATTTCCAGAAAGTGTTTGATAAGGTACTGCACAAGAGACTTATCAGTAGGTTACAGGAAAGTAGAGTCCGGGGAAGTATATTGGCCTGGATTGAAAATTGGTTGTCTGACAGGAGGTAGAGAGTCGGGATAAATGGGAGTTTTTCAGGTTGGCATAGAGTGGTAAGTGGGGTGCCGCAGGGGTCAGTGTTAGGACCACAACTGTTCATCATTTACATTGATGACTTGGAGGAAGGGACAAAATGTGGTGTCGCCAAGTTTGCGGATGACACCAAATTGAGTGGAAGAGCAAATTTTAATGAGGATGTGGAGAGTCTGCAGATGGATATAGTTAAGCTGGATGAGTGGGCAAAGGTCTGGCAGATGGAGTACAATGTTAGTAAGTGTGAGGTTATCCACTTTGGCAAGAAAAATAAAAGAGCTGAATATTATTTAAAGGGTGAAAAAGTACAGCATGCTGTTGTGCAGAGGGACTTGGGAGTACTTGTGCATGAATCGCAAAAAGTTAGGTTGCAGGTGCAGCAGGTTATTAAGAAGGCAAATGGAATGTTGGCCTTCATCGCTAGAGGAATTGAATTCAGGAGTAGGGAGGTAATGTTGCAACTGTACAAGGTACTGGTGAGACCGCACCTGGAGTACTGTGTCCAGTTCTGGTCTCCATATTTGAGGAAGGATATACTGGCTTTGGAGACGGTCCAGAGGAGGTTTACTAGGATGAAGGGGTTGACTTATGATGAAAGATTAAATTGTCTAGGATTGTATTCGCTCGAGTTCAGAAGAATAAGAGAGAATCTTATAGAAACATATAGGATTATGAAGGGTATGGATAGGATAGATGTAGGAAGGTTTTTTGAGCTGGCCGGGGAAACTAAAATGAGAGGACACAGTCTCAAGATTTGGGGGAGTAGATTTAGGACAGAGATGAGGAAAAATTGTTTTTCCCAGAGAGTAGTGAATGTTTGGAATTCTCTAACCAGGGAAGTGGTTGAGGCTGCTTCATTAAACATATTTAAAATTTGGTTAGATAAATTTTTACATGATAGAGGAATTAGGGGATATGGGGAGAAAGCAGGTAGGTGGAGTTAGGTCATAAATTAGATCAGCCATGATTGTATTGAATGGCGGAGCAGGCTCTATGGGCCATTTTTGGCCTACTCCTGTTCCTCATTCCTATGTTCCTATGTTCCTATGCATGCATAGCAGGGAATGCATTGGAAGTACCTTCTTATCATCACTCCTAGAATTCACGTTACCTGCTCCACGGTCGCCATTTTCTGATATAGGGCTTTCCCACTCGGTGCATATGTATGATGTCATGTTGGCAGGTGGCATGATGGCACCAGATGCCCCTCCTCTATCGGCTCAGGAGGATGGCACATGGCAACGCTCTCCATGAAAGCGATGCTGGAGCAGGCTTTTAGGCCTTAACTATAAAAAGGTAAGTACGGATTTTTCTTCGCTCATGGAGCGGGGCTGAAGCAGTGCTCTGCCATAAAAATAAAACACCTATTACCTTTCGTGCAAACTCTCACTAGAATTGGTCAAATTTTGGATTTATAGAGAATATAAGAACTGCATATGCTGAACATCGACTTTTCACAGTACTTCTTGTACCAACTGAATTGGAAAGAATTTCACTCTCACGAATTTTTGAATCACATTGTTGGGCACATGCTGTTTGCATCAGTTACACCGAGCATTGAAATGTAACCAAACCAAAATAAAGATAATTGTTTTTAATGCCTTTTCTTTCTAAAATATCCTTATTGAGTTTAATAAACAAAATACACACATATAGATTTACTAGAGTATAAGAGAAAAACAAAGATTTTGAACATTTCAAATAAAATCTTGATTATACATAATATAAATTGTGGGCACTCATTCAGATCAAACCAACTCTTTCAAAAATATTAAAAAAAAATAAAACAGCAAAAGAAATAAGAAAAAGAGGAAAAAAACCCCATTACTCAAACCCCTCCCTCTGAACAAGGCCGATGTACATACTATACATACTGTACATTTCCTACTATACATAGGAAATGAAGGACAACATTCGGAAACCAGACTGTGCAGGTCAAGAGCATCCAGACACCCTAATTCTTTAAATTATGGCAATACTCCATGAACAGGCCCAACATTTTATAAAAGTTTACCTTCATCTTTAACATTATGCCTTTTTTTTTCTAAATTTATCAAGGCCATGACCTCCTGTACCCATTGAGTATGAGTAGGTGGAGCTTCTGAGATGAAGTCAATACTATTCCCTCTTCTTTAGAAAAAGCAAATAGAGCAATTGGCTTTAAATTATGATTGATAAAGTTTGAAAGTAATTTTTCTAAAAACTTACTAAAGTAGGGCAAGTCCAAGACATACGTTTCAATGAAGCCTCAAAAATTTTACATTTATTACATAATGGATCAATATCAGAATAGAAGTGGGACAACTTAACTTTGAAATATATGCTCTGTGTACAACCTTAAATTGCAACAAACAATGTTGTGCACAAAATGAGGATTCATTAATCAAATTTAGAACAATATCCCTGTCCTCATCTGGAAATGGCAAATCCCAATCACTCTTAATCTTAACTTGAGAGATTGTTCTCAAATCCATCAAATTGATAATGAGTGAAAATGTAAATCAAGAATATTTGTTTCAGAAATCCATGGAAAATCAGAAACCTTGGACTAAACAACATGTCTGACTTGTAGATGTCTGAAAAAAATGACGACTTGTTAATTTAAATGTTACCCTCAATTGTTCAAAATAAGCAAAATTATTTTGAATAGAAAAGATCTTTAAAATTATCAATCTCCAGTCTACACCACTCTCTGAAACCTGCAACTAACTGATAAAGAAAGTTAAAAAAAAAAGATAATTATATTAGGAAAAACTCAATTCCAAACAAATTCCCCCATATTTTCAGCCTATGTCTCATTATCAGATTACTTGTTAATTTAGAAAAAAAGATAAAGGTAAGAAAGACCAGTTACATTTCCACCCAAGGACAGTCAACTAATTTATCAAATTTTAATAAAAGAAGCGAATTGCTTATATTGGTTCCCCAATAGTAGAATCTGACATTTGGAAGTGACAGACCAGAATTTTTTTACTGTGCCCAAAGATCTCTTTGATTGACCCTATCCCACTTTACACGCATCTCAGGGAGTAACTCACAAGATCACTACAATTGTGGATTCACTTTTTACCTTTGATAGTGACGAAGGTGATATGCTTTGGATCTTGGCCAGTTGCTTTGTGCCTCCACATGTTTGCTCTTGCCATCACTCTTCTAGAGGTTAATCTTGGACTAATCTGTCCTCAAGAAAATTTTCCAGAATTTTTCAGATGCTTTTCAATACTTCTTGGCAAACTGTAATCTGGCCATCATTTCTGTGGCTCACTGGTGGTTTACATCTTTCAGTCTAGCCTCTGTATTTTTGTTCATGAAGTCTTCCACAGACAGTAGTCATTGATATATCTACATCTGCCTCTTGAAGAGTGTTTCTGATCTGTTGGACATTCGTTTCAGGATTTTTCTTCATTACAATGAGAATTCCTCTGTTATCACCTTCCAGTCCCTTTTCAATTATTGAGCTCACCAGGATGCTCTTTCTTCTTTATGATGTTCCACACAGTTTATTTTGGTACTCCTACGGTTGGGGCGATGTCTCTTACTGTTTTGTTCTTGTTTTTCAGCCTCATAATGGCTTCTTTGACTTTCATTGGACACCTCTGGTCCTCAAATTGAAAAATGGCCACCACAGACTCCAAAGGAGATCAAAAGCTTAGAAGCAAGCCAAGCTCTCTTAAACCTGCAGCAATGAAGCAATTAAACATACCTGAGTACTCACAAACATCTGTGAAGCTGAATGTCCCAAACATGAGGGGACTAGTGCCATTATTTCTACACAGTCAAACCAAAATGTATAAAAATAACCTTGAATAAAATCTGGAATGTGCACTTTAATTACATGTGAGTTGTTTTTTACAAATTTAAAATGTATCTTTGTCCCAAATATTATGGACACTCTCTAGTCAATTTCAATGAAAAAAGGAAGTAGAAGTACTAAGTTGCTTTGAGAAAATTCAGTCCTTCAACAATCTCATTTTGAAAGCAGCTTATTAACTAAGGGAAGAACTTCAGCATTTGTTTGAATGGAAGTAATCTTTTGTCCCAGATGATTAGTCAGAGGCAAAGAAATGTTACGACCCCAGAGGACCCCAAAACCCAGCAGCAATAGAAATTCACCAAGACAAGTGTTTACTTAAACAAGAGTTGCTTTTAATTATCTTTAAACATGAAAACAGGATCAAACTCTAACTTATCACTATTATCTTAACACCCTCGTAATTATAAGTGCACGTGTATGTAATGTTTGTAAGTTCAGAAAAGTTCTTTGATTCACTGTCCAATCTCACTTCTCATTCCTCCAAATTCACTGGTTGGAGGCAATTCTTATACTGTTCACAGAATTTAACATTTATGAAGTTCACCAGGCTTTGGTGCTTGAAAGGTAAATGGTGACCGCTCAGGAAGGTTCTTGTCGGTTTTCAGATAGAGATTTGTTGTTCATTGAACACCCACAACTGATTCCTTTTTAATCAGCCACTTCAGTGTCTTGCCAAAGAAACTTGTCCCCTCAGGGTTCTCCAAATGATAACCTCTTTCTTTTAGGTCACTGCAGAGTTCCTTTTTGTTTCTCTTATTTCAAGTCCTCTCTTCTTACATGAACCACAAGGGCTTTGACCAGGCTGAACTAAGCACTCACAACCCATCTTCCAAATGGGGTTTTCCACAAGCCTGCCAGCTTGTCCTGTTCCAGTTCCAGCTACTGCTGCTGACTGTAAAACTGTAGAATTGAATTCCCTCTCTCTCTCTCTCTCTCTCTCTCAGAGATAAAACTTGTTTTACTCTCTCTGCTTGTAAAACCACATGACCCTCTTAGAACAGTAAATTCCACTCCAGACAGTTTGTGGCTCCGACAAGTTCTTTCATCTATTGCCTTTTTGTAAACAACAATTCATTAGTGAAGTCTCTTGGGCACTCTACAAAACTTTGGCAAAGGCTCTTGGCCCCGACATGAGCAGAAATCCAGTATTTTAAATAAGATCTGTTTTAAAGTATTTGTATTTGACCTAGACTAAAACCTATCCCAATTTATCTCCCAAAACCACATCTATATACAATACAAACACATTATCTGCCATAGAAGCAACAAAGAAACGCACTCAGAGAGATTGAGCAAGCTCTAACATAGTGTCATTTACACATGTTTCATGCCACTATTTGAAGTATTTGAAGTGTCATCCCAATATTTTGTATTCTACAACTTAATATTTAAATAGTAACTTTAACACACAACAATATATCAAAACACTTTACTGCTTTGGATATAGAGTTTATGAGGAGTCTAGTTCAGGAGGGAGGTAGGCAAGTGACAAGGGAATAGAATTTGTTATGAAGAGCAGCAATCAGGGGTTGCAATGATCAATAGCAGCAAAGACAATGGCTTTGGTTTTCTCATGTAAAACCAAAAGGGATTTTAAATGCCAGCAAGTGCAATGGCATGTAGGTACCAATGACATAGGGAGAATTAGAGAAGAGGTCCTAAAAAGTGAGTACAGGCAGTTAGGTAGGGAGTTAAAAAGGACCGCAAAGGGGGTAATCTCTGGATTACTCCCTGTGCCACGTGACAGTGTGAATAGAATGGTGGAGGATTAACACGTGGCTGAAGGGGTGGAGTAAGGGGCAGGGTTTTAAGTTTCTGGATAACTGGGACCTTTTTTGGGGGAGATGTGACCTGTACAGTAAGGACGGGTTACACTTAAATCCCAGGGGGACCAGAATCCTGGCAGAGGTATTTGCTAGGGCTACTCAGGATCCTTTAAACTAGAATGGTTGGGGGGAGGGAACAAAATAGTACAGAGCAGTAAGGAGAAGGTTAGAATGAAAACAATGAAAGTTTGTAGTAAGTATTTGAATATGGATGGGCAGGTGATAGAGAAGGGAAATGCTCTGGAAGAAGATGAAGGGCAATTGTCAGGAAAAGGAAATAATGTTGTTCTTAAAGATGAGGGAAAACAGGGATTAAAAAATGGGAAATCCCTGAAATTCATATATTTTAATGCCAGGAGTATTGTAAAAAAGGTGGATGAGCTGAAGGTGTGGATTGATACTTGGAAGTATGATGTGGTAGCGATTAGTGAGACATGGTTGCAGGAGGGATGTGATTGGCAACTGAATATCCCTGGGTTTCGTTGTTTTAGGTGTGATAGAGTCGGAGGGGCAAGAGGAGGTGGGGTTGCATTGCTTGTCAGGGAAAATATTACAGCGGTGCCTAGGAAGGATAGATTAGAGGGCACATCCACGGAGGCTATTTGGGTGGAACTGAGGAGTAGGAAAGGAGAGGTTACACTTGTAGGGGTGTATTATAGACCACCCGGAGGGGACCGAGACCTAGAGGAGCAAATCTGTAGGGAGATAGTAGATATTTGTGATAAGCACAGGGTTGTAATTATGGGAGATTTTAATTTTCCACATATAGATTGGGAAACACATTCTGTGAAAGGACTGGATGGGTTAGAGTTTGTGAAATGTGTGCAAGATAGTTTTTTACAACAATATGTAGAGGTGCCGACCAGAGAAGGAGCAGTGTTAGATCTACTGTTGGCAAATGGGATGGGTCAAGTGACGGAGGTTAATGTTGGCGAGCACTTCGGGTCCAGTGATCATAATGCCATCAGCTTCAATGTCATTATGGAAAGAGAGAAATCAGGGCCAAGGATTGAGGTTTTTGATTGGGGAAAAGCTAGATTTGAGGAGATGCGAAAAGACTTGCAGGGTGTGCATTGGGACAATTTGTTTTATGGGCAGGATGTAGTAGAGAGATGGAAGTCTTTTAAAGATCAGATTTTGAGAGTGCAAAAGCTTTATGTTCCTGTTAGGTTAAAAGGAGGGGCAAAAGGTTTGAGAGAGCCGTGGTTTTCAAGGAATATTGGAAACTTGGTTCGAAGAAAAAGGGAGGCGTACATTAGATATAAGAAGCATGGAGTTAAGGAGATGTTTGAAAGATACATTGAATGTAAGAGGAATCTTAAGAGAGGAATTAGGAAAGCTAAAAGAAGGTACGAGAAAACTATGGCAAGCAGGGTGAAAACTAATCCAAAAGAGTTCTACAAATATGTTAATGGTAAGAGGAAAGCTAGAGACAAAATTGGTCCCTTAGAAAATCAGAGTGGAAAACTGTGTGTGGAACCTAGAGAAATGGGGGAGATATTGAACAGTTTATTTTCTTCGGTATTCACTAAGGAGAAGAATATTGGGAGATGTGGGATAAAAAAAGCAAATTGGGTAAATATGGGGAATATAGAGATTACAAAAGGTGTAGTTTTAAGGCTTTTGAAGAATATAAAGGTGGATAAGTCTCCGGGACCAGATGGGATCTTCCCCAGGACATTGAGAGAAGTGAAGGAGGAAATAGCAGAGGCTCTGGCGGTAATTTTTCAAATGTCATTAGATATGGGGATAGTGCCGGAGGATTGGCGCATTGCGCATGTGGTTCCGTTATTTAAAAAGGGTTCAAGGAGGAAGCCTGGCAACTATCGGCCTGTAAGTTTGACGTCTGTGGTAGGTAAATTAATGGAGAAAATTCTTAGAGATAGTACTTATAAACATCTGGATAGACAGGGTCTGATCAGGAGCACTCAACATGGATTTGTGGGAGGAAGGTCATGTTTGACCAATCTGATTGAATTTTTTGAAGAGGTGACTAGGAATGTGGATGAGGGTAGCGCAGTGGATGTTGTCTATATGGACTTCAGTAAGGCCTTCGATAAGGTACCACATGGAAGGTTAGTTAGGAAGGTGCAGTCTTTAGGTATAAATTTTGAGATAGTCAAATGGATTGAACATTGGCTGAAAGGGAGAGGCCAGAGAGTGGTAGTGGATAATTGTCTGTCAGGTTGGAGGCCGGTGACCAGTGGTGTGCCTCAAGGATCTGTATTGGGCCCATTGTTGTTCGTTATATACATTAATGATCTAGATGATGGGGTGGTGAATTGGATTAGTAAATATGCAGACGATACTAAGATAGGTGGAATAGTGGATAATGAAGAAGGTTTTCAAGGATTGCAGAGGGATTTGGGCTGCTTAGAAAAGTGGGCTGAAAAATGGCAGATGGAATTTAATGCTGATAAGTGTGAGGTGCTTCATTTTGGTAAGAAGAATCAGAATAGGACATATGTGGTAAATGGGAGAGCATTGAGGAATACAGAAGAGCAGAAAGATTTAGGAGTGACGGTACATCGTTCCCTGAAGGTAGAAACTCACGTGAATAGGGTGGTGAAGAAGGCTTTTAGTATGCTGGCCTTTATCAATCATTGCATGGAATATAGGAGTTGGGAGGTGATGTTGAGATTGTATAAGACGTTGGTGCGGCCTAATTTGGAGTTCTGTGTGCAGTTCTGGTCGCCTAATTATAGGAAGGATATAAACAGAGTGGAGAGAGTGCAGAGAAGGTTTACCAGAATGTTGCCTGGGTTTAAGCATCTGGAGTATGGGGAGAGATTGGACAGATTGGGTCTTTATTCTTTGGAGCGTAGAAGGTTGAGAGGGGATTTGATAGAAGTATTTAAGATTATGAAAGGGATAGACAGAATGGATGTGGATAGACTATTTCCGTTAAGAGGAGGAAAGTTTAAAACAAGAGGACATGAGTTAAGAATTAAGGGGCAGAGGTTTAGAGGTAACATGAGGGGGAACTTCTTTACTCAGAGAGTGGTAGCTGTGTGGAATGATCTTCCGGGAGAAATAGTGGCGGCGGAGTCAATTGTATTATTTAAGAAAAGGTTGGACAGGTATATGGATGAGAGGAAGATGGAGGGTTATGGGCATTGTGCAGGGAGGTGGGATTAGAAAGGGGTGTTTGGTTCGGTGCGGACTAGAAGGGCCTAATGGCCTGTTTCCGTGCTGTAATTGTTATGTTATATGTTAATAACAGCACATCATGACCTAGGATCATAACATGATAAATAATGCCATCCCTTCATGGCTACTCAAGAGTTTATGGATCAATTGCTGAATAAATTGATTGAGTGCTGGCCTTCAATTGTTGGGGGGCTGAATGCAAGAACCATGAGGTAATGTTGCAGCTTGATAAAACTCTGGTGAGGCAGCTCAGGTGTGCAGCTGAAGTTGCCTTATTATAAGAAGGATGTGGAAGCTTCAGAGGCAGTACAGAGAAGATTTATCAGGCTATTTCCTAGATCAGAGAACATGACTGATGATGTAGCGACAAAGAATTAAAGATGGCTTAATAGAGGACTATAAGATTGTGAGAGGTATAGATGTAGTGGACATCCACCACCATTTTCCTGGGATGACAATAAAAAAATAGCAGAGGACAACAGTTTAGCATGAATGGAGGAAAGATTCGGGGAGATGACAGAGGTAAGATTTTTTGACACAGAGTGTGATAGGTGGATTACATTCCTGGGGGTGGTGATGGAGGCTGGTACAGTAGCGACATTTGAAAGACTCTTAGATAGGCACATGGATGTAACAAAATAATGGGCCATGTAGGTAGGGAAGGAGTAGGTTTATAAAGGTTGGCATAACATTATGGGCTGAAGGGCCTTTACAGTGCTGTATTGTTCTATGGTTGCAGTAGGAGATTTTAAAAAAGATATGAATATTCAGATACTTTTCAAGAAAACACAAGTTTGGGTCAGGGTAGAATTATAATTCTGAAATTAGTTTTGATTGCCTACATTTGGACTTTGAATTCACAGTTCAACATCTGATGATTTTTAAAATTATTTCTCACTTTTCTACTGTAACAAACAAGTAAGTAGTCCCATCAACATCCTTCAGCAGCTATAAAGAAAACAGCTTATTGCATGCATCTGTGCTTGGCTGTGCATAGCTCTTCTATTAACAATTTTATAAATACTTACTGTGATACAAAGTTATTATTAATGCATTTACAATTTTGAATTATATTTGAGAGTATTACTATACTCTGGAAATTTCTGTCTGAAATTGCAGTGCAATGACCTGCAAATATAATCTTGCAATGCAATGCCTCATGTGAAAGATTTAGAAATATGACTTGAAGCAATTGGGGAATGTTAATGGCTATTGTGACCATTTCCCTTTATAAATCACATGAAAACATGAAGTAGGTTGTTTGGACTCATTAATGAAAGTCCATTTCCATAGCATTGAGTTTTCTGCTGTTTATTTTCATTTTAAACAAGCAATTATACTTTAAAAATAATTATTAAATGGAGTATAAGATTCAAAAGTACACAATCAAATACCATGTCTATTTTATCCCCATGTCCTGGCTTCTAACACCACAAAAGCCATTTTTGAATCTAAAACTATTGTTTCTGGTCGAAAACACAGCTTTTAATCTTCATCGGACCTATAGAAACACTCAAAGGAATGTCAACTAATTTCTGTAGCATCTAAAATCTTCTAGTTGCTTGAACTGGCAAAATATATATTTACAAACCCTTAAATACTGCAACAAAAATCAAATATAATAATATATCAGGTAAATGTTCAAAAGAAAGTGACAGTCAATCATTAAAGCTTTCTGCTTCTTGTAAAAGTCAGATTTTAGAGATCGTTCTGTTTAGAAAGTCCATTTCAATTTCCAAGGTATTCACTTTCTTGAGGACACAAGGTGATTATTCTTTCTCTTTTTCCTCTGCAGTCGGTTATAGAAAAGGTAGGACTCAAACAATATTGATTCCTTAAACTCTGCAACACCCCACTCTGGCTTCCATTCTCTTTTCCTGTAATTCCAAATTCAAATTTGCAATCTTCAATTCAGTCTCATTTCTTGATAACTTATCTTGAAGTTTTTTTAATGAGATTCTTTCTCTGTATTTGTCAAATGGTTCTTCAAGAATGTACTTTTCCCTTCTTTCTGCATCCTCAAGTGGGTTTTCAAGAATGTACCATGATTGTCTTGTGTCATTAAACAATTACCTGTTTTCTTTCAAGAAATGAATCTCTTCCTCCAGAGTTGTGCATCTGGGTAATGCTGAATCCCTTTCTTCCATAACTGTATTCATTTCTTTATCAGTTATTCTTTTCTTCCTCTTGGTCTTACGAATTTAATTTACAGTTAATTCTTCATTCTCTTCAACTGCTCTCTCAGTGTCTCTTTTGATTACTTTCAAAACTGAAGAATCATCAGATTCCGATTTGTTTCCAAACCTTTGCTTTGTTCCTGCCCTTGGTTTAACTTTACAGGAATAATTTGCAGCATCTTCTAATACTCCACGTTCATCCATTTTTGATGAAAACAACTTCTTTATTGATTTAGATGCTGTTGATTTATTTTCATCAGTAAGATTTTGTAGAACAGTTTGTATTCTTCTGAAGGTTCTTTGAGTTTCACAACAGATATTGTATTGACATTTGCTGTTGACTGTTTCTGAGCAATATCATTCGTTATGTCTAATGGTCCATTGATTGTCCATCCTAGAATAGTTCTATCTCAGAATTATGAGCTCCCTGCATGTAAACCTTTCTCAAATATTTCCACTGATCTACATAACTTTGACATGGCATGTTACCTCTATGTACAGTACGTATGCCTGGCAGATCACAAAATACATCACTGTGCTTTTCAGCAATCCCGAAACCATGTCCCGTGGTTTTCAATAGAACCTTTATCTTTTTTTTCCTTCAAATTAAGCCTTTTCATAAGTCCACAGTGCAAAATTATCCAATAAACAATAGGTATAGGAGTATTCTGCCCTTTGGGACAGCATCGCCATTCACTATTCATGGCTTATCATACACAATCAGTACTCCATTCCTGCCTTCTCCCCGTATCCCTTGACTCCACTATCCTTAAGTGTTCTATCTAACTCTTTCTTGAACGCATCCAGAGAATTGGCCTCCACTGCCCTCTGAGGAAGAGCATTCCACAGATCCAAAACAGTCTGGGTGAAAACATTCTTCCTCAATCTCTAAATGGCCTACCCTTATTTTTTAAACTGTGGCCTCTGGTTCTGGGCTCCCCCAACATCAGGAACATGTTTCCTGCCTCTAGCATGTCTAATCCCTTAATTATTTTATTTGTTTCAATAAGATCCCCTCTCATCCTTCTATGTTCCAGTGTATACAAGCCCAGTCACTCCAATCTTTCAACATATGACAGTCCTGCCATCCTGGGAATTAACCACATGAACCTACACTGCACTCCCTCAATAGCAAGAATGTCCTTCCTCAAACCTGGAGACCAAGATTGCACACAATACTCCAGGTGTGGTCTCACCAGGGCCCTGTACAACTGCAGAAGGACCTCTTTGCTCCTATGCTCAGCCCCCTTTGTTATGAATGCCAACAAGCCATTAGCTTTCTTCACTGCCTGTTATACCTGCATGCTTACTTTCAGTGATTGATGAACAAGGACACCTAGATCTCAGTGTACTCCCCCTTTTCCTAATGACAACATTCAGATAGTAATCTGCCTTCCTGTTCTTGGATAACCTCACATTTATATGCATTAAACTGCATTTGCCATGCATCTGTCCACTCACCCAACCAGTTCAAGTCATCTGCATTCTCATAACATCCTTCTCACATTTCACACTGCCACCCAACTTTGTGTCATCTGCAAATTTCCTAATGTTATTTTTAATCCCTTCATCTAAATCATTAATGTATATTGTAAATAGCTGCAGTCCCAGCACCAAGCTTTGTGGTACCCCACTAGTCACTGCCTGCCATTCTGAAAGGGATCATTAATCCCTACTCTTTGTTTCTTGTCTGTTAACCAATTTTCTATCCATATCAGTACCCTATCCCCAATAACATGTGCTCTAATTTTGGCCACTAATCTCCTATGTGGGACCTTATCAAAGACTTTCTGAAAGTCCAGGTATACTAAATCCATTTGCTCTCCCTTCATCCTCAAAAAATTCCCCTTCGTAAATCTAAGCTGACTCGGACCGATCCTGTTGCTGCTATCCAAATGTGTTGCTATTTCATCTTTGATCATCTTCTCCACCACTGATGGCAAGCTAACTGGTGTATAACCATATAATCGTATAACCATTTACAGAGCAGAAACAGGCCATGTAAGCCTTACTAGTCTGCACCAGTTCACTAGAACAACTCCCCAAGCTCAAACCTCCTGCACTCTGCCAATAACTCTCCACCCCCTTCACCTCCATGTACACATCCAACCTTCTCTTAAATTGCAGAAGGACCTTGCCGCAACTATCTCATTCGGAAGATCATTCCATTCTGCCACCACTCACAGAGTGAAAAACCCATCTCTAATATTTCTCCTAAAGTGTTGCTTCCTTACCCTTAACTCATGGCCTCTTGTTCAAACCTCCCCTCCCCTCAGGGGAAAGAATCTGTTTATGTCTAGTCTATCTATTCCTTTCATAATTTTAAATAGCTCTATCAAGTCCCCTCTCAGTCATCTACTTTCCAATGAATAAAGTCCCAGTCTCCTTAATCTCTCCCTGTAATCCAGATGCTGTAAGTCAGGCAACATCCTTGTAAACATTCTCTGCACCCTCTCCACCTTATCTATATCCTTTCTATCATTTGGAGACCAGAACTGAGCACAGTACTCCAAACCTGGCCTCACCAATGCCTTAAACAGCTGCAGCATCACCTCCCAGCTCCTATACTCTATACTATGATTTATGAAGGCCAGCATACCATATTCCTTCTTAACCACCCTGTATACATGGGAATCCACCTTCAGTGAACTCTTTACTATAACCCCCAGGTCCCTCTGCTCCTCTGCGTGCCTCAATGCCCTCCCCTTAAATCCTATTCTGGTTATTTCTACTGAAATTCAACACCTCACACTTGTCTACATTGAATTCCATCTGCTATCTTTCAGGCCACTCTTCCAAACAAACCAAATCCTTCTGTAATCCAAGAAAACCTTCCTCACTATCCACCACACCCCATATTTTTGTATCATCTGCATATTTGCTTACCCAGTTAACCACACCCACCTCTAAATCATTAATATAAATGATAAACAACAAGGAACCCAGCACTGATCCCTGAGGCACCCCGCTTATCACGGGCTTCCAACCTGAAATACAGTTGTCCACCATGACTCTCTGCTGTCCATCTCCCAGCCACCTCTGAACCCATGTCACAATCTCTCTACTAATTCTGAGTGACTGAACCTTCCTTATTAACCTTCCATGAGGAACCTTATCAAAAGCCTTACTAAAATCCAAATAGGTCACATCAACCACTCTACCTTCTTCCACCTTTTTTGTCACTTCCTCAAAAAACTCAACAAGGTTCATCAAACATGACTTTCCTTTTACAAACCCATGCTGGGTGCCCCTAATCAATCCATGCCTATCCAGATATGTGTATATACTATCTCGAAGTATACCTTCCATAACCTTCCCCACGACCGAAGTCAAACTTACTGGCTGATAATTACTTGGCTTACACCAACTGCCTTTTTTGAACAACGCAACTACATTTGCAACCCTCCAATCCTGTACCACCCCCTCCTCCAATGACCTTTGAAAAATCACTGTCAGTGCCCCCGCTATTTGTTCCCTGACCTCCCTTAAAGTCCTGGGAAAAATCCCATCAGGACCAGGAGACTTATCCACCCTAATTGACCCTAGAAGCTCCAAAACTCTCACTTTACTAATCCCTATCCTTTCTATAACTAAGCCCTTTTCCTCTCTTATCTCGTATAGCCCAATGTCCCTTTCCCTCGTGAATACTGATGAGAAAAAATTGTTCTATATTTCTCCCATCTCAAGCGGTTCCTGTCATGGTTCACCGGTCCCATCATCCAGTGGACCTATTCTAACCTTAACCCTCCTTTTACTGTTCACATATCTGTAAAAACCCTTAGGATTCACCTTCACCTTATTAGCTATGGACAACTCATACCTTCTTTTTGCCTTTCTAATTTCCCTCTTAAGGTTCTTTCTGCAATCTAAGTGACAACCATACATCTCCGCAATCCCTTGTTTTTTATATTTGGCATAGGCCTCCCTCTTGTCCCGAACCAACTTCTTAATTTCACCAGAAAACCACAGCTCCCTCCAATCTTTAGTCTTCCCCTTTAGCCTGACTGGAACATAAAGATCCTGTATTCTCAAAATCTCACCCCTAAATGCCCCCCAAATTTCCTCTCTATCCTTTCCAGCAAAAAGATCAGCCCATACAACTCTCTGCAAATCCCTTTTCATTTCTCCAAATCTGGCCTTCCCCCACTCGAAGACCTTCATCCTCGGTCCCAACCTATCCCTTTCCATCATTAAGCTAAAGCTAATGGACCCATGATCACTGGATCCGAAGTTCTCTCCAACGCTTACCTCTGTCACATTGCCCCATTGCATTCCCAAACAACAGATCTAACACCACTCCTCCTCTAGTTGGCGTCTCAGCATATTGCTGCAAAAAGCAATCCTGAACACAAAGCATAAATACTAAGCCATCCTGCACTTTTACTGATTGTGTTTCCCAATCTATGTTTGGAAAATTGAAATCCCCAACCAACACCACCCTATTTTTATTGCACATCTCTCCTATTTCCTTGCATATTTGCTCTTCTAGTTCCCTATTCCTATTTATACCCCCATAATAGTAACCTCACCCTTCTTATTTTTCAGCTCTACCCACACTGCCTCCATCAATGAGCCCTCCAGTCTATCTTGCCTCAGCGTTGCTGTAATATCTTCCCTGACAAGTAATGCCACACCTCCCCCTCTTAATCCACCAACTCTGTCACATCTAAAGCAGCGAAATCCTGGAACATTCAACTGCCAGTCACTACCTTCCTTCAACCATGTCTCGCTAATGGCCACAACATCATAATGCCACATGTCAATCCACACCTTTAGCTCATCCAGCTTCCTTACTACGCTCCTCGCATTAAAATAAATACATCTCAGGGATCTCCTACATCCTACCTTCTGCATATCCATTCTCACAATTTTCACTACAACATCTTTTTGCCACTTCCTGCTTTTCCACCCTCAAATTATTTAAACTTGTTTCTTTCCTTTGCCTACAAACCCTTACCCTGCTGTCCTGTCTAACTCGAAACCCTGTCCCCAACTATACTAGTTTAAACCCCCCCTGACAGCACTAGCAAATGCCCCAGCCAGAAGACTGGTCCCTCTGGGATTATAATTCCTTGTTTTCTCTATCCCACCTTTCTTAAAAAGTGAGATAACATTAGCCACCCTCCAATCTACAGGAACTGATCCTGAATCTATAGAACATTGGAAAATGATTACCAGTGCATCCATGATTTCTAGATCAACCTCTTTAAGTACCCTGGAATACAGGCCATCAGGACCTGGGGACTTATCATCCTTCAGTCCTATCAGTCTACCCAACACCATTTTCTGCCTAATGTGGATTTCCTTAATTTCCTACATTACCCAAAGTCCTTTGTCCAGTATTACATCTGGGAGATTGTTTGTGTCTTCCCTCTGAAGAGAGATCCAAAGTACCGGTTCAACTCATCTGACATTTCCTTGTTCCCCACTATAATTTCACCTGCTTCTGTCTTCAAGGGCTCAACTTTGATCTTAACTTATTTTTTTCCTCTTCAGATTCAAAAGAAGCTTTTGCTATCCTTTATATTCTTCACCAGCTTACCTTCGTACCTCATCTTTTCTCCCCAATCCTCTGGCTTCCCACTCATCTTTGCTATGTTATACATCTCTTTATACTATCCTTGACTTCCCGTGTCAGCCACAGTCACCCCTTATTCCCCTTGGAATATGACTTCTTCTTTGGAATGAACTGATTCTGCGCCTTCTGTATTATTTCCAGAAATATCTGCCATTGTTGTTGCACTGTCATCCATGCTAGGATATCTTTCCAGTCAGTGTTGGCCAGCTCTTCCCTCATGGCTCCATGGACCCTTTTGTTTAATATTGACACTTCTGATTTTCCCTTCTCCCTTTCAAATTGTAGATTTAAACTTTTCATATTATGGACACTACCTCTTAATGGCTCCTTTACCTTGAGTTCCCTTATCAAATCCAATTTATTACACCACACTAAATCCAGCATTGCCTTCTCCCTGGTAGGCTGTAGTACAAATTGCACTAAGAATCCATCTTGGAGGCACTCCACAAACTCCCTTTCTTGGTGTCCAGTACCAACCAGATTTTCCCAGTCTACCTGCATATTGAATTCCCTCATAACAACCATAGCATTACTTTTGTGACATGCCAATTTTAACTCTATGCACCCTATGTTCAGGCTACTGTTTGGGGGCCTGTAGATAACTCCCTTTTGCCCTTAAAATTTCTCAGTTCAATCCATACTGACTCTACACCTCTCAATTCTATGTCACCCCTCGCAAAGGACTGAATTTTATTCCTCACCAATAGAGCCACCCCACCCCACCTTTGCCCTCCTGTACGTCCTTTTGATAGAAAATTGAAAATTGATTTCCTAGCCCTGGTCCTCTTGCAGCCATATCTCTGTTCTTTCCGCAACATCATATTTGTCAATTTCTGACTGAGCCTCAAGCTTTATTTCTTATACTTTGTGCATTTATATATAATACTTTTGATCCAATCCCTCCCTGAGCTTTCTGCTCTGTTAACTCTGTTGCCTTTCTTACCTTTTCTTACTCTCTCTTTCCTTTTAACTCCATCTTTATATTTCCAGTTCATCTCCTGCTCCCCCCCCACCCCACAACTTAGTTTAAAAACACCTGTGCAGCAGTGGCAAACCTGACTGCCAGAATGCTGGTTCCGCCACTTGTTAAGGTGCAAACCTTTCCCCCTGTAGAATTTATCCTTACCCCAAAACAGATACCAGTAGTCTAAGAATCCAAATCCTTGCTTCCCACACCAGCCCCTCAGCCACACATTCAGATCCCCTATCTGCCTGTTCTTGCCCTCATCAGCATGAGAAACTAGATTAAAACTAGAGATAGCCACCCTGGAGCTCATGCATTTCAGCCTTCTTCTTAATTCTCTGAAGTCACACTGCAGAATTTATTTTCTCTTCTTCCCAATGTCATTTGTGCTGACATGCACTACCACTTCCGGTAGTTCACCTTCATCCTTGAGGATGCCCTGCAATCGGTCCATGACATCCTGGATCCTGGCACCAGGTAGGCAACACACCATTCTTAAATCCCGCCTGTTACCACAGAAACCCCTATCTGTACCTCTCACTATGGAGTCCCCTACTACCACGTCTCTGCCTGACTTCTATCTACTTGGCTTTGCTTCAGCAACAAATTTTTGCCTTACACACCTGTCTGCCTCTCAGACTGGCAGTGTCATCTGTCCCGTTTTCAAGCTGTATATCTCCCGAGGTCTCCAGTACTCCAAACATCCATCACTTCCTCATCCTTCTCCCCACCCCCCACCCCCCTCCATTACCTTCAGTGTAACAATCTCGATGAAGGTGCTGTCCAGATAACTCTCATTTTCCCGCATGAACCTGAGTTCTCCAGTGCCCCAACATGATACTTCATGAGCTGAACTTGGACACACTTTCCACATATGTAGCAGCCAGAGGTACCATCAGTGTCCCTGGCATCCCACATCAGGCAAGCAACACACTGAATCAGTTTGCAGTGCTTTCTGGGTCGAGAAATGCATAAGTATGTACTGCTGCATTCCCAACCTTGGCCTTATCTTGTACAGGTACTATCGAGTGTTTGAATTTATCTGCACCAGCCCCAGTATCGACACTGAAGCTTCAGCTCTGTTTTCACCCGTTTCTTTTATCGATGCCTGTACCTTTTCTCTATCCTTTTCATTGTTCATATGTAGCATTTTGAGATGCCTTTGATTACCTATATCGTAGCTGAGTCACTCTTTGCCGTCTTTGCTGGTGCGTCCTTTACACAGACACCCCAATCACACTCCATTTTCCTGCAAGAAAGCGATTCTCTCACCATACATCTTCTTTTCTATCTGTCCACGTTCTCCCACATCATGCTATGGACCACATAACAAGGATTTTTTGTTCTCATGAGGTGAACTTTCATCTTCCTTAATTTCTTTTTCCACCATTATCAGAGAGGGGGCAAATGTGGTTTTCTTTGACTTTGGTTGAGGATACGACTTGGTCTTTCCAACTTTTCTTTCTCATTGTTTGATTCCTTAATTCCATTCACTGGAACTGTAACGTCCACATGCCCTTCAATGAATCCACCAAATCCTTAAAGCTAGCTGTCACATGGAAACTTCCTTGGTATTCAGCAACTTGTTTCTCCATAATTCTCTCATCCAGTTGGGTAATTTTCGGCAATGCTTATCATATTCAGAGGAATGTCAAAGCTCTCCAAGATGGCCAACCTTTGTCATGATGTTGCAATATCCTCTTAGAAATAGAGCGTAACTTGTGAACCATTCGTGTCCTCTGGTCTTATTGATGACCATAAAAGAGCCTTCTTTATATAAGCTCTAGAAATTCTATACTTGTCCCCAAAATATTTCTCTAATAACCACTTAGCACTTTTGTATCCTTCCTTCGGAGTCACATGCTGGCAACTCTTATCAACTTCTCGCAGTCGTTCACTCGTGAATTGAAGCAAATACTCTAAACTGTGACTTTTCATTTTAATGCCACAGTCAAAACTTTTCATAAAACCTTGAAGTTGAAGTGGGGCACCATCAAAAATTTGAATTTTTATCATGGGCAGAGAAGAGAAAGTCTATAACTGTATTACAATGCAGCCATTTCATCCTGTTTTGATATGCCTAGGTTTACGTTACTTTGTCCACCTGGATTTCTGATTGTTGTCGGGACCACCTGTAAAGAGATAGCATTAGGCTCCCTTCCTGGTCCATTGTGGCCATCATTGGGGTTCGATCTCTGGCTCCTTGGCTCAATCTAGTTAATTCGGTATCTCACAAATCTTGCATCTGTCCCATCCGCGGGGCTCACTCATCCCTTCTTCTGCCTGCTTCAAGACTAAGCCCATATTGTGGATGTAGCCTTGTTTCAGCACCAAGTCTTCATCTGCCCAGTCCTTGACCAAGCGCTTCTTGTTCTTCTATCACTGGCTCAGCTTTGTACCTAGACCTGTTTAATGCAAGACCAAGCCATAGTTGTAGTTCTAATGCTGGCTCAGCTTTGGTATCTAATAGTTTCTTTTCTTAAAGTCCTTCATCAAAACATGATGTTTTCCATAATTTACTGGAGGTCTAGATTCCATTGAGCTTTCTAGTGTCTGTGACCTGGCCTCATTAATACCAATTTTTTCTGTCCAGTTCCTTTTGGTTGTTTACCTCCTTTTCCTTCTTCCTTAGCTGTTCCTCCTTTATCTCCTTTTTCTCTTCATTGCTGCAGTTCCTCTTGCTCTTCTTCTTGTCATCACCACACCCGGGTCCAATTTTATCTGCTCCTCCTTATTTTCTAGGTTCAAATCAATCTGAAGTCATGTCTATTCTACTTTAAGAGCTGCTGCGTCTGGATGAACCTTTCAATGCAAAAATTCAGTTTTTGATATTCTGGAGCCTGCTCTACCTCTTCTCTACTAGCATTACTTCTCCTGCTACTAGCATTGGAGACACTATTGTTAGGCCCTATTACATCCTGTACTTCAGATGATGCTTCAACTCAACCAATATCTCCATTTTAGGTTTTTCATCTTTCACACCATCTTGTGGTAAAACTTCAGCGACTGCCTCTGGACTGATCTTCGCTTCTTTTAATGCCTCTGGCAGAAATTCTGTGGGATTCATTTTCCCAGCAGCTGAAACTTTATTTATATCCTCCATCAGTCTTGCTTGTAGATCTGCCTTGTTTCCCTTTGAATTTAATTGTAACCTTCCTAATTCCTCAATCATGTCCTTGAAACACAGTTTCTTGGCAGCGCTAGCTGCTGTTTCCTCTCAACAATTCCTCCAAATCAAAAACAGTCCATCAGACAAGTGGCTCCAATGCCCCAGACCGTGTTCTACCCTGTAGTAAATACAGAAGGCTTACCACTTCAAGCAATGGTTTTGACTGCTGTCTTTCGTCTTATCGAGCTGCTCTAAACAGATCCCGATCGATCCAGTCTTCTTCATGTTCGATTTTCAACTTTCTATATTTTCAAATCTGTTCTTATATTGACTAGAGTCAATAGTCCAGGTTTCTTTGATTTAATTATTGTGACCATTTCCCTTTATGAATGCATAGAGTGCATTGTTTTGACTCATTAATGAAAGTCCATTTCCATAGCATTGAGTTTTTCACTGTTTATTTTCACTTTAAACAGCAAACTATTCTTTAAAAATAATAACTACACGGATGATAAGTTATTAATACATTCAAAAGTACACAGTCAAATAAATTGTCTATTCTACCTCCATGTCCTGGCTTCTAACAGCACAAAAGCCATTTGTGAATCTATAACTACTGTTTCTGTAAGATGGTCGAAAACACAGCTTTTAACCTTCATCATACCTGTAGAAACACTTAAAGGAATGTCAACAAATTTCTGTAGCAGCTAAAAACTTCTAGCTGCGAGAATTGGCAAAAAATATGTTTACAAGTGTTATAGAATAAGTTAATATAAATACAATTATGATAAAAATATATCTAAAAAGGTATAGATTATGGGGGTTTAGTTTTGGTCACAATTCACAAAGACATCATAGTTACATTTCAACAAACATCTCATTTGAAATGCAAGACCTATGCTTAAGTGTGGACTTTAAGTCTACAATGACTTTACAAAAACCATGAAGAGTGCCTTTGAAGATTTCACAAGTAGGTGTTAATTGGACTGATGTAGAATTGAAATGAACTATTGTCTTTAAGGGAACAGCATGTTTGAACATACATCCAGACTCAAGAAACTAATTAAAGCTGGTGCCCGCGATCAAAATTTCTGGTTGAAGTCTGCTGTTCTAAGAGGGGTCATGCAGTTTTGCAAACAGAAAGAAAAACACATGACATTCTTTGGGGAGAGAGACAGTGAGTTTACTGCAGCAGTTGGTGTTGAACACTACAAGTTTGCAGACCTGCTGCAAGACCCCGTTTCAAGATGAGTTTTGAGTTCCAAGTTCAGCCTATTATAAATCTTTGTAGTCAATTACAGAAACTTTGGCTGGTTATTATTATTTCTCCTGAAATAGGGGAAAAAAGAAGAACTCTTTGTGGTAACCTTGGAAAAACCAAGGAGGTGATAAGTTTCTTCTGCAAGACACTGAAGTGGCCGATTGAAGGAGATCAGTTTGTGTGTGTGTCCAACAAACAACAAATAACTCTCTGAAACCAACAAAGCCCTTCGTGAGCAGTAACAATTTAAGTGAAAGCGCTTTATGATCTGGTGAAGATCATAAATGTTCAATTCTATGCACAGCCTGGAGATTTGCCTGATACTAGTGAACGTGGAGAAGCGAAATTGATCGGTGAAACAAAGTACTTTCCTGAACATATACACATTACATACACGTGCGTTTAGAATTAGAAGGGGGTTAAGAGAGGTTAAGTTAATAGTAAAAGTTAAATATTGATCTTATTATATATATGAAGAAAACTGAAAACCATTTTTGTTTAACTAACTATTGTCTTGGTGAATTTCTTTAGATGCAGTTTTTTTTAAGAGTCCTCTGGGCTTGTATCAAGTGCGGGCTCATCCGTTGCAGTTTGAAATATTTGGAGTTTGAGAACTAAAACATATGGAGTTTTGGGATCTTAAAACTCTTGGGGTTTTTGTGATTTATTAGTAAATTATTTTTCCAAGCTAATTCAAAGATTGTATGTGTGGAAATACAGCAGCAATGGATATTCGTGAAATTTTGGAACAACCAATCACTTGCAGAGGGTGCAGGAAAAAAGAAAACAGGAACTGGTGTTCGTTGCTAGGGAATAAAATCTGGCTGGTCTGGAGTTTTATGAGAACAGTAGAAATACAGAGGATTATAGTAGAACATTGTATAAGTGATGGAAAATTGGAAGAAAAGGACTTACACAATTTTCCTGAAGATAAATCTTTTGAAATGCAATTGCAATTGGAAGTTAAAAAAAAAATTTGGAGTTGGAGGAAGAGAGAGAGAAAGTGGAGGTTGAATTGCAGAAACACAAACATGGGACAGAGGAAGCTGAAAAATAGTGGAAATATGGGTTGGAGGAAGTTGAAGAGATGGTTTGAATTAGAGAAGTTAAGACTTGAGTTGAAGGGACAACTGAAGCTTTAACTCCTGGAGAGGTTTATGGCTAGTAGAGAAGTTAATTTAGTTCCTGCTTTCGATGAGATATATATAGAAACTTATTTTCAGCTTTGTGAAAAGGTTGCTCAGAGCTCAAGAAAAGTGGCCCTCTTATGCTCCAAAGTGTAATAAAGGGAAAAGCACAACTGGCATTCTGCAGAGCAGGTTGCAAATTATGAGACTGTTAAACAAGCAGTATTGAAAGCATATAGACAAAAATGTAGGAATTTGGGGAGAGCATGGAACTGATTTTACATGGATTTTTCAATTGAAAAATTGTTGGTGCACGTCAAAAGGAATAAATAATGATTGTGACAGAGTTAGAGAATTGATATTAATTGAGGAAATTAAAAGGCGTGTTCCCAATTAGATCAAATTACACCTGGATGAGAAAGACATGGGAACATGGCATCAAACATGGCTAGGTTCGTGGATGAATATGCCCTGACTCACAAAAACAAATTTCAGCTGAGTAAGCCTTTTCAGGAGGTTCATGTGAAGCTGACCAGTAAGCCTGAAATTAAGTCAGGAGAGAATATTAAGAGAAAAGATGAAGGTAAAGTAGGAAAGAACAGAATTTCAGAATTTGTCTGTCATTATTTTTAGTATACCTTTGGGTAGTCATTTAGGTGTAAAGAAGACCTTTAATAAAATTTTGAAACTATTTTACTAGCCTGGTCTGAGCAATGATGTTGTAAATTGTTGCCAGACATGTCACCTTTATTAGGTTGTGGGGAAACCTAACCTAACCAGGGTTCTCTGGTAACTCCCTTGAAGCTTATTCCTGTTATTGGGGAACTTTTCACTTGGGTTATTGTGGATTGTGGAGGTCCCCTGCCAAAAACAAAAGCTGGGAATAAGTACTTATTGAGTACTTATTAACAATTATGTGTACGGCATCCTGATTTCCGAAAGCTATACCATTGAGGAATATTAAACAGGGCGAAAATAAATCTGAAAGGTTTTTACAAATATGTAGATAGCAAAAGGAGAGTAAAGAATAAAAATTTGATCTTCGAGAATCAGAGAGGACAACTGTATGCAGAGCCAAATAAGATGGGGGAGATATTGGACAAGTTATTCGCTTTTCACTAAGGAGAAGGATATTGAATTGTGCAGAATAAGGGAAGCAAAAGGGGTAATTATGGAAAATGTAGGGATCAGCAATGAGGGGGAATTGGAGCTTTTGAAGCATATAAAAGTGGATAAGTCTCCAAGTCCCGATGGGATTTTTTTTCCCAGGATCTTGAGGGAAGTCAGCGAAGAAATAGCAAAGGCTCTAACAGTAATTTATCAAAAGTCATTAGGAAGGGGCATAGTGCCGGAGGATTGGCGTATCGTACATGTGGTTCCTTTGTTTAAGAAGGGTTCTAGACCTGTACATTTGACAATGGTGGTTGGTAAGCTAATGCACAGTATTCTTTGAGAAAATATATATAAGTATGAAGAGAGACAGGGTCTGATCTGGAATACTCAACATGTGTTTGTGCAGGGAAGGTCATGTTTGACAAATCTTGTTGAATTTTTGAGGAGGTGACTAGGAAGGTTGATGAGGGTAGAGCAGAAGATGTTGTATATATGGATTTCAGTAAGGCCCTTGATAAGGTTCCATGTGTAAGGTTGCTAAGGAAGGTTCAGGCACTAGGTATTAATTTTGGGATAGTCAAATAGGTTCAACAGTGGCTAGAAAGTAGATGCCAGAGAGTCATGGTGGATAACTGTCTGTCAGGATGGAAGCCAGTGATGAGCAGTGTGCCTCAGGGATCGATGTTGGGTCCCTTGTTATTTGTCATTTACATTAATGATTTGGATGATGGAGAGGTAAACTGGATTAGTAAATATGTGGATGATACAAAGTTAGGTGGAGAGTAGTGGATAGTGAAGCAGGTTTTCAGAGACTGCAGAGTGGGCTGAAAGGTGGCGAATGGAGTTTAATGTGAATAAGTCTGAAGTGCTTCATTTTAGGAAGAATAACCAAAACAGCATGTATTCAGTGAAGGGGAGGGCATTGAGGAATGCAGAGGAACAGAGAGATCTAGGAATAAAGGTTCATCATTCTTTGAAGGTGGAATCTCAAGTAGATAGAGTGGTGAAGAAATCTTTTGGTATGCTGGCCTTTTAACTCAAAGCATAGAATATAGGAGTTGGGAAGTGATGTTGAGACTATTCAAGGCATTGGTGTGGCCAAATTTAGAATACTGTATACTGGTCTACAAATTATAGGAAGGATATCAGTAAGGTAGAGCGAGGGCAGAAAAGATTTACCAAGATGTTGCCTGGATTGCAGAATCTAGATTACAAAGATTGAGTAGATTAGGTCTTTATTCATTGGAGCATTGAAGGTTGAGGGGGGATTTGATAGAGGTATTTAAAACTATGAGGGGGATAGATAGAGTAGATGTGAATATGCCCTTTCACTTGAGGGTAGGTGAAATTCAAACAAGAGGTCATGAGTTAAGCATTGGGGGCAAATATTTAGAAATAAAATGAGAGGGAACTTTTTCACTCAGAAAGTGGTGGCTGAGTTGAATCACCTTCCAGAACAGATGGTTGCAGCAAAGTCAATTTTGTCATTTAAGGAAAGGTTGGATAGGTATATGGATGGGAGGTGATTGGAGGGTTATGGGCAAAGTTCAGGTAGGTGGAACTAGAGGAGATTACTTAGATCGGTACAGACTAGAGGGGCCAAGATGGCTTGTTTCTATACTGTAATTGTCAAAGCAAAAACAGTGATAATGGCTTTGCAAAAATATTTCACAATTTTTGGTTTACCTAAAGAGATCGAGACTGAACAAGGAAGTAATTTCACATCAGGGCTGCTTCAGCAGTTGATTTATGAGCTGGGAATTAAACAGATCACTTCATCTGCATACCATTCTGAAACTCAGGGAGCTTTGGAAAGATTTCATTCTACTCTTAAAAATATGATGAGGATATCTTGTCTGGAAAATGTAAAGGATTGAAACAAATGTATTAATTTACTGTTATTTGCAGTAAGAGAGTCTGTGCAGAATTAATTAGGTTTCAGTCCTTTTGAAATTGTGTTTGGATATCAGGTTAGAGGACCTTTAATGTTGTTAAAAGAACAGTGCGTTAATGAAGATGTTCAGTTGGACTTGCTGGATTATGTTTCTAAATTTAAAGATCAATTTTAAAAAGGGTGGACTTCGGCTCAATAGAATTTAAAAATAACTCAGGGTAAAATGAAACGATTATTTGACAGGAAGACTCAAGTCAGGAATTTTAAGCCAGGAAAGAATATAATAATTTTGTTCCCAACACATGACAATCCTCTTAGAGCAAAATTTTCTGGACCATACGAAGAGAAATCAAACTGAATGATGTTAACTATGCAATAAACACTCCAGATCATAGGAATAAAACTTAGATTTCTCATATCAATATGTTGAAATGTTACTATGAAGAAAAATGTAGTGGAGAACTATCTGTTTCAGAGGTGTTAGTTGATGATATGGTTGAGGAAGTTATGGATCATAAGATCACAGAAACAGAATTTTGTGAGGGTAACATTAAAGAAGCCATAGTTCCTCTGCATCTGTCTAACTCACCCATTTTGGAAAATTTGAAGGAAAGATTAGGCCATCTTAAATCATGAGAACAGAAGCAGTTGAAACAGTTGCTTTTGAGATATGAAAATTTGTTTCCTGATGTGCCAAAAAGGATGTCAGTGATTTGTCATGATGTGGATGTGGGAGAAGTGTATTCCATAAAACAACGCCCCTACTGAATAAACATTCAGAAGAGTGAAATCATGGATCAGGAGGTGGAATACATGTTATATTTGATATTATTAGACCTTCAAATTCAAATTGGAGTTCTCCTTATGTTCTGGTACCTAAATCTGTTAGGTTCTACACAGATTATAGGAAGGTTAATATAGTAACCAAATGGATGCTTATTGTATTCCTAGGATTGATGATTGTATTGATAAAATTGGGAAAGCTAAATTTCTTACTAAGGTAGATTTGTTAAACGGTTACTGATGTGTGCCACTAACAGAAAGAGGACGGGATATTTCTGCATTTGTGACACCATCAGGCTTGAACAAATATAATATGCTACCTTTTGAAGGTATTTGAAGGTCTTTTGGCATGAAAAATGAGGCGGGATCATTGGTTACATTTAAGGAAAGACTGGATAGTTACATGGATAGGAGAGGACTGGAGGGGTATGGACCGGGTGCTGGTCAGTGGGACTAGGAGGGTGGGGATTTGTTACGGCATGGACTAGTAGGGCCGAACTGGCCTGTTCTGTGCTGTAAGTGGTTATATGGTTATATGGTTATACATCATTCCAAAGGATGATGAATTCTGTAATCTAAGGTTTAAAAGACACAGATGCTTATATTGATGACTTGATCACAAAAAGTGACACATGAGAAAAACATCTGAGGGAATTGGAAAAATTGTTTGCAAGTTTATCCAAAGCAAACTTAAATGATGATTTAGCTAAAAGTTAATTGGGACATGCTACTGTGACATACTAAGGACAAGTAGTTGGTCAGGACAAAGTTGTGCCTATTCAAGTGAAAGTGCTGGTGATTTCTGAATTCCCTATTCCCAATAGCAAGGAAGCAGTGAAAAGGTGTTTAGGAATGACAGGATATTTTAGGAAGTTTTGCAAGAATTTTGCAGAAATTGCTCTTCCTTTAACCAATCTTTTGAAGAAGGGGGAGAAATTTGTGTGGACAAAAGTTTGTCAGAGAGCGTAGTTGAATTTAAAGTAAATGCTATGCCGTTACCCTGTTTTAAAATCTCCTGATTTTGACAGACCATTTTCTTTAGCAATGGGTGCCAGTGAGGGGACAGAGTGGGGGGAGAGTTTAAGCAGGAGATTGATAAGTATCTAATTGATGGGGGGGGGGGGCATCAGGCAATATGGGGAAAAGGTTGGCAATTGGAACTAGGTGTGAATATAGTTCAGGTTAGGGTGGAGTCGCAGAACAGACTCGATGGGCCAAGTGGACTTCTGTGATCTTCTGAAAAACATAATGAAATTGACCATCCAGTTGCCTACTTTTCAAAAAAAATTCAATGTTCATCAAAGGAACTATTCCACTATTGAGAAGGAGCTGAATGACCAAAGGAATGCCCACACTAATCATTCAAGACTCTCATATTTATGAAACATATTTATTTATTTATATAGGTGGAATACTTGCCCTGCAGATGTATTATTTGTCTGTATGTAGGTCATGTCTGGTTGTGAGTCTGCATGATTTTGCACTAAGGATTGGAGAACACTGTTTCATCAGGTTGTACTTGTACAATCAGATGACAATAAACTTGATTTCTTAATGGTAGTGGGTTAAAGATACTGTGCAGTGGATGGAAAGGGTCTTCTATAATTCCTTGAGCTCGAGATGGCAGAGGTCGACAGCATCGAGTCCACGCTGCTGAAGATCCAGCTGCGCTGGATGGGTCACGTCTCCAGAATGGAGGACCATCGCCTTCCCAAGATCGTATTATATGGCGAGCTCTCCACTGGCCACCGTGACAGAGGTGCACCAAAGAAAAGGTACAAGGACTGCCTAAAGAAATCTCTTGGTGCCTGCCACATTGACCACCGCCAGTGGGCTGATAACGCCTCAAACCGTGCATCTTGGCGCCTCACAGTTTGGCGGGCAGCAGCCTCCTTTGAAGAAGACCGCAGAGCCCACCTCACTGACAAAAGGCAAAGGAGGAAAAACCCAACACCCAACCCCAACCAACCAATTTTCCCTTGCAACCGCTGCAATCGTGTCTGCCTGTCCCGCATCGGACTGGTCAGCCACAAACGAGCCTGCAGCTGACGTGGACTTTTTACCCCCTCCATAAATCTTCGTCCGCGAAGCCAAGCCAAAGAAAAAAGAAAAATTTAGGAAAAAAGCTACCAATCAATGTCATCAGTGATTTTCTTATCTGTTTCAAAGATCTCCTGCATGAACTTCTGATCTGATGGTTTGCAGCTAACATAAAGCACAATAATGCAACCAGAGAGGACACTTAAATTGTGCTTCTGCAAAAGGTTGTCAAGATGGGGGCCGGTCGTCTTGCCCTCCTCAGCCTCCTTACGAGCTATAGGCTCTGCTACACCTTCCTGATTAATAAAGAGGTGTTGTGAGTCCAGGATAGGTTGTCCTTTATATGCAAGCCAAGGAACTATGTGCTTTCCACTCTCTCCATGACAAAACCATTGATGTGTAAAAACCTTCGATCTCCTGAGGTCCACCATCATCTCTTTTGTCTTATCTACATTCCAAGACAATTAAGAAATGTTGCCTCATTCAAGCCCTTTGCATTATTGGAATGCGATCATCCTCCTTTTATTTTTAAATTCCACCCATCTAGCATCATGAATCAATCCTCTAAGAAATAACAAATCCAGACCATAGACCATACTAGATCTGAGAGAGGAGCTCTTTGAGCGCCAGAGTTTCAGAGCTGACCATCAATGCAAAGATTTTTTTAAAATCACAGTCTAGATGGGAACTATTCAAAGATGTTAACTAAAAATAGACCTAAATAACTTCCACTTTTTCACAGTTGGCTCATAAATTTATTATCCAGTTACCGTTGAATGTGCTGTATGAAATAACATAACATCCCAGAATCTGTTTGGTGTGGAACTTCCTCTGATACTGACCTATTGCGACCACAATTAGGTCAAGGAAACCAATCAGCTTCAGGAGAACTACTGGGCATTGTCTCATACCATTAATCCACCAAAGCAGCCTGATAAACTTAAGAAAGTAAATTCCAGACTATTAACTCGCACCTGGCATTATGCAAATTGAGGAGAATAAAAGTTTACTCTCTGGAAAATCTCCTTTGATTTTTTTGGTTGAATTAAAATCATAATTAAAATCAAAGGTCTGTGCCTAGGGTAACAACACAATGCTGGAAAAACTCAGCAGGTCAAAGAGTGTACTTTATTTCGCAAAGATAAAGATCGAGTTCAGAAAAATGAGAGGAGATCTTATAGAAACATATAGGATTATGAAGGGTATGGATAGGATAGATGTAGGAAGGTTTTTTGAGCTGGCCGGGGAAACTAAAACGAGAGGACAGAGTCCCAAGATTTGGGGGAGTAGATTTAGGACAGAGATGAGGAAAAATTGTTTTTCCCAGAGAGTAGTGAATGTTTGGAATTCTCTAACCAGGGAAGTGGTTGAGGCTGCCTCATTAAACATTTAAAATTCGGTTAGATAAATTTTTACATCATAGAGGAATTAGGGGATATGGGGAGAAGGCAGGTAGGTGGAGTTAGGTCATAAATTAGATCAGCCATGATCGTATTGAATGGCGAAGCAGGCTCGATGGGCCATTTTTGGCCTACTCCTGTTCCTACTTCCTATGTTCCTATAACCAATGTTTCAGGCTTGAACCCTTCTTCAAGTTAAGGAAAATGTTGGCAGGCGTCTGAACAAAATGATAGGAGGGTGGGTGGTGTAGGTGAAGGGGCATGGCTCCAAGGGCAGGAGGTAATAGGTGAATAAAGGAGGGAGGATGTAGCAGCAAGCAGGGGGAGGAGGGATGGCTCTGTGAATAGAGAGGGAAGTGGGTGGAGAGCTAAGGGAAGGAAGATAAGGGGAAAGGGAAGAAAGGGAGAATAATGAGTTGGTTAGTAGAAACTGGAGAAGTCAGTGTTAATGCCATCTAGCTGGAGAGTCCCCAGATGGAAAATCAAATGCTGTTCCTCCAATTTAAAGGTTGGTCTTGGTGGTATAGTACGAGGCCATGAACAAACATGCAAGTATGGGCGTGGGATGCAGAATTGAAATTGTTTGCCACTGGGAGATCCCTGTCACTGATGCAGACAGAATATCACCTGTATAAGCAGCTGCGACCGGCACCGGTCCTGACAAGGTAAGTATGTGACAGCAACAACCACCCCCCATTCCATTCCCAGCCTCCAAACTGTCCCTCTATATGATGGTCTGAAGGGCTGACAGTTCAGCTGACCTCCTAACGTTGTGCAAGACAGTCGATGCATGGTCTGACTGTCAAGGGTGCGACTGGTTCTCTGTGACTGGCTCTGATGCAGAACATGGACTGTGGATATATGCCATCTTCAACCTGTCAATGGAAACTGTGTCTTCTTTTCCATTCCTATTGATCACAAAAGTTTCGGGTGGCATCATAAGTCCTGAAAAGGACCATCATAAACAGGTTGAAGTGGTTTGCAAACAGCATCATGCTCAAGGAACATGAGTACAACGTTGTAAATCATTCAGCACACACACTGCAGGTGACACCTGCCACGTTAGAGTAGGTTGGAATAAATTCATGTTTTTCTGAAGACGATCAACATAACTAGCTGGATCAAAGAGCATTGTGCTTGGCAAGGTTAACGTAGTACCATATACTAGCTATGCCACTGAACATCCAAGATCTGCCTTAACAGCAGTATGTATGCCAAGGATAACCATGGGCAAATGTTCACTCCACATTAATGCATCACCACCTGCTGTTAATGCTGCCTTCAATTGTCTATGTAAATGCTCAACGAGGCCATTGGCCTGCAGATGATAAGCCATAGTTTGAATACGGGTAGTGTCCAGAATATCGGTGAGAGCTCGGAACAATGCCAACTCAAACTGAGATCCTCAATCCATTGTAATAGTGACCGGAACACCGAAAGATGGAATCCAATGATCCATGTAAGCCCTAGCGACCGTCTCCACAGAGATGCAAGTGATAGAAATAGTCTCCTGCCACCTGGTAATCTGGTCTTCTCACATGAGCAGGTAAGTATATCCCTGAGATGGCAGAAGCGGGTCTACCAAGTCTAAGTGCACGTGCTGGAAACGGGAATCCAGAACAACAAAGTCCCCCAGCTTGGAATTCATGTGTCTGGAGACTTTAGAGCATTGATGCAGCAAGCAGATCCTTGCCAATAATCCAACATCCTGTTTAACATTCCTTGCTCTTTGATCAGGATGTAATAGATTGAGAGAGACTCAAACATTTCCCACCTCATGGCTGCCAGCAAAAAAGGCCTAGGCCTTCCTGTCGAAAAATTGCAGACTAATTTTTCCAGGGTCATATCTTGAAGATGGAGGCCAGCGTTGATTTGGTGATACTGGATGAGATCAGGATCAGTGTGCTGTGCAAGAGACATGGTGGTAAAGTCAATACCAGCAGTTGTATGTAAGGCATCAATGTCACTCCAAGCAGGACATCAGCCATGGCATTCGCTTTTCCTTGGATGTGCCCTATGTCCAATGAAAATGGTAGGATTAAATCCAAGTGCCGAATCTCTCCAGACAAGTAGAGATGTGTGCTTGTACTCGTAGTATGCGTAAGAGGCTGGTGGTCTATATAAATGGTGAAAGGGTGACAAGAGTTCTCGACCAACGTACTATGCTTTGCCTGAGCTAGTGCCAGCTTGACAGAAAAAAGCGCGAGAGATTCCAATTGCCAATGAACATGTCCTTTTCACACTACTACAGTCCTGACAGGTGCATCTGTGGTAAGAGAGAGCAAGGCGTTGGGCTTTTGATGCACAAGCATTGTGGCATTCGCAACCACAGTCTTCACATTGTTGAAATCATATCCCAAAGTTAATGGTCTTTTGGGCGCTACTTTCGATTGATAAGGTGGTGGCGGTTCATAAGGGCACAGTAAGCAGCTGTTTCAGTTCCATTGGCTCCTGTTGATTAGGGGAAGAAGCCAATCCTTCTATCTTCAATGCAGAAGTTGTGGACATAACGAGGTCGGCATGATCCACCAACTGATCGAGCATGGACATTCGAAAGACACTCACCAAATGCTCTTGGACTTGATGAGGTAAACATTAAAAGGAACCTCTATTTCCAAAAATCATCTTCAGCTGTAGGAGCAGTGTGAAAAGGACGTGTCCATTGGCAATTGGAATCTCTGACGCTTTTTTCAGTCAAGCTGGCACTAGCTCACTAGTACGTTGGTCGAGAACTCTTGCCATCTATCTTCAGTCTGTTCTACCTCCTCAACATCTGTGATGGTTGCCTGTCGACTAGGCTGTCATCAGGTAGTAAGTGGGAAATACATGTCTCTCTAGGTGGCTGAATACACCATAGAATAGCAGCCTTAAGCATATTGGATGGGAGATTACTATCTGGATCCACTAAGACGTCCTCAACTTCACAGGAAATCTGCTCTGGAAGACTCCACAAGTGAACCGTTCTTTGTATTCTGACTCGTCACAATGAGGGCAGAGAAGCCCACTTCATGGATTGTGAACTACATTGATGCCTTATTACTGTATAGGGAGTATAGGGAGAGATTGGACAGATTAGGTCTTTATTCTTTGCAGCGTAGAAGGTTGAGAGGGGATTTGATAGAAGTATTTAAGATTATGAAAGGGATAGACAGAGTGGATGTGGATAGACTATTTCTGTTAAGAGGAGGAAAGATTAAAACAAGAGGACATGAGTTAAAAATTAAGGGGCAGAGGTTTAGAGGTAACATGAGGGGGAACTTCTTTACTCAGAGAGTGGTAGACGTGTAGAATGAGCTTCCGGGAGAAATAGTGGCGGCAGAGTCAATTGTATTATTTAAGAAAAGGTTGGACAGGTATATGGATGAGAAGAAGATGGAGGGTTATAGGCATTGTGCAGGGAGGTGGGACTAGAGAGGGGTGTTTGGTTCGGTGCAGACTAGAAGGGCCTAATGGCCTGTTTCCATGCTGTAAATTGTTATGTTTTTTTATGTATGTAAAAAGGGAGGAAATCTTCAGTTTGAACTCCTCTACTGCTCTCCTGTAAGGGGTTCATCCTCATCACCATCCTTTTAAATGAGAAGGTACGGTGAACTCATGGGATCACCTCTAGTAATGGCGTTGATTTACCACAGCATACAAACAAAGAATATACTCACTCATTTCATTCAGCACACCATGAGTCGACTTCCTTTTATTATTCACGAGGCACAACATTGCATTCTTCAACTCCCCAAACACCACCCAGCCAAACTCCTCTGACCTTCTCATTGGCTCACAGCCAAATGAGAGATCTGGACACTCACACTCTCCTCCTCCTACATCCTACACCCATATGCTCACCACACCCACGCATGCGTGCCATTACTCATTATGTCATCAGCAGCGGTCCACACCGCTCCTGACGAAGGTAAATATGTAACAAATTTAGACATACAGCATAGTAACAGGCCATTTCAGCCATAAGCCCATGCCATCCAATTACACCTAAATAAGCTACAGCCTCCCCCCCCACCCAGTACATTTGAAACAGTGAGTAGAAACTGTACATGTGTGTGTATATATAAAGTGTGAGTCTATATATAATATATACTGTATATGTGTATGTACACTGTGTGTGTATAGATAATTATATGGTGTGTAATACATGTGAATGCTGTGTATTGTGTGTTTGTGCTATGTATTGTGCACATATGCATGTGCACAGTAGTTCAAAGAAAGACCTTGTGTGTGTGTGTGTGTGTGTGTGTGTGTGTGTGTGTGTGTGAACACTGTGCCCCTGGGAAGAGTTGTTTCATCTGGTTGTATATGTACAAGATAAAAGATTATGTTGTACAAGAAAGGGCACAACTCTACACCTCCTATTGGAGAATGAGCCGGCAAGTGATTGAAAGATCATTGGGGTGGGGGGGTGGGGGGGATACTTTGGCAGCAGTGACCATAATTCTTTTGATTAAAAATTTTAATTGGAATAGGTTGAAATGATCCACAAGTCTTAAATTCGGGCAATGTTAATTTTGAAGGCACATGCCAGTGACTGACAAAGGCTGATTGGGAGGCCCTATAGCAGATAAAGGGACATATGGCAAGTGAAAGGTATTTAAAAGTGAGATAGGGACATTTTAGAGCAAAATACTCCTGTTACATAAATGGCAAGGCTGTCCAACATAGGGAAACATGGTTTTCAAGGAATATTTAGGCTATGATCAGGAAAAAAAAAAAAGAGTTATATGAGTCAAGTTTAGGCAGCTGTGATCAAGGGAATCCCTTGAGGAATGTTGCAATGTCCAAATATGTTTAAGGGGGAAATCAGGAGGGAAAACAGAGGAAATAAGATAACTCTGTTGTTTCATCTTGTATTGGTATATGTGAGTTCTTAGACAACACATGGATGAAGGAAAAGGTTCTTTAAAGTTGTTGTAAACAGCACCATGAGGCATGCCATGAGGCTGCAAGCCTCCATTATAGATCTAACATATGGTCTTTTGATCTGTGTCAGGTTCAGTTTCTCACAGGCTGTTGAACCTAGTATGGCCTGTACATCCTTTGGTGCCATGTTGAAGGCTAGCATGTGCTCTTTGTCCTTGTGTTTCATTTTGACCATGCATACTCCTTGCACTGGTATATCGGTACCTGAATATCCTGTCACCTTCACTTTTGTTCCATATATCTTTTGCCTGCATCTAATCTTCTTAAAATCAGTCTCTGATATTACATTAATTTGTGCTCCAGTATCGAATTTAACTGAAATGTTTATGTCATTCACTTTTAATCTCAACATCCAGTCTCTGTTTTCTTTCTTGTTTTTAGTCACAACATCTACATAGAATTCCTCTATCTCCCTTTCATCTACTGCATGAACCTTGCTTTTTTACACTTGGTTCCTACAGCAACGTGCATAATGGTTGCTTTTGTTGCATGTTTTACCATATGCTGGACACTTTTTTGGTAGGTGTTGTGTATTGCATTGACAACATGGCTTTCACAAGATCACAAGATCACAAGATCACAAGATAAAGGAACAGAAGCCAGCCACTAGGCCCATTGAGTCTGTTCCGTGACAATGCACTAAGCTAAACTAAACTCACACCTAGTTCCAATTACCAGCCTTTTCCCCATATCCCTTGATACCCTTACTAATGAGATACTTATCCATTTCCTGTTTACATACTCCCAGTGGTCTGGCCTCCATTGCTTTGTGCGGCAATGAGTTCCACAGATCCACGACCCTCTGACTATAGAAGTTCTTCCTCTTCTCTGTTTTGATTGGAAAGCATCTAATTTTAAGATTATGACCCCTTGTCCTCAACTCGCCCATCAAGGGAAACATCTTATCTACATTCACTCTGTCAAAATATTTTAATATTCAAAATGTCTCTATGAGATCCCCTCTCATTCTCCTGTACTCCAACGAAAACAACCCAAGAGCTGCCAAATGTTTCCCATACACTAGCCCCTGCATTCCAGGAATCATTCTCGTAAATCTCCTTGCACTCTTTCCAACACAGTACAGTGAAACCTCGTTAGAAAGTGATTCGTTAATCCGTGGAATCGCTTATAAGCGCGGGTATCTGTGGACCCCAAACTGCTAAGGGGCGGGCTGATGATAATCATCCTGTAACCCAATTCCCCGCATCTGACTGCCCCCTCCCCACTGCCTGACAGCTCCCCTCCCTGCTGCCCCTGCTTCCCTGGCACGGGACTTTGGGGCAGGGGCAGCCACCATGAGGCATTGGGGCAGGAGCGGCCAGCACGGATGTCAGGCGGCTACCCCTGCCCCGGAGTCCCACACCGGCCTCCCCTGAATCTGTTCTGTGACTCAGCTGTAATGCGGTATGAAATCTTGGACCCCAACTACTGTGTTTTAACTAGGTTTTACTGTACTCTAAATTGGGTCTCACCAGTGCCCCATAGAACCTCATTAACATCTCTCGACTCTTAAATACTATACCTCTCAAAATGAATGCTAGCATAGCATTTGCCTTTTTCTCTACCAATCCTACCTGGGCGTTAACTTTTAGATTACTCTGCACAAGGATGCCCAGGTCTCTTTGCACCTCTGAGGATTGAATTTTCTCTTGATCCAGATAGTTCTCACCCTGTTTATGTCCACCATCAAAATGTAGAACTGAACACTTCTCAACTTTCTACTTCATCTGCCATATAATTGCCCAGTTTCTATTTAATCTGTCTATATCCCTCTGCAATTTTAGTTTCTTTAACAGTTCCTGCTCCATCATCTATCTTGGTGTTGTCCTCAAATTTGACCACAAAACTATTTAGTCCACATTCAAAATCATTAATATAAATGTAAATAGCAGCAGCCCTAAGACCGATCCCTTCGGAACACCCCTTGTTATAGGCAGCCATTTTAAATGGGATCTATTAATTTCAACCCTTTGCTTTCTACCTATCAGCAAATTTTCTATCCAATCTAATAATGTCCCTGAAATTCCATGGGCCTTTATTTTATTTATCAGCCTAACATGTGGCATCTATTTGAAAACCTTTTGAAAATCCAATTAGATAATATCCACAGCTTCCACTTTGTCTATCCTATGTGAGATTTCTTCAAAAAACTCTAATAGGTTAGTCAAACATGATCTACCCTTTAAAAAACCATGCTGAATAGGACCTATCCTGTCATGCATTTCCAGTTATTTCATAACTTCATTGAGAATTGACGCTAATATCTTCTCTACCACTTGATGTCAGACTTATAGGTCTATAGTTTCCTTTCCTCTCTTTCCCAACTTTCTTGTACAGTGGAGCCACATTTTCAACCTTTCAATCTCCTGGATCCATGCCAGAGACTATTAATTTCTGAAAGATTATCACCAATGGATCTACAATCTCCAAAACCACCTCTTTCAAAACCCACAGGTGTACCTCATCTGGTCCGGGAGATTTATCTGTCTTTAATCCATTCAATTTACCTATCACAATTTCTATAGTAATCTTAACTCTATCCAGCTCTACACCCTGAAGCTTCTGTCTGTCAGGGATATTACTAATATCTTCCACAGTGAATACAGACATAAAATATTGTTTTAATCCTTCTGCCATATCTTTGTAACCCATTATAATTTCCCCAACATCGTTTTCTATCGGACCTATGTCAACACATGTCTCCCTTTATTCTTTATATATTTAAAAAAACTCTAAGTATCTTCTTTTATATTGTTTGCCAATCTCCTTTCATAACTCATCCTTTCTTTCTTATGACTATATTTCTTTCTGTAAGTTTCTAAAGGAATCCCAGTTCTCTGATTTCCCACTATTTTTAGCTTCCTTATATGCCCTCCCCTTTGCTTTATCTTGGCCTTAACTCTTTTGTTAGCCACATTGGTACCATCTTTCCTTTGACTACTTTCCTTTTTCTAGGAATATATATATCTTGCATGCCTTTTATCATCCAAACTTGCTCTGTTCCTCCAACTAATTTGATTATCCGGTCGACTTGGGCCCATTCCTTCCTCATAACTTACTTCATTGCACTGAAAAATTGATATATCCGATAACATATTTTCCTTTTCCAATTTGAAATTGAATTAGACCATGTTATGGTCACAGCTTCCAAGAGGTTCTAAAACCTTAAACTCCCTAACAACCTCAGGTTCATTGCACATGTCCCAATCAAGAACTGCTGATCCCCTGATGGGCTTCTCATCAAGCTGTTCAAAAAATCCTTCTTAGGTTTTCTACAAACTGACACTCCTGTGATCCAGTAATTTCCTGTCCATCCCAATCCCCTGCCATGTTAAAATCTCCCATAATGAATTTGATTTTATCCTTGCGACATGCCCTTTGTATTTCCATATCATAGTCTTTTTCCTGGATGCTGTGTGGGGGCCCATATATCTGCTAATATAGTTTTTTTTTACCCTTAGCATTTCTTAATTCAACCCATACTACCTCTTTAGACCCTATGTCTCTGCTTTCTATTGATGTTATGTCATTACTTATCATCTGAGCAACCCCTCCACCTCTACCCTCCTGCTTATCTTTCCTATAGATGGTATATCCTCAGCTATTGAGACCCCAATCACAGGCCTCATTGAGCCACGTTTCAGTAATGGCCACAATGTCATACCTTTTTAGTTGAATCTGAGAAACCAGGTCATTCACTTTGTTTCTGATGCTACGCGCATTTAAGTAAAGTGCCATAAGCCCATTTTGTTGTCAATTGTGCTGTATTCCTGTTAAACATCTCTATCTCCTGTCTGCTCATTTGCCTTTATGTCGTTGTTGACCACTTCTGTACTATTAATTCCTTCCTCTGATGTAACTCCCTGATTCACTACTATCATATTTTATTTGCTCCAATTATGATTTCCCTCCCCTGAAAAGCTAGTTTAAATCCTCCCCAATGGTCCTTTTATTTTTGTTTGCTGGCCACGCCTCTCTTTCCACTTTGGCACACTTTTTGTTAAACAGTTTATGTCTGTTCTTGTTCACTGCATCCACGTTGCAGCTAGTTTCACTATGCCTGCATTTTTACAGTTTCTGTAGCTCTACAGAGTACTATGGCTTTTTCCAGGTCTTGATTTTGCTGTCTTAGAAATCTTTCCCTTAGACTTTTATCTGGAATACTACACACAAGTCTATCTTTTATCAGCGAGTCGGTCAGTCCACCAAATTCACATGTTTTGCTTCTGTTTCTCAATTTACCACTTACTGATCAATACTTTCTTCCATTTTCTGTATACATGTGAAAAATCTGTGCCTCTCAAATGTCACGGTACATTTAGGTATCCAGTATGCTTCAAACTGTTCCATTATTTTTTCCAGTTTCACTTTGTCTCCTTCAGCAGAAAATGTGAAGTTATTATACACCTCCAGGCTTCGTCCCCCACAACATGTAAGAAAACTGATGCTTTCACTTTATCACTTTTCTCGTCAGATCCAACTGCCACTAAATACAATCCAAAATGCTGTTGCAATTTGTTCCAATTTACAGCCACATTACCTGTCAACTGAAATTTTGCTGGTGGGTGTAACCCTTCCATTTTTATCTTTGTTAACTTCTCTTCACTGATCAGTTGCTAACTTTAGATTTTACCTTTTGAAGTATTTCCTTCTAATTTCCTTCTTTCCACTCTAACACCATGTTTCATCTTGTATTCATATGTGAGTGTACTTAGACTACACATGGATGAAGGAAAAGGTTCTTTAAAGTTGATGTAAACAGCACCATGAGGCAGGCTATGAGGCTGCAAGCCTCACAGAGTATCTCTTGCTCTGTGTCAGCCCTCTGCTGGCAGCCAAGTCTAATCAAACAGGGCCTTACTAGTGGCCATGCAAACATGATCAATATCATTACATCTGTCACACAGGATTAAGGAAAATCCCAAGAGTTCCTCCATCTATTTTTAGAGCAAAAGATAAATATGAAGAGGGTTGGTCCCCTTAAGGATCAATGTGGTCATCTAATGAACAGCAGCACTTTGAAATGTTGTCTGCTTGCAAAAGTTTGATTAATCAATCTTCTGAGAAGTAAATTGTTTGTGGCCAGGCAAATCTATAGGAACATAGGAAGTAGGAACAGGAGTAGGCCAAAAATGGCCCGTCGAGCCTGCTCCGCCATTCAATAAGATCATGGCTGATCTAATAAATGGCTGAGACTATAAAATCTCTACATGAGGGATTGAGCAGTTGCGAACATTGCCGTGCTCTATTCAAATTACAATGCTATGTTTGCCAGACATAGTACTAACATCTCATAATTCCATCTCAAATGTAGGCAAGGGAATCTCAATGTGTTCACCCTCAGCTGATGAGTCAGTGCTTCTCAAGGCTGGACAACAGCATTGATAGTATTAAGGTCACAGAATGGACTCTGAATGGAATTCTTCAATGTCTATCATGAAGAATGGTTTGGTAGCACCATCCTGAAAGATGTGGCAATCAGACTGGATTTACAAGTAACAAATGAAACAACAAGTGAATGAGTCACATCAGGAAAAGGAGCTCTTTGACATTAAAAGAGCCTGAAAGAAAGTTGTACTCCATTAGACAATCAATTGGATTTCAGAAACATACCTGTTACCAGCAGAATGAGGCAAGTCCAGCTGTATCCTCCAATGGAGTACTGTAGAGTCTCTAGACTTTGTAACACACAGCATTATCACAACTTCACTCTGTAAAGAGAAAGTGTGGAAGAAATCTGCAAGTGAGTGACAGAATTGAGGCCAGAATTGCAACCAGTTGCCTCATTTGTATACCAAGAAAGAAAACAAATGTTTGTGCACTTTGCATCGTTGGATAGTGATATGTGTGAACTACATCAATGGGAACTAGTTCTTAGTTTATTCAAAACCCACTACTACTCAATACTAACGGAAAATGTACCAAGCAAGATTTTGTAGGACAATGAGCTCTCTTAATAATGAAGACCCAGTGGTGAGATTGCTTTCTTTGCATTCCAATAACACTCTTTAAAACTTAACTCATTACTTTTCTGTCAATGCATAATTTGGTCAACTGTGATTCGAAAAGCATCTTTCACTACTAGAAAAATCATTCACCAGCAAAACCTGACTCATGTTGACTCTATTGGCTGGCTGCCTTCCTTTAACAACTCAGATCATTTTTTGATCTTTGCACACATGCAGATGTCCAATAATAACCTGGAGGTTAGAGGCAAGCAGTGCGCAGCTGTACTCAAAATTGAGGCCAGTTATAGAGCACCGATGAGTCGGAAGTGAAGTCTGATCATGTTTCACTTCCAGTCCCCCAGCAAAATGCCGGGAAGTGTTCATGTAAATGTGCTACTGCCACTGTGGATATTTTTTTCAGCAATTTAAATGTATTTGAATAATCATCAGAAATATTTAAAATAGTTCAAAAGCCTTGATGAAGAGTGTTCTGAGAGAAGGATCTCAGAGGAAGGATTCCTGATGCCTGATGATGTCATGGAGCTAAATTATTCCATCACAGAGACTTTTGGATGTGGTGAATCATATCGTTCAGCCTTATATATCTGGAAAAACATGGGTGGGTGAACAGGCAATGTGGGGAAAAATACAAGCAATCACCAGATTTCGGACAACCTCTGTCAATGTATCTCCACACTTTGAAGATATATTGACGTGTAACCTGGAGCTCATTTTGAGAGATAGCTCCTCCATGTGATGTTCACACCAGAGCAACTAAAATTGCAGGCAGCTTTCCCTGGGTCCTGAGCTGAACAAGATAGGACTCAGACCTTCAGTGCTCAAGATGTATTGTTGTTCATTTGAAGCTTCAAGAACTCACCAACTTGTTAAATGTTTTTCAGTAGTTATGGATAGAATTGGTTAATACAACACACAGCACATTTGGAACATAAATCGCATGTCTATTTGTCAAGTTGTTTTCCTGTATTAGTATTTGATAAGTTAACATGTTTATGCTATCCTTTAAATAATAGCTTTGCAAAATTAATGTTCCATGAATATGATTCACTTTTGGAAATTCCTTTTACAGTTTTAAAATACTTTTTGCTTGACCTTAATATTTGAAAATATGATCAATCATTGATGAAGTCCTTGGGCTATATGGGGTTGGATTTGGGTCACCATAAAACATTCCCACCCACCCACATTTACTTGGGCCAGATGCAGGGAGGCAAGCGAGCTGACCACCCACACTTGGAAAATGTCTGGCAAGGTGGGGGTCAGGTTTCAGTGCAAATAAGCCTCAGGCAGCTGACCTGCTAAAGTCCTGTCCCCACAGGCTCTAACTGATTGTGATGAGATGATGATGAGAGTTTATTGTCAGACACATAAGTACAGCGTTGAAATGTACAGAAATGATTGCTTACTCAATAAGTATAAATTAAATTACCAGACAAGAGAAGAAAAGGTCATTAGTATAAAAGGACTGGAGGCGAGCCAAGGTCTGTTTCCTATCTATGCTTTCAAACATTTTCTAAATTTCTCTCTTGGCAAAATAAAAAATAATTAAGATAGCTTAAAATGATCAAAAATTAAAACTTCCTTGAAAATATGATGTAATTAAAGGTATAGCTGAAGTTCGTTTATTATCATATGACTATGTATATGCTACCCGATGAAACAAATACACCCACGCGTGTGCACACACTCACACACACACCACACACACACACACACACACACACACACACACACACACACACACACACACACACACACACACACACACACACACCGCATGCACACACACAACACACCACAAAAATCTCATATACAAATGAAGATATAATGGAAAATAAATATGTATTAGTATTATTTTTGAATAATTTACTAATTTCATGTATAGAGACCCAAGATTACAGGATTTTGGAACATACAGAAATAATCTGAAATATTTAAAAAAACTGAACCTGCTCTTTCATCTCTTCTATAGGCCAAATGACCCCATTTCAAGGCTCCCTACTCCTGCGCCAGGTCTTGCTGTCAGAGGAGAGGGAAGCTGTATTTCCCAGCACCATCATGGTCCACATGAAGGCCAAAACCCTAACAGAGTGACAGAATGATGGCATCTTCTACTCTGCACACATGATGACATCTGTCAGTCTGCTCACCTTAGACCTATAGAAGATCCACGTGCATCCAAGTCTCACTTACCATATGGATTTTCAGCTATTTGCTAATCATCCTCAGCGTATCACTTTAGCAAGGACTTTAATTCGCAGGAACAGAATTTCAAAATTAGATTCAGTGTTTAAGCAAACTTAGTCTGGAAATACATTTCATTCATTTTTACTTTCAGATAAATCCATAATCATACCAAACATCTTAATTTATAATTATAGAGGACAATAACTTTCCAGAAATTTGTCCTGTTTTTAAACTTACCCCTGTTGGTTGTTTATTCTAACAGAAGTTGTTGCCTTTTCCTTTCTTCTGCTTCTCCAGCTTCAACGGCAGACAGCACTGCAGTAAAGAAAGGAGACTCAGTCCACACTGGCCTGATTGTGGGGATCCTGCTGGTGATTATCATTACTATAGCAGCTGTTCTTGTGACATTTTACATGTACCATCATCCAACATCAGCACCAAGTCTCTTCTTCATTGAGGTACAGTCGTTCAACAACAAGGAACCAAATTAATGAATTTGTTTCTCAAGTTTTCTCCATCATCCCTCCCTCTGTCCATTGCTTCCTCCCTCTTTTTCCCTCAACCTTTCCCCCACACATCCCCTCTCTCTCCCTCTCTAACTGTCCTTTTCCCTCTCTCCCCTCCTCTCTCTCTCTCTATCCTCCCTCTCCCATGCCATCCCTTCCTCCCTCACTTTCCTTTGATCTCTCTCCCTCCCATCTCTCTTTTATTTTTCCCTCTCTCTCACCCCTCCTGCCACACTCCTCTCTCTCCCTGTGCTCCCTTTTCCTTTTTCCCCTTCACGACCGCTCTTTTCCCCCTTTAAATCCTCACCTCCCTCAACCACCCTTCCCCCCCATCACCCCATCACTCCCCTGCACCTCTGTTGTTTGAAGAATGTTGTGTAGGGAGCATGACTTGAATAAATGTTCATAACGGCACAGTTTCTCCCTGATCCTCCCCTGCACCAATTCCTGGTCTCTGATGGGTAATTGGAAGAGAGAAAGGCCCTCTGTAGGCGCACACACCCCACCCTATTCTCCATCCCTCTTTCCCCCAACCCTTTATCTTACTTAGATTTGATAGCAGTGTGCAGGAGGAGGAGGTCACAGAGGCCACAGAGGGCCAAATGCAAGCAGGTGAGACTAGTGTGGGTCAGGGTATTTTGGTCAGCATGAACATGTTTGGCCAAAGGGCCTATTTCCACACTGTGTGACTCAATTACATAAAAAAAAGATTTTATTTGTCTTTGATAAAATTGAGTGCTGCAAACAATTTCAAAATTCCTTTTCTACTTTTTCTTATATTTAGCATTTGCTGAAGAAGCCATTCCTGATGGCTAAATGCTGTTTCATAAAAATGGCCGTAAAATATCGATGAGCTCCTGGATATCTACTATTCTTTCCTAACATTAAACAGTTTTATTTCGCAAATTGGGTGAAAAATAAATGGTGGCGCTGCACAGACCAGCTCAACAGTAGTGCTGTCGCTGGTGTGGACCCAGGGAAAGTGGGGAGAGGAGACACAGCACTCCTCTGCAGGGTTCTATCATTCAATTCTAGTACGCCAGCTAGGTACAGGCTTTAAACGATCTTTGAAAGGAGCCAACAGTGTTTGATTTTAAAAATCTTGCGACCGCGGGCTCTGGGCCCAAGATGGTGGCACCTATGTTTGGCAGCGGCCTTGAGGGATTGCAAACTCAAGAGACACAAAAGACTGGTGCAGCGCACCATAAAACAGAGAGAAGCAGAGAAGACTATTCTGTGGGACAGTGACAATGCCGGCAGACCAGTGAGTGGCACAGCGGTTGAAGAAAGCCTAGGTGGCAGGCTGTTGGCAGCTTGAGGTGAGGAACTCACACAGGCTGTGGGCTGTTGGCAGCTCGAGGTGAGGAACTCATACAGGCTGCGGGAGACTGGCTCGAAACTGGCTGAAGGGGGTACCACGTATCAGGGTGTTGTGGGCAGGAGGGGCTCCCATGGGGATTCGGGTGCTGAAGACTTCCTGATTGTCTTGGAGGTTTGGATCTGGAGCTCGGAATGCTGTTGGTTTTGGACTGCTCTGTGTGGTGGCTGAGGCCATGGGAGCATTGGAGGCTCAGTGACTCTGGGGTGATTCTTTTGCTTCTCTTTCCCTGACTCTAAGAGGTGCTAAGGCAAGTTCTATTGATGGCTGCCTTATGCAATTTTACATTGCGGTGTTCTCCCATTTTTCAGTTCATTTTTTTTGTGTGGTACTGACCCTTTAAGGGAACAGATTTAACAAAAACTTGCAGGTTTTGAAAAGTGTCTGTGAATTAACGGTAGGATTCGAAGACACCATACTCCAAAAGTTGATACATTTGCAGAGTGAAGGGAAGCAGCCCTGGAGAAGCCAGGGCAGAGACCATTTGAACAGCTTATTGAGGGATTGAGAAATCCACTAGGCCTCATGTGGTTATAGACAAACTGTCAGATGTCTTCCTGTTAATTATAGAGGGATGAGAAGACCACTTCCTGACCTAAAAGAGGGATGGTCACTTTTGATACACTGTCCCACGAAAAGGGGTCTTCTAGTTGCAGAAGAAATACTGCATTTCGATGGTGACCAGAGTGAGAGTCACGAGTTCGGCTGAGCTACGAAAAGGATTCTGGAAGATTTGAGAGCATCACTTGCTTTGTGTTCCCTATGCCAAAATAGAGGCTGTTTTATTGGCATTTGTCTAAAAAGAACATTTCTCTGAAGCACCCTAATAAGGGTTTCATGAGTTAATCAACATTCTGTCACTCCCAGTCTCTTTCACCCACTTCATGAACTGCTCATTTCATCTAAGGCCTGCGTGTCTCTGTGGTGGTACACTACCCGCCTACTGCAGGGGGCAGCCTCTGTACCTGCAGGAGTGTAAGGGGACAGGACAACACCTGGCCGGCTGTCAATCAGTCGGCCTGAATGGATCAAGCCCCACCTGGTCTGGTGTCAATCACCCTCCAGGATATAAGCCTGCGCCGGCCTCCCGAGGCCTCACTCAGAGTTGCTGCAGCCACAGCCAGCCTGGCTCTGTGGAAGTCTTTGTGGATTAAAGCCTGTTGTACAGTCTTCACCTTTGTGTGTGTCTGATTCTGGCTAACAGCGCACCACAGTCTCAAGCATCTAAAGCCTGCGCGTCGCATCAATTTCAAGCCCACGTGCATTCACTGAATATCCGAAACTGAACTTTAAACTGACTTCCGAGAATTGAGCTGTAGTGGCTTTGAGTATTCCACATACACACACCAATATATTCGCGCATAGTTAGAGTTTAAATTAGATAAGTATAGATACATTTAGTTAAATTTAGATAAATGCGAATAAATGAGATGAGGTGTTATATCATTGTTAATTAATAATTAAAAATACTGTTATAAATATAACACCATCTAGGCTAATTTTTATCGGTGCTGTTGGGTGTAACAGCGATTATTACATGACAATAAAAGAAACATGAATCTTGAATTTTCGAGTTTACAGGACTTAACCCAAAGCCTTCCTTCCTGTACCCCATTTCTACTCAGTTGAAGACTAAAGTATTGTTTCACAAGTGACCTGGATGTCATTGTTGAATACCAAAGGGTCCTAAATTGACCCAATGATTCACGTTGGGGGGTGCTGGAATGATCTTGCAGAAGGTAGACTGATTGTGTCCAGCCTGTCCTTACACTGTTGTTTGGAGAATGGAATTGTCTATCACGGTCTCTCTCTCTCTCTATGGTTCTTGAACATATTGCAGATGCAAGCATAGATCCATCTCCACACACACCTTCATTTTTATAAATTTAGCTATAGAGCTGAACATGCCTGCACCACACAAATACATTCATGACCAATTAATCCTATAGGATTTTGGAATGTGGGAGGAAGCTGGAAGACTTGGGCATAGTTTAGGAAAGAGTAGGTCCCAGAAGGAAAGCCACACGGTCATGGGGAGAAGTTACAAGCTCCTTAAAGGCAACAGCAGATTTGAACCCAGGTCACTGATATTGTAATATATTGCACTAACCACTACCCTAACCATGCCACCTAATTATTTAAATGATATTGTGACCAGAGATTGTTCATGCAATGTTTAGAAATATGTGCCTGCATTTGTGCTAAGAGGTGTAATCCGGACCCGAGAATGTCAGTTAGAGTTCAACAGCTCATATAAATCTTCACAGCTCTGGCTGGGACCGGGTCAGGCATAATTCACCTGCAAATGCTTTAAAAACATGCACTGAATGCAGCCACATTAAATCTTAGACTCACAGCAAATATTTGCTGCTCAAGATATGCACTGGTAAAGCTTCAATAAATTATCTTAAAATTAGTTAATAACCTTCTGGCTGTTCGGCCAACTTGATTCAACTGCAGCTAACTAAATGCAAACCTTAGAAGCAACTTTAGAAATATAAATATTCTAATTAATCTATCCATTAAATATATTTCAAAAGAGACAGATGCAAAACCAGATATTAACCAGTTACAAATTAAACAATTTAAATGTTTTCTGAACAATTCCCAACCATCGTTCCGTAATCGTGCCATTTGGGCACGTTGAAATAGGCTCTCTCTCCAAATTGTTTGCTTTGAAAAATAAATGACCCTAACACTCCTCACAGAAATCGTCTACACATGTGAAGGGCAAGGTCTGCGAGATTAGGTAAGCTTGGTCGATATCAAGAAAAAAGATGCATATGTCAAGTTAAGGCAATTGAGATCAAGCGAGTCCCTTGAGGGGAAGAAAGCATGTAAAAGTATGATGCTTTAGAAAACAGTGCATGAGCTATCCTTGGCAGATAAAATAAAGGAGAATTGTAATATTTTGACGTGTACTGAGAGTAAAAGTATAGTTCTGGAGAGATTAAGTCCCCTTAAGGATAAATATCAGAATCAATATGTGGAACCACAGGAAGGGGCAAAGTCTTAATGAATAGTTCTCCTGTATATACTGTGGAGAAGGACATGGAAGCTGATGAGTTAAGGGGAGGGAACATGGGACACATCAATTTTACAAAGGAGGAAATCAAATTCAAGTTCAAGTTTATTTATCATCGGACTGTAATAGTACAACCTGATGAAATGGCATTTTTCGGACAACAGTACAAAAACATATAGTTTATGGACAAATGATACAGATACATAGAACCTATATACATATATTAAAAATTAATATTATTAACAAAAAGTTGAGTAAAATAGAGTTGTTTTAGAAGTTCAACAATTATTCAACCGTCTCACTGTTCTTCAGTGCTTCTGATTCTAATACTTCTTGATCTTTTTCCCAGCAGGGATAGCTGGGAGATGCTATATGTGTGGTGGTAGGGGTCCTCATAGATTTTGTAAGCCTTTAATAATGATGCTGGAAAATCTCATTGATTAGGGGAAATGGAGGGGAGGGGAGGGGAAGGAAACCCAAGTGATCCCCTCTGCTGCTTTTATAGTCGTGTGAATTGACCTCTGATCTGATACTCTACAGCAACTGTACTACACTATGATACAACCAGCCAGGACACTTTCAATAGAGCTCCTGTGGAAGGTTAACAGAATGGTAGCCTTGCCTGCCTCAGCCTTCTAAGGTAGTCTATTGAAGGTCCTGAAACAGCTAAAGACAGATCAATCCTCAACACTTCATGTTGCCTGGAGTGGAGGGCTTCAGTTATGAAGAGAGATTGGACAGGCTCAATCTTTTTCTCTGGATTAAAGGGGACTGAGAGATGACATAATAGAAATATATAAAATTATGACAGGCAAGGGCAGTGTAGACAACCAGTGTCTGTGTCCCATTGTGATGGTGTCATATACCAAAGGATATAGAGTTAAGCTGAGTTGGAGAAGATTAAAAGGGGACCCGAGGGGTGTATTTTCACATAAATTTGGGAACTAGAATGTGCTGCAGAGAAGGTTGTGGAAGCAAATACATTAACTGCATTTATGAGGCATCTTGACAGGTACTTGAATGAGCAAGACTGAGGAATATGGAAATAGTTCAGACAAATGGGACAAGTGTAGATATGCATGATGGTCAGAATAGATATGCTCCAAAACTCAGCGACAATAAGAAACATACAATATTCCTATCATTTCTAATCACAAGGAAATTCTTGTAAAATTTACATTATTAGTGAAATACCTTGATTTCCTCTATCTACTTTGTTTAATGAAGACGTACATTCCAAAAATAGTTGTGGTTCAAGTAAGTTTATTTGTAAAATAAGTTCATTCAGGGATTACATTTTGATGCATCCAGCTGCAATATATTCTTGTGGGCAATTGAATCTCTCATTGCACTGATAATATGAACTTAAGTGAAACCATGTGATTGCTTATCTCAGCATTTTCTAACCTGTAGAGTCAGAGGAGCTGTGGAGAAAATTAGAGTTTTAATGTAACAACATAGAATCATGAAATGTATATATGAATACGACATGAAGGAAAAACTTTGCAGAGTTTTCCTTTGTACATAGTTTTACGGTGAATAAATTTTAAATTTTGGGATCTTTTCTTCTTTCTTCTTTGGCTTGGCTTCGCGGACGGGGGTAAAAGTCCACATCAGCTGCAGGCTCGTTTGTGGCTGACAAGTCCGATGCGGGACAGGCAGACACGGTTGCAGCGGCTGCAGGGGAAAATTGGTGGGTTGGGGTTGGGTGTTGGGTTTTCCTCCTTTGCCTTTTGTCAGTGAGGTGGGCTCTGCGGTCTTCTTCAAAGGAGGTTGCTGCCCGCCAAACTGTGAGGCGCCAAGATGCACGGTTTGAGGCGATATCAGCCCACTGGCGGTGGTCAATTTGGCAGGCACCAAGAGATTTCTTTAGGCAGTCCTTGTACCTTTACTTTGGTGCACCTCTGTCACGGTGGCCAGTGGAGAGCTCGCCATATAACACGATCTTGGGAAGGCGATGGTCCTCCATTCTGGAGACGTGACCCACCCAGCGCAGCTGGATCTTCAGCAGCGTGGACTCGATGCTGTCGACCTCTGCCATCTCGAGTACTTCGACGTTAGGGATGAAAGCGCTCCAATGGATGTTGAGGATGGAGCGGAGACAACGCTGGTGGAAGCGTTCTAGGTGCCGTAGGTGATGCCGGTAGAGGACCCATGATTCGGAGCCGAACAGGAGTGTGGGTATGACAACGGCTCTGTATACGCTTATCTTTGTGAGGTTTTTCAGTTGGTTGTTTTTCCAGACTCTTTTGTGTAGTCTTCCAAAGGCGCTATTTGCCTTGGCGAGTCTGTTGTCTAAAAACACATAATTAACATACACAGTTAATATGAACAGATAAAACAGTTTGAGAAATAGTTACTTTGTGTGCTTTCAATCACTGATGAGGTATTCATTCTACAAATATGTCCTCTCTCTCGAGGTCTTGAATAGATTGGCTATTTCCCACTGGTCAGCCCTAGTTACATAAAAATGTTTCAGTAAACATGCCAGCTTCCCCAAGATCTAAAAGTATTGATTCGATACCTGCTTTGCGTAGAGTTGAAAAATATCATCTGGGAAATATAAAAAGCACATCTCTTACCTTGTGAGGCCTATTTATTCTCAGGTACAGGACTGGATCTGCTTATAGATCAAACCCTGATCTGGTTATAGGGGGATGGGCTCAAATCAGATCTCCGGCTCAGCTCTGACTACTGCAATTTCATGCAAGGAGACACATATCAGAGATGAGTTGACTTATGAAAAATATATCACCAAGAGGTTTGTGCATGGTAGGTCATGTTCAACCAATCTTATAGAGTTTTTCGAGGAGGTTACCAGGAAAGTTGACAAAGGAAAGGCTGTGATGTTGTCTACATTGAATTGAGTAAAGCCCTTGACAAGATTCCACATGGGAGGTTAGTCAGGAAGGTTCAGATGCTAGGTATTCATGGTGAAGTAGTGAACTAGATTAGACAATGGCTGCACGTGAGAAACCAGAAAGTAGGGGTGGATGTTTGCTTCTCAGTCTGGAGGTGTCTGACTAGTGGTGTACCTTAGGGATCAGTTCTGGGACTATCTTTGTTTGTCATCTTTTTCAATTATTTGGATGATAATATGGTACATTTGATCAGCAAATTTGCAGATGACACTAAGATTGGAGGTGTAGTGAACATCAAAGAAGGTTTTAAAAGCTTACAGAAGGATATGGACCAGATGGAAGGATGGGCTCAAAAATGGCAGATGGAATTTAATGGAGATAAGTGTGAGATGTTGCATTCTGGAAAGACAAACCAAGAAAGGACAATAATAGTAGGGCACTGAGTAGTTGTGGTGGAACAGAGGTGATGTTAAATGTAGATTGGGTTATAAAGAGAGTTTTTGGTATATTGGCCTTCATAAATCAAAGTACTGAGTATAGCAGAATCCCAAACAGCCACGAGGAAGCATACAGGAGGGAGATAGCTCTTTGAATGATGTCTCGCCTTGTCCTCGACATTATCAAAACCAAGGATATGATTGTGGACTTCAGGAAGGAGTCGGGAGGATGCAACCCAGTCCTCCTCAAGGGTTCAATAGTGGAGAGAGTCAAGAACTTCAGATTCCTGGATGTTAACATCTCTGAAGATCTGTCCTGGAGCCTCCACATTGATGCAACCGCCAGTGGCTCTACTTTGTGAGGTGTTTGAGGAGATTTGGTATGTCACTGAAGACTCTCGAAAACTTCTACAGGTGTGCGATGGAGAGCATTCTGGCTGATTGCATCACTGCCTGGTCTGGAAGCACCAAATCCCAGGACAAGAAAAAAAATTCCAGGGGGTTGTTAACTCGGCCTACAACATCACAGGTGCCAGACTTCACTCTATCAAGGGCATCTACATGATGCGGGGTCTGAAAGGCGGTGTCTCTATCCTTAACGACCCCACCCCCGGGCCATGCCCTCTACACTCTGCTACCATTTGGAAAAAGGTACAGGAGCCTAAAGACGCGTACTCAGTGGCTCAAGGACAGCTTCT